>NC_087292.1:2229839-2599839 GCF_015220805.1 Pogoniulus pusillus
ACTCCTCCTCCCTCCCCCTCCCTCCCCTCCCCTCCCCTCCCCTCCCCTCATCTCCCCTCTTTTTATTTTTTCCCTTTTTTCTTCTCTTTTGTCCTTCTTTTTTCTTCCCCCCTTTTTTCCTTCTCCCCCCCTTTTCTCTTTCTTCTTTCTTTTCTTCTTTCTTCCTCCTTCTATTTTTCTCGTTTATTCTTTCTTTTTTTCTTTTTTTCCCCCTCTTCCTCTTAGTTTTTAATTTCCTTTCTTCTTCTTTTTTTTTTTTTTTTAAATTCCCTTTCCCCCCTTTCTTTCCATTTCCTCTTCTTTCCTTTTCATTCCTTCCCTCCCCACTCCCCTACCACTTCAAATCTGAAGCTCCATCCTGATCATCTCACCCGAGCTCCACAGACGCAGCAAACCTTCTGGGCGACTCTTAAAGCCAACCTCTAACACAAACCTGCGCAGGCAGGGAGCCAAGCACCCCGCAGAGAGCAAACCTCTCACCTTTTCGTTTCCCATACAAGAAAGGCAACAGACATCTGAGCCTTGTTAGCCCCAGCAGTGTGTTCGCAGGTTTCAGGCTTTCGCACGTATCAAACTCGCATCTCCTCTAGGTTTGAACGCATCAGCAGCGCTTACAGAGAGGAGCTGCTGGCAAGGGATAGAGGGCTACAAGCAGCTCTGGCAACTGCCTTTTTAAAAGGGGTTTAACTAACATCCAATTGAATCACTCCTGAAACAAAATCAGATTCAGCCCTCTGGAACAAAGAAGCTACATTTTTGTTCTCCCTCCCCCACCCGTATAATGCAAAGAATTAGAGGCCAACGTGAGATGAACTCTAAAAGAAAGAAATGCTTCGTAGGAAAAGAGAATTCTAAACTTGAACTGTGCCAATAGCCGCAGGCAAACTGGTCGTGTAAAAAGCAGAACGCTCCCCCTCCCCACCCCAGGGGTGCAGGATTCCTCTTTTCATTTAATTCAAAGTAATGTCCTTTTAAAAGAGGTTCGGGTTTAGTCCCCAGTAAAAATGGACAGAGCTTTCCTGTTTCAGATGCCCAGTGCTGGGCTTGATGAAAGTAAAACATATCTCCATATACCTATACCTATATCATCTATCTCTATATCATCTCTCCATCTGTATCTGTATCTCTATTTCTATTTCTTTCTCATATCTATCTCTATCATTATTTCATCTCTATCTCTCTATCTCTATAATCTCTATCTTTCATCTCTCTATTTCTAGTTCTCTATTTCTTTTTCTCTCTCTATTTCCATCTCCATCATTATTTCATTTCTATCTCTATCTCTCTATCACTATAATCTCTATCTTTCACCTCTCTATTTCTATTTCTTTCTTATCTCTATCTCTACCATTATTTCATCTCTATCTCTCTATCTCTATAATCTCTATCTTTCATCTCTCTATTTCTATTTTTCTATTTCTTTTTCTCTCTCTATTTCTATCTCCATCATTATTTCATCTCTATCTCTCTCTCTCTATCTCTATAATCTCTATCTTTCATCTCTCTATTTCTATTTTTCTATTTCTTTTTCTCTCTCTATTTCTATCTCCATCATTATTTCATCTCTATCTCTCTCTCTCTATCTCTATAATCTCTATCTTTCATCTCTCTATTTCTATTTTTCTATTTCTTTTTCTCTCTCTATTTCTATCTCCATCATTATTTCATCTCTATCTCTCTCTCTCTATCTCTATAATCTCTATCTTTCATCTCTCTATTTCTATTTTTCTATTTCTTTTTCTCTCTCTATTTCTATCTCCATCATTATTTCATCTCTATCTCTCTCTCTCTATCTCTATAATCTCTATCTTTCATCTCTCTATTTCTGTTTCTATTTTTCTATTTCTTTTTCTCTCTATTTCTATCCCCATCATTATTTCATCTCTATCTCTCTATCTCTATAATCTCTATCTTTCATATCTCTATTTCTATTTCTCTATTTCTTTTTCTCTCTCTATTTCTATCTCCATCATTATTTCATATCTCTCTCTATATCTCTATAATCTCTATCTTTCATCTCTCTATTTCTATTTATCTCTCTATTTCTCAGTCTCTATCATCTCATCTCTATCTCTATCATCTCTGTCTTTCATCTCTCCATTTCTATTTGTCTCTCTCTATTTCTATTTCTCTATTTCTCTATTTCTCTCTCTAGCTCTAGCATTATCTCATCTCTATCTCTATCATCTCTATCTTTCATCTCTCTATTTCTCTATTCCTACTTCTCTCTCTATTTCTATCATTATCTCATCTCTATCTCTATCATCTCTATCTTTCATCTCTCTCTCTTTCTGTTTGTCTCTCTATTTCTCTCTCTCTCTATTTCTATTTCTCTATTTCTCTCTCTAGCATTATCTCATCTCTATCTCTATCATCTCTTTCATCCCTTTCTATTTCTATTTCTCTCTCTCACGCCTATTTCCATTTATCTATCTCCATTTCTATTTGTGTCTCTATTTCTTTTTCTCTCTCTATTTCTATTTGTCTCTCTCTCTATTTCTATTTCTCTCTATTTCTATTTCCCTCTCTCTATATATATTTCTTTCTCATCTCTCTCTCTATTTCTATTTCTCTCTCTATTTCTATTTTGCTCTATTTCTATTTCTCTCTCTATTTTTCTCTCTATCTCTATCATTATCTCATCTCTATCATCTCTATCTTTCATCCTTTTCTATTTCTGTTTCTATTTCTCTCTCTCTCTCTATCTATTTCCATTTCTCTATCTCCATTTCTATATGTCTCTCTCTTTCTTTTTCTCTCTCTATTTCTATTTCTCTATCTCTATTTCTATCTCATCTATTTCTATTTCTCTCTCTATATATATTTCTATCTCATCTATTTCTATTTCTATTTCTCTCTCTATATATATATTTCTATCTCATCTCTCTATTTCTATTTCTCTCTATATATATTTCTATCTCATCTCTCTATTTCTATTTCTCTCTATATATACGTATATATCTATTTATCTCTACCTCTATCATCTCTATCCCTCTCTCATCTCTATCTGTTTCTCTCCCATCTACCCATTCTATCTCTTTCTACACACATAGAAGCAGACTATTTAAGCCAGAGACTCCTCCTCTAACCCCTACCTTTTCCTTTTAGCTTACTAAACAAACCCACATCACATCGGCACTTCTCTCCCTCTCTCTCTCTCTCTCTCTCTCTCTGGAGCTGTTCTCTTCCTAAACTATTTTGTTCTCATTCAGAAAAACACAGCTACAAAAGAAAAGAAGGAGTCAATTCTGAGTAATTTAGGAATCAAAGCAGAGCATCCACTGAAATGATAAATAATTTACTCACGCCAGGCATGTAGCTGAAGGAAGCTTGGGAAGCCTGAGCTGAAGTGCTGTGCACTGAGGGGCAGCTCTGGCTTTCCACAGCGCAGCGAGTCGAGCGAAGCTCACCCTCAGACCCTCTTTGATTTACATCTGCAGCTTCACCAGTTCCCTAACTCAGGGCTTTATTTAAGGCCTTTTCTTTCTTTCCACCCTCCCTCTCCCCTCTTTTTGATAGAGATTTATAATTCTTCAAAGCAAGCTACCAAAGGAGAGGAGGCAACTGTAAAGGACAGCCTCAGGAACAGCAGGGTATACCCAACACTTTCTAGCTGCATTAGCAATGAGCCTCCCAATGCATTTGCCACCTACCTTTTTAGTAGCAGTAGTACTTTTTTATTTGTGATAGGCCTTCTGCTGTCTATATTTTTAACATGCTCCTTCTGCTTCCTTTTCATATGAACCAGAAGTGAACTTCCAATCAGTGAATTAAAGATGTGAGAGAGGTCTTGCTTATATTGACTCCCCGCCTCACGCTGGCTGGGGCGGTACTTCCAAGCTCTTATAGCCCTTTTTTCCTCCCCCCTCCTCTTCAACTCCATGTCAAACAGCTTCACTGCTGTTAGGTCCCCTGCCCCTTTGTCCTTACGCAGCAAACCCACTAAGTATTTCAGGCAAGGGACAGCCAGTGTGTGGTTGTGGAGGAGCAAGTGACTCCTAATGTAATTTAGCTCTACCATGCCCAGTGCTGGCTTGAGAGCTGCGACCTGGTGGTTGCTCCTTTTGTGCCTGTTCTGCTGGGAGCTGTTAATGGTTGCTCCTTTTGTGCCTGTTCTGCTGGGAGCTGTTAAGAGCTGAAAGCAGTGGCCCACAGACTTGCTGGGTCATCTTGCTGGCAGATTACTTTTACAGACTCATCACAGAGGGAAGGCTGCTGGCTTGGTACCTTCTTTTTTTGAGGCATGGAGGGGCAGAATGCTTAGTGAGGTTTCCAAAGGCACCTGTACCCTGCCCTGAAAATTAGGCTTTGCTAGCCAGCTGCTTTGCCTCCTCCAGGGGCATGAGGGCCCATGGCAGCCAGAGCTCTTTGTTCACCTCACTGGAACATTTGAGCATCCAGAGCTGACACTGAGCCACTGAGTGCTGAGTTTCTGTCAAGTTTGTGAGGGCTTAAAGAAGATGAGTGGGAAAGGTAAATGCCTCTTGCTGGTTGCCTTGCCAAGAGGTTCTCTTTTAGCCCCAGGGCTCTTTTGCCAAGAATACTGTTGGCTTGTAGTACAGTGTGCAGCTGAGGATCTGGGGCCGCATCTCTTTTGCCTCCTTCTGCAATTGGAAACATTTTCCTTCCCCTGACAGGAGAGTAATTCCTTCTCTTGCAGTCCCAGAGCACTCATTCATCCCATATGTGGTGCAGATCTGCTCCGACAGCTTGCTCAGGAAGAGGAGGTTAAGGCAGGAGGAGGGAGACTGCATCCCAGCTCCGGCTCTGCCTCTTGCCCCACTCCCAGTGTAGAGAGGGCATACTGATAGCACTGCCTTGGCCTGGACATTGAGGATGGGGAATGCACACAGCAGGATAGAGCTGAGCAGAGCTGTGCAGGGCAGCAGAGTGAACCACATGTCTACAGTGATGAACACTGTGACTGCATGGGTGCCAGGCAGTGAACATGGTTAGCATCATGCTGCTGCCATTGGTGCTGGTGCAGCACCCATCCTTCCCCTGAAAGTGCTGTGGGCCATGCTGTATAGAACAGCTGTGTCCTGAGTCAAGGCTGTGCCTGGGCACTGCTTACTGTGGGCTTTAGGGGTGATGCAAAAGCCTCTCCTGCTGGGGTGTGTGTGGAAGAGCCCATGGAATTTGGGCAGCCCAACTCCTGACGTGTCCAGCTTGTGCAAGCCAAAGCTGGAGGTAGCACTACAAGAACTCTGCTCCTTTCTCCCTCTGGCTCCTGCTTGACCATCATCTTCCATGGGGTGAGTGAAGGACTGGCAGGTCAGGCTGCTCCTCACTGCAGCCAAAATGGATCTTGTGTAGGTGAGAACCAAGGGGATGATGCCAGGACAAGGGGAGAGGAAGCAGTCTGGAGCTACAGCATCTAAACCAATTCCTGTTTCCCCGAGGACCAGGGTTGGTATTCTGGTGGAGTCCTGCCTCTGCAAGACCTTCTTGACTGATCCCAGAACCACAGAATGTCAGGGGTTGGAAGGGACCTCCAAAGCTCATCTAACCCAGCCTCCCTGCCAGAGCAGGATCCCACAGGAGCACACCCAGGCAGTTTGTGAATATCTCTGGTGAGGGAGACTCCACATCCCCCCTGGGCAGCCTGTTCCAGGCTCTGTCACCCTCACAGGGGAAAAATTCCTCCTCGTGTTTACAGGGAACTTTCTATGCCTCAACTTCCACCACTGCCCCTTGTGCTGTCCTGGGGCATCACCCAGCAGAGCCTGGCTGCAGCCTCTGGGCACTCAGCTGCCCAGGGAGGTGGTGGAGTGGCTGTGCCTGGAGGTGTTGCAGCCAAGCCTGGCTGGGGCACTTAGTGCCATGGTCTGGTTGGTTGGGCAGGGCTGGGTGCTAGGTTGGGCTGGCTGAGCTTGGAGCTCTCTTCCAACCTGAATGATTCTATGATTCTATTCTATGATTCTATAAAACACTAATGAAGGCAACACAGACTCATAGGGCTTACAGGCAACTCCCTGTGCCTCAGCTTCCACCATTGCCCCTTGTGCTGCCACTGGGCACCACCTAGCAGAGCCTGGCAGATGATCCATCTGCTTCTGCTTAACAGAAGCCACGTGTGGGTTTGGCTCTTGCATTTCCCTTTCTGCAGCTCTGCCTTTCCCAAGTATATAAATATTTACAGAAAAAGGAGATTTTTATGAAGCCTAAGTTAAGAAACATGAATGAAGAAGAACTCTGAAGCCTTAAAAACCTTCTTGGTTTTGCTGAATGAAAAACTTGTTGAGTTTTCTGTATGGTTTTTGGCCAGGGGCACAACAGCATCAGTGAGCTGAAAGCACTGCACAGGGAGAGCTCTGCTTTGGGCAGTCCACACTGTGCACAGGCAGCCAGAGCTTGTCAGGCCATGCTGAGTGTTGGATCTGCACAGGTTGGGGCTGTCCTGCTGGGAAGCAGCTCTGTGGAGAAAGGCCTTGGAGTGCTGGAGGGCAGCAAGTTCTGCATGGGCCAGCAATGTGCCCTGGTGGCCAAGAGAGACAATGGCATCCTGAGGGGCAGCAAGAGAAGTGTGGCCAGCAGGGCTGGGGAGGTTCTTCTAACCCCTCTGCTCTGCCCTGCTGAGACCACACCTGCAAGACTGTGTCCAGTTTTGGGCTCCCCAGCTCAGGAGAGACAGAGACCTGCTGGAGAGAGTCCAGCAGGGAGATCCAAGAGGCTGATTTGGGGACTTGAGCATCTCCCCTGTGGAGAGAGCCTGAGAGCCCTGGGGGAGAAGAGAAGGCAGAGAGGAGATCTGATCCATGTGTACAAATCTCTGAGGGGTGGGGGGCAGTGGCTGGGGCCAAGCTCTTTTCAGTAGTCAGCAGCAGTGAGACAAGGACAAATGGACACAAACTGGAAGAGAGAAGGTTTCACCTCAAGGTGAGGAGAAACTTCTTTGGTGTGAGGGTGGCAGAGCCCTGGAGCAGGCTGCCCAGAGAGGTTGTGCAGTCTCCTTCTCTGGAGCCTTTCCAAACCCACCTGGATGCATTCCTGTGCACACTGCCCTGGGTGATGCTGCTTGGCAGGAAGGTTGGACTGGATGGGCTCTGGAGGTCCCTTTCCACCTCTAATGCTGTGTGATTCTGTGATTTCCAGCAACACATTCATGTGAGTTTCCTCAGGAAGGAAATAAGGAACTATAACAACCTGAAGCAGAGAAATACAATAATGTCCTGGACATCAATGGAGAGAAGAAATAGGTTGGACATTGGTGAAAAGAAATGGCTTGGACACTGCTGAGAAGAGGTGACCTGGACATTCTTTCAGGCAAGAGAAGCTTCTGGGGGCTTTGTCCCAAGTTTTGGGGTTGTGAATTGTTATGGTTTTATAGAATCATAGAATGGTTTAGGTTGGAAGGGACCTCAAAGCTCAACCAGTTCCAACGCCACTGCCACAGGCAGGGACACCTCCCACTAGAACAGATTGCTCAAGGCCACATCCAGCCTGGCCTTGAACACCTCTGGGGACGCTGTGGAGCACAGAAGCACCCAATGTGAACCTCAGCAATGGTTCTAAAGATGTGGCACCAGGCTCTGCTGGGTGATGGCTGGGGCCAGAGTGGCTGAGAGCAGCCAGGCAGAGAGGGAGCTGGGGGTGGTGGGAGAGAGGAGCTGCAGAGGAGGCAGCAGTGCCCAGGTGGGCAGCAGAGCCAATGGCATCCTGGGCTGGCTCAGGAGCAGTGTGGGCAGCAGGACAAGGGAGGTTCTTGTGCCCCTGTGCTCAGCACTGCTCAGGCCACCCCTGGAGTGCTGTGTCCAGTTCTGGGCTCCTGAATTGAAGAGAGATGTTGAGGTGCTGGAAGGTGTTTGGAGAAGGGCAGCAAGGCTGGGGAGGGGCCTGGAGCAGAGCCCTGTGAGGAGAGGCTGAGGGAGCTGGGGGGGTGCAGCCTGCAGCAGAGGAGGCTCAGGGCAGAGCTCATTGCTGCCTGCAGCTGCCTGCAGGGAGGCTGTAGCCAGGTGGGGTTGGGCTCTGCTGCCAGGCAGCCAGCACCAGAAGAAGGGGACACAGCCTCAAGCTGTGCCAGGGCAGGTCTAGGCTGGCTGTTAGGAGGAAGTTGCTGGCAGAGAGAGTGATTGGCATTGGAATGGGCTGCCCAGGGAGGTGGTGGAGTGGCTGTGGCTGGAGGTGTTGCAGCCAAGCCTGGCTGGGGCACTTAGTGCCATGGTCTGGTTGGTTGGGCAGGGCTGGGTGCTAGGTTGGGCTGGCTGAGCTTGGAGCTCTCTTCCAGCCTGCTTGATTCTAGGATCCTGTGACACTTGAGCTGGGGTTCCCTTTGGAGCTGTAACCATGCAACCCCAGGATTTCATATTTAACCATGTAGCCTCTCTTCCTTTGCTTTATTTTTCTCAGGCTTTTTGCCCTTGTTTCAGTATCTGATTTGCATCAGGCTGCCCCTGCTCTGCATATGGCTCACATCTAGCCTGGCCAGAACCATCTGGAGCCTCCTCACAGCTGCCTGGAACCCTCTGATTATTTCAGCTTCCTATGGCAGTGATAACACAGGCGACCTCCTCCAAGGAATTTGGTTGTGTATGTGCTAAATATGCCTCTTAAGTTGTGTTTGAGAAGAAAACTCAGCTGAGAAGGGCACTAACATGTTCTTGTCGTGGAGAATATTGAGGCCAAACCTCCTTTTTCGGGGGGCCTGTGTGTGTGTGTCTAGAACTCAGCTCATTCTCACCGTGCGAGGTGAAATCTCTCCATGAAGTGGATATTTTTCTGTTTCATCCCTTCCTTCCCCCTTTCCTTCCTTCCTTCCTTCCTTCCTTCCTTCCTTCCTTCCTTCCTTCCTTCCTTCCTTCCTTCCTTCCTTCCTTCCTTCCTTCCTTCCTTCCTTCCTTCCCCCCTTCCTTCCCCCTTTCCTTCCCCCTTTCCTTCCCCCCTTCCTTCCCCCCTTCCTTCCCCCCTCCCTCCCTCCCTCCCTCCCTCCCTCCCTCCCTCCCTCCCTTCCTTCCTTCCTTCCTTCCTTCCTTCCTTCCTTCCTTCCTTCCTTCCTTCCTTCCTTCCTTCCTTCCTTCCTTCCTTCCTTCCTTCCTTCCTTCCTCCCTCCCTCCCTCCCTCCCTCCCTCCCTCCCTCCCTTCCTTCCTTCCTTCCTTCCTTCCTTCCTTCCTTCCTTCCTTCCTTCCTTCCTTCCTTCCTTCCTTCCTTCCTTCCTCCCTTCCTTCCTTCCTTCCTTCCTCCCTTCCTCCCTCCCTCCCTCCCTCCCTCCCTCCCTCCCTCCCTCCCTCCCTCCCTCCCTCCCTTCCTCCCTTCCTCCCTTCCTCCCTTCCTCCCTTCCTCCCTTCCTCCCTTCCTCCCTTCCTCCCTTCCTCCCTTCCTCCCTTCCTCCCTTCCTTCCTTCCTTCCTTCCTTCCTTCCTTCCTTCCTTCCTTCCTTCCTTCCTTCCTTCCTTCCTTCCTTCCTTCCTTCCTTCCTTCCTTCCTTCCTCCCTCCCTCCCTCCCTCCCTCCCTTCCCTCTCTTCCCTCCCTCCCTTCCCTCCTTTCCTTCCTCAGGTTTCCCTGGAGCTGGTGTAGCAAACTCCTTTCACAGCAGTCTGAATGAAGCAGGTTGGCAAACACCTTTGAGACCACCGAGCCCAACCTATCACCTACCACCTGCTAACAAACTCAACCCTGGCACTAAGTGCCTCATGCAGCCTCCTCTAAAACACCTCCAGGGATGGGGACTCCACCACCTCCCTGGGCAGCCCATTCCAATGCCAATCACTCTTGCTGGGAAGAACTTCTCCCTAACACCCAGCCTGAAACTGCCCTGGCACAGCTTGAGGCTGTGTCCTCTTGTTCTCTCCTTGGGTGCCCGGGAGCAGAGCCCAACCCCACCTGGCCACAACCTCCTTGCAAGCGAGCGCAGAGGGCTAAGTTTGCAAGCAGGAGGACTTCCTCTGGAGCAAGTTAAGAAGTGTCTTTTTCTGTAAGCCTGTGATTTTTTTACCCAGGGTGGTTTTGAGAACTCCACAGCCCCACCAGGACCCCCCAGCAGGCTCCTGCCTTTGCGCTTAGCTGACAGTGAAACCTTTACGGCCAGGACATCCTGCACAGCCTCCACCTTTGCAACCAGCTCCTCCTGGAGCGTTCCCCAGCTTTGCCTCCTTCTCTTTTCAGTGCAAACATCACAAAGACAAAACCTAATACCCTCATAAAAGATGGCTCAGGAGGCTTGCTGAGAAGGAAGCACCCAGTGCCAGCAGGATATTGGCGAGGAAGCCCCAGCACCTTGTCAGGAAAGGCGCAGAGAGATTTGCTTCCAACCCAAGCAGCTCCCGTCGGGGCTGTGTGTTTCCTCTCACCCCTGGAAGCTTTTGGTGGGGGTAACTTTCTGCTTTCACCAGGCTGTGCTAGGCAGGTCTCTGGGTCAGTCTGGCTGCCCGACACCATAGCTGGAAACTGGATGTGCATGAGGAGGCTCTGCGAGGTAGCAGCGCATCGCCTGGGTGAAGGCTGGGGAGGGACTGCTCAGCAGGGGCTGCAGCGGGATGTGAGGGGCAGTGGTTTGAAAGTGGAGCAGGGGAGATTTAGGTTGGACATCCCTGGGTGCTATGACAGCTCTGTCCTGCCTGTCTGCCCCACTTTAGGTGCTGACATTGAAGACAAAGGCAGAAGCTGAAGTTGCATAGATTGGAGGAGTCTCGCTGCAGTGAAGCCACGAGGGTGGATGGGCTGCAGCACCTCTGCTGCAAGTCTCCAGGAGACCTTAGAGCTGCACCTAGAGGAAGGCTGGGGAGGGACTGCTTAGGAGAGCCTGTGGTCATGAACAAGGGGCAGTGGTTTGAAGCTGGAGCAGGGGAGGTGCAGGTTGGACATCAGGAGGAAGTTCTGCACAATTGAGGGTGGTGAAATACCCTAATAGGTTGCCCAGAGAGGTGGTTGAGGCCCATCCCTGAAGACATTTGAGATGGGACTTGATGTGACTCTCAGCAGCCTGATCTACTTGGAGGTGTCCCTGCTGACTGCGTGGGGTTGGCCAAGATGACCCTGGGGGGGTCCCTTCCAACCCAATGCAATCAGTGGCTCTGTAAGGGTACAAAGACACTCCTTGAAACCAGGGTGCTTGATTGGTTCTTGTCAAACACAGGCTTGGGAGGACTCCTTCAGGATCTAATACAGCAGCTTGCTGTGGCACTGCACGAGCAGGCAGGGTGGTGATGTGCCCAGAGTGTGCCCAGAGGGACAGGTGGCACTGCAGGTGCAGGCAGGCTGAAGCTGTGCCCAGAGTGTGCCCAGAGGGACAGGTGGCACTGCATGTGCAGGCAGGCTGAAGCTGTGCCCAGAGTGTGCCCAGAGGGACAGGTGGCACTGCAGGTGCAGGCAGGCTGATGCTGTGCCCAGAGTGTGCCCAGAGGGACAGGTGGCACTGCATGTGCAGGCAGGCTGAAGCTGTGCCCGGAGTGTGCCCAGAGGGACAGGTGGCACTGCATGTGCAGGCAGGCTGAAGCTGTGCCCAGAGGGACAGGTGGCACTGCATGTGCAGTCAGGCTGAAGCTGTGCCTAGAGTGTGCCCAGAGGGACAGGTGGCACTGCATGTGCAGGCAGGCTGAAGCTGTGCCCAGAGGGACAGGTGGCACTGCATGTGCAGTCAGGCTGAAGCTGTGCCTAGAGTGTGCCCAGAGGGACAGGTGGCACTGCATGTGCAGGCAGGCTGAAGCTGTGCCCAGAGGGACAGGTGGCACTGCATGTGCAGTCAGGCTGAAGCTGTGCCTAGAGTGTGCCCAGAGGGACAGGTGGCATTGCATGTGCAATGTGCAGGCAGGCTGAAGCTGTGCCCAGAGGGACAGGTGGCACTGCATGTACAGGCAGGCTGAAGCTGTGCCCAAAGGGACAGGTGGCACTGCATGTGCAGGCAGGTTGATGATGTGCCCAGAGGGACAGATGGCACTGCAGGTGCAGGCAGGCTGATGCTGTGCCCAGAGTAGCCTCCAGTGCTCTCTGTGCCCCAGCACCCCTCAGGCTTTCTTGCAGGAGAGAGCTCCTGGGTGGGTTTCTTGTGCAGATGAAGAACTTCCCAGCACTGTCCCTGTCCCTGCTGGAGACCAAAGCAGGAGGCCTCCAGGAGCTTTGCAGCTCTTTTCCTGGAGTCCTGGCAGCTCCCTTGCAGGACTGTCAGCAGCTGTGTGTGAGACACAGACCTGCTTTGGGCACACAGTGCCCAGGTCATTGCATGCTGGGGACCACTTGGTACAGATCTGCCTGCAGCACCACCAGAGCCGAGGCCAAGCTCTCAGACTGCTTCCCTCTAAACTCTGGGGGAAGAAGAAGGATCAGGGACTGTTTTCATCAGCTTAAAGAAGACATAGACACTGGATGAGTACTTGGGGAGTGAGGTGGGAAACAGATGGCTCAGTTTTGATCTTCTCTCTGAGCAGATGACGTCAAGCAGCAGGCAGGCACTGATGCTGTGAGCTCCATCGGGGGCTGGTTGAGACCACAGCACTGCCAGGTGGACAGCCCAGAATGGTGAAATGGTTGTGTGATTTAGCACCATAGAATGACAGAATCAGGCAGGGCTGGAAGGGACCACAAAGAGCAGCCAGTCCCAACCCCCTGCCATGCCCAGGGACACCCTACCCTAGAGCAGGCTGCACACAGCCTCAGCCAGCCTGGCCTCAAACACCTCCAGCCATGGGGCCTCAACCACCTCCCTGGGCAACCCATTCCAGCCTCTCACCACTCTCCTGCTCAACAACTTCCTCCTCACCTCCAGCCTCACTCTCCCCACCTCCACCTTTGCTCCATTCCCCCCACTCCTGCCACTCCCTCACAGCCTCAAAAGTCCCTCCCCAGCTTTTTTGGAGCTCCCTTCAGATCCTGGCAGGCCACAAGAAGGTCCCCTGGGAGCCTCCTCTGCTCCAGCCTGCACAGCCCCAACTCTTTCAGGCTGTGCTCACAGCAGAGCTGCTGCAGCCTCTGAGCATCCTCCTGGCCCTGCTCTGGACACTCTCCAGCATCTCCACAGCCCTCTTGTCCCAGGGGCTCCAGAGCTGGATGCAGGACTCCAGGTGGGGTCTCAGCAGAGCAGAGCAGAGGGGCAGAATCCCCTCCCTGGCCCTGCTGGCCACACTGCTGCTGCTGCAGCCCAGGCTCTGCTTGGCTCTCTGGGCTGCAAGTGCACACTGCTGGCTGCTGCTGAGCTTCTCCTCCAGCAGCACCCTCAGGTCCCTCCCCTCAGGGCTGCTCTCCAGCCCCTCACTGCCCAGCCTGGATCTGTGCTTGGCATTGCCTCCACCCAGCTGCAGGACCTTGCCCTTGGTCTTGTTGAACCTCCTGAGCTTGGCTTGTGCCCACCTCTGCAGCCTGTGCAGGTGCCTCTGGATGGATCCTGCCCTCCAGCCTGGCTGCTGCAGCACACAGCTTGGTGTGGGCAGCAAACTTGCTGAGGCTGCACTCAGTGCCTCTGCCCATGGCACCCACAAAGATGTTGAACAAGACTGGTGCCAGGACTGATCCCTGAGGGACTCTGCTTGTCACTGCCTGCACTTGGCCATGGAGCCACTGACAGCCACTCCTTGGGTGCAGCCATCAAGCCACTTCTGTACCCATCAGTGCTCCACCCATCAAACCCATGTGTCCCCAGCTTGGAGACCAGGCTGTGCTGTGGGACAGTGTCAGAGGCCTTGCTCAGGTCCAGGTCAATGCCATCAGTTACTCACCCCTCAGCTATTCACATTGTGACCTGTTCATAGAAGGCCACCAGGTCTGTGTGTCGATTTGTGTGTCAATGCCATGGGCAGAGCAGGTGGCACAGCCCAGAGACCTCTCCTGTGGCTTGCAGCATTTCCACCTCCCAATGTGGCAAGCAAGATTTAGTGGCTGCAGCCCTGCAGCTGCTCTCTTTCTGCTCAGTGTCTTCTCTTTTGATTTAGCCAGTGAACAAAGACATCCTGTGGAGGTTTGGTTTGGTGGGTTTTTAAGCTTCTAATCATGAAGTCATTTTGTTTGCATCGAGTTCCTCTCAGTAATAAACTGTGCAATGCCTTTGGCCCCTGAGGCAGACAATGATCTACTGTGGAGAGCTGATGAAGAGCTACCAGGATGAGGAAAAGACTTGACCAGCTCTCTTATAAGAAAAGGCTGAGAGCCTTGGGGCTGTTTAGTCTGGAGCTGAGAGGGGATCTGATCAGTGTCTATAAATATCTGAGGGGTGGCTGCCAGGATGAAGGTGCCAGGATGAAGATGCCAGGCTCTGCTCAGTGCTGCCCAGAGATAGGACAAGGAGCAATGAGCGCAAACTGGAACCCAGAATGTTCCACCACAACATGAGGAGAACCTTCTTTGGTGTGAGGGTGCTGGAGCCCTGGAGCAGGCTGCACAGAGAGGTTCTGGGGTCTCCTTCTTTGAGACTTTCAAGCCCCATCTGATTGTGCTCCTGTGCCACCTGCCCTGGGTGATCCTGCTCTGGCAGGGAGGTTGGACTCACTGATCTCTGGAGCTCCCACCCAACCCCTCCCACCCTAGGAGTCCATGGCTCCATGTGCTGCCCTTCTGGCATCACAGCACAGGTTTGGTTATCTCCTGCCACATCAGCTGTAAAGCTCTGAGATAAAGTCTCAGTGTCAGGATGCCAAGGGCTGCCCAGTCCCAGCACCCCTGGGCACTGGCCTGGGGGTACCTATGGCAGCTCTCTCCTGCCTGTCCCCCCACCTTAGGAGCTCTGTAGGTCTGGGACTGGTGGAGACATTGGACACAGAGGTAGAGGCAGAAGTTATACAGATTGGAGTCCAGAGAGGCCACAAGGGTGGATGGGCTGCAGCACCTCTGCTGCAAGTCTCCAGGAGACCTTAGAGCTGCACTTCAATACCTGCATGGGACCCACAGGAAGGCTGGGGAGGGACTGCTTAGAAGGGCCTGGGGTGATAGAACAGGGGACAATGGTTTGAAGCTGGAGCAAGGGAGATGCAGCTTTGACATCAGGAGAGAGTTCTGCACAATGAGGGTGGTGAAACACTCTAGTAGGTTGCCCAGAGAGGTGGTTGAGGCCCATCTCTGGAGGCATTTGAGGTCAAGCTTGATGTGGTTGTGGGCAGCCTGATCTACTTGGAGGTGTCCCCTGCTGACTGCAGGGAGGTTGGCCCTGGAGGGTTCCTTCCAACCCAATGCATTCTCTGACTCTCTGGCTATGGTGGTGCTCATAGAGCCTGGAGCACAGCCCTGTGAGGAGAGGCTGAGGGAGCTGGGGGGGTGCAGCCTGCAGCAGAGGAGGCTCAGGGCAGAGCTCATTGCTGCCTGCAGCTGCCTGCAGGGAGGCTATAGCCAGGTGGGGTTGGGCTCTGCTGCCAGGCAGCCAGCAACAGAAGAAGGGGACACAGCCTGAAGCTGTGCCAGGGCAGGCTCAGGCTGGATGTGAGGAGGAAGTTCCTGGCAGAGAGAGTGATTGGCACTGGAATGGGCTGCCCAGGGAGGTGGTGGAGTGGCTGTGGCTGGAGGTGTTGCAGCCAAGCCTGGCTGGGGCACTTAGTGCCATGGTCTGGTTGGTTGGGCAGGGCTGGGTGCTAGGTTGTGCTGGCTGAGCTTGGAGCTCTCCCCCAGCCTGCCTGATTCTCTGATTCTGTGGTAGGTAAGATAAATGGAAGTGTGAAGGGAAGGAATGTGGGCATTGGTCTGGTGCAATTAACCAATGTAATTAGCAGGCACGGGCAGGAAAGGCTGTGCTCTGCAGACTACCTGTAGAGTGCCATACGAATAGAACTGGAAGAGTACAGAAGAAAAAGAAGTTGTGCAAATAAATGTCTTCTTGACAGGAGCTTGGAGGTCCCTTCCAACCTGTTTGATTCTCTGATTCTATCTCCAGAGCTCCTTTCCAATCCCCTATCATCCTGTGGTGGAGGCCCCATCCCTGCAGACATTCAAGGTCAGGCTTGATGGGGCTCTGAGCAAAGCATCCTGTTGGGGATGTCTGTGCTTACTGCAGGGGGGTTGGACTAGATGCCCTTTGAAGATCCACTCTGTGACTGTGTGAGTGTGCTGGCCCTAGCCTGGGTGTTTCTGCATTCCCTCCATCATGCAGTGCTGTCACACTGAGGAAATGCACTTTTACCCCTGCAAGACACCCACTGAAAAGGTGTCCCAGGAGGAACAGGCACAAAGCACCTTCATGAAGCATTCCCACTTTTCATCCTCTCTCCATCACCCAACTCTGAGACCCAGAGTCCTTCTGTGCAGTGCATTGTCTGCCTTCAGCCAAGCACCCTCCTCTTCCCTTCCCAACCAGAAGATAACCACACACACACACTCCCACAAGGGCTCTTTGGAATGGGCAGAGCCTCTCTGGCCTCCTTGCTGTCCCCTAGGGCTGTCAGCCTTATTTATAGCTGGTTTCATTCATGAAGTCAAATTTCACCTAATGAGAAGTTTTGCACAGGAGAAATCCACACTCAGGGTCCCTCTTGCCCCCCCTTTTTGTGACTGTAGAAGAATGTTGCCCATTGTTAAAGGAATGCTGGTGCTTCCATGGCTGGTGGCAGGTCCTCCCTCAGTGCTTTGCTGGGAACTGGCAATAACAAATGTCTAACCCCAGGGTGTCTGTGCCAGCTTGAGCCCTTATGCCAGTCAGCTCTGAAGGATATTGTTTCCCTGTCTGGAAATGAATAGAGACTACAAAATTAGTCCTTGAAGATGTAATTGAAGGGAGGGTTCTCAGCTTTGCTGAGTGGATGATTTAAAGTTTCTTTAGGACAGAGTGTCTCTATTCCTGTCCAGAAAGTCCTGGGCAGAAAGCTGGGGCTGAGGCATGGTGAGCAGTGAGCTTTGAGTGTGAAGAGGTAGGTTTGCATGGGCACTGCTCCCTGCCCAGTGCTGGGCAGGCTGAGCACTGACCCTGCTCCTGCTCCAGCAGGGCTGTCTGGGCAGGCTGGTCCTGCCAGTGCCCTACCACCAGCATGCTGGTGAGCAACAGACAACATCTGTGTGGGCAGCAGGACCAGGGAGGTTCTTGTGCCCCTGGACTAAGCACTGCTCAGGCCATACCTGGAGTGCTGTGTCCAGTTCTGGGCTCCTCCATTGCAGAGAGATGCTGAGGTGCTGGAAGGTGTTTGGAGAAGGGCAGCAAGGCTGGGGAGGGGCCTGGAGCACAGCCCTGTGAGGAGAGGCTGAGGGAGCTGGGGGGTGCAGCCTGCAGCAGAGGAGGCTCAGGGCAGAGCTCATTGCTGCCTGCAGCTGCCTGCAGGGAGGCTGTAGCCAGGTGGGGTTGGGCTCTGCTGCCAGGCAGCCAGGGACAGAAGAAGGGGGCACAGCCTGGAGCTGTGCCAGGGCAGGCTCAGGCTGGATGTTAGGAAGAAGCTCCTGTCAGAGAGAGTGATTGGCACTGGAATGGGCTGCCCAGGGAGGTGGTGGAGTGGCTGTGGCTGGAGGTGTTGCAGCCAAGCCTGGCTGGGGCACTTAGTGCCATGGTCTGGTTGGTTGGGCAGGGCTGGGTGCTAGGTTGGGCTGGATGAGCCTTGAGCTTTCTTCCAATCTGCTCTATTCCTGTCCAGATTCCGTGCTCCACAACCTCCCTGGGTAACCTGTGCCAGTGTCTCACCACTCTCAACCTGTGCCAGTGTCTCACCACTCTCAACCTGTGCCAGTGTCTCACCACTCTCAACCTGTGCCAGTGTCTCACCACCCTCAACCTGTGCCAGCATCTCACCACTCTCAGCCTGTGTCAGTGTTTCATCAACCTCAACCTGTGTCAGTGTCTTGCCACTCTCAACCTGTGACAGCATCTCATAACCCTCAACCTGTGCCAGCCTCTCACCACCCTCACTCTCAACAATTTTTCCCTCATCTCCACTCTCCCTCTCCCCTCTCCCAGCTCAAAGCCATTTTCCCTCATCCTGTCACCCCCAGCCCTTGTCAGAAGTCCCCCCTCAGCTCTCTTGGACCCCCTTCAGGTACTGGAAAGGCTGCTCAAAGGTCTCCTCAGGGCCTTTTTTCCTCCAGTACTTATGGAAAGAATTCACTGAATGTAGATGTTAACAACTAAGCTACTCAGGCTGCAATCACCATCAAAAATACAGGGGGAGGGAGGGGAGGGGAGAGAAAAAAAAGGTCCATTTAGAGTATCTTTTTCTGAAAGGAACATCTGGTACAAATTGGATGACTCACACTCTGGCAATGTTCTTCTCCACTGGGTAAAAACTGCATTGGCCAATGTCTGGATTGATCTATAAACCTATAACAATATTAGACAGATTACTTGCAATGAATAATTGAGGCAATTCAAGCAATGCAGAAAGCATTGTTTCAACAGAAACCAGTTTGGAAAGCCTAAGTAGATGGAAGTTCATTGAGGGATGCAGTAAAGAATGGGAGCAAGAAGAGTTTTCTGCGAGGCAGATGTTGAGCAGCAAGAAGAGGCATTAGGATCTTTTGCTCTTTAAGACAATGCCCTACCAAATGATTCATTGTCTGGGTGGCTTGCTGTGCTTGTGGCCCTCCTGTGAAAATGGTGAATCACAGAGGCACAGAGTCACACACAATCACAGAAGCAGCCAGGCTGGCAAAGCCCCTCAGGAGCTCCAAGGCCAACCTAGAACCCTACTCTGCGAGATTCACCTTAAACCACAGCCCTAAGCATCACATCCAAACCAGCCTTAAACACAGCCAGGCTGGGTGACTCCACCACCTCCCTGGGCAGCTCATTCCTGTCCCTGACCACTTTCTCACTGAAAAGCCTTTTTCTGATCACAGCTCACAGGATGTTAGGGCTTGGAAGGGATCCAAGGAGATCATTGAGTCCAACCCCCCTGCCAGAGCAGGACAATCCTATCTAACACAGAGCACACAGGAACACAGCCAGACAGGCCTGGAAAGACTCCAGAGAAGGAGACTCCACAACCTCTCTGGGCAGCCTGTGCCAGGGCTCTGGGACCCTTACAGTAAAGAAGTTCCCCCTTGTGTTGAGGGGGAGTGTTGATTTCCAATCCAAACCTCCCCAGCCTCAGCTTGAGGCCATTCCCCCTCGTTCTGTCTCCCATTAGCTGTGGGCAGAGCCCAGCAGCAGCCTCTGCACGATGTCCCTTCAGGTAGTTGTAGACAGCAATGAGGTCTGCCCTCAGCCTCCTCTTCCTCAAACTACCCATCCCCAGCTCCTTCAGTCTCTTTTCATCAGATTTATGCTCCAGGTCCCTCCCCAGCTTCATTGCCCTCCTCTGGACCCACTCCAGCACCTCCACATCTCTCTTGCATTGAGTGCATTGAGGTGTCCAAAACTGAACACAACACTCGAGGTGTGGCCTCACCAGAGCTGAGTCCAAGGAGACAATCACCTCCCTGCTCCTGCTGGCCACAGCATTTTTAATCCAAGCCAGGATGCCATTGGCCTTCTGGGCTGCCTGGGCACACTGCTGGCTCACATTCAGCTGCCTGGGCACACTGCTGGCTCACATTCAGCTGCCTGGGCACACTGTTGGCTGCTGTGCAGCTGCCTGGGCACACTGTTGGCTGCTATGCAGCTGCCTGGGCACACTGCTGGCTGCTATTCAGCTGCCTGGGCACACTGCTGTCTGCTATTCAGCTGCCTGGGCACACTGCTGGCTGCTATTCAGCTGCCTGGGCACACTGTTGGCTGCTATGCAGCTGCCTGGGCACACTGTTGGCTGCTATGCAGCTGCCTGGCTATTACAACCCCCATTCCCTTTCTGCCAGGCAGCTCTCCAGCCACACTGCCCCAAGCCTGTAGCATTCCTTGGGTTTGTTGTGACCCAAGTGCAGGACCCCAGTGAAGCTTATTTGGTTTGTTGTGACCCAAGTGAGGCTTCTAAGAACCCAAAATCTGCCTGGCTGGTGATGTAGATACTGAATGAAGAGCAGAAAAGCATCAGAGATTGAGTCTTCATGTACAGGCATTTTAATGCAAGCACTCAGAAAGATCATTTCAATGCAAGCACTCAGAAAGGGCATTTTAATGCAAGCACTCAGAAAGGGCATTTTAATGCAAGCACTCAGAAACAGCATTTCAATGCAAGCACTCAGAAAGGGCATTTTAATGCAAGCACTCAGAAAGAGCATTTCAATGCATGCACTCAGAAAGAGCATTTCAATGCAAGCACTCAGAAAGAGCATTTCAATGCAAGCACTCAGAAAGAGCATTTCAATGCATGCACTCAGAAAGGTCATTATAATGCAAGCACTCAGAAAGGGCATTTTAATGCAAGCACTCAGAAACAGCATTTCAATGCAAGCACTCAGAAAGGGCATTTTAATGCATGCACTCAGAAAGGGCATTTCAATGCATGCAATCAGAAAGAGCATTTCAATGCAAGCACCAGAAAGGGCATTTTAATGCAAGCACTCAGAAAGAGCATTTCAATGCAAGCATCAGAAAGGGCATTTTAATGCAAGCACTCAGAAAGAGCATTTTAATGCAAGCACTCTGAAAAAGCATTTCAATGCATGCACTCAGAAAGAGCATTTTAATGCAAGCACTCAGAAAGGGCATTTTAATGCAAGCACTCAGAAAGAGCATTTTAATGCAAGCACTCAGAACATTTTAATGCATGCACTCTGAAAGAACATTTTAATGCAATTTTAAGGGAAGGCAGACAGGGTCAGCATTTCAGGCTGAACATCCAGGGCAGCAGTTGGCCTTGCTGTTAGATCTAGGATGGCTAAATTCTAGTGTTTGAAAGATCTGTGAGGCAAGATCACAATTTGCTGCAGGTACAGTCCTGCACTCCAATCAGTCAGTGGTAAATCACAGAATCACAGAGTGAATCACGTTGGAAAAGACCTCTGAGGTCACTGACTCCAACCTAGCACCCAGCCCTGGCCAACCAACCAGACCATGGCACTAAGTGCCCCAGCCAGGCTTGGCTGCAACACCTCCAGCCACGGCCGCTCCACCACCTCCCTGGGCAGCCCATTCCAGTGCAAATCACTCTCTCTGACAGCAACTTCCTAACAACATCCAGCCTAGACCTGCCCTGGCACAGCTCCAGGCTGTGTCCCCTTGTTCTGGTGCTGGCTGCCAGGCAGCAGAGCCCAACCCCACCTGGCTACAGCCTCCCTGCAGGCAGCTGCAGACAGCAATGAGCTCTGCCCTGAGCCTCCTCTGCTGCAGGCTGCACCCCCCCAGCTCCCTCAGCCTCTCCTCACAGGGCTCTGCTCCAGGCCCCTCCCCAGCCTTGCTGCCCTGCTCCAAACACCTTCCAGCACCTCAACAGCTCTCTGCAATTCAGGAGCCCAGAACTGGACACAGCACTCAAGGGGTGGCCTGAGCAGTGCTGAGCACAGGGGCAGAAGAACCTCCCTTGTCCTGCTGCCCACACTGCTCCTCACCCAGCCCAGGATGCCATTGACCTTCTTGGTTACCTGGGCACTGCTGCCTCATCTTCAGCTGCTGCCAACCAGTCCCCCCAGGCTCCCTCTCTGCCTGGCTGCTCTCAGCCACTCAGTCCCCAGCCTGTAGCACTGCTTGGGGTTGTTGTGCCCAAAGTACAGAACCTGGCACTGGGACTTGTTAAAACTCCTGGCATTGGACTGTGCCCATCTGTGCAGCCTGCCCAGGTCCCTCTGCAGAGCCCTCCTGCCCTCTAACGGACCCACACTTGCTCCCAACTTGCTGTTGTCTGCAAACTCACTGATGGAGGACTCAATCTCCTCATCCAGGTCATCAGTGAAGATATTAAACAGGACTGTGCCCAGCACTGATCCCTGGGGCACACCACTAGTGCCAACTGCCAGCTGAATGTGGCTCCATTCACCTCCACTCTCTGGGCCCATCCAGCCAGGTCCTAACCCAGCACAGAGTGCCCCTGTCCAAGCCATGGGCTGCCAGCTTGGCCTGGAGTCTGCTATGGCAGACAGTGCCAAAGGCCTTACTGACTACAAGGAGAGGCTGAAGGAGCTGGGATTGGTTAGCCTGGAGAAGAGGAGGCTCAGGGGAGACCTTATTGCTGTCTGCAACTACCTGAGGGGAGGTTGTGGCCAGGAGGAGGTTGCTCTCTTCTCTCAGGTGGCCAGCACCAGAACGA
Source organism: Pogoniulus pusillus (assembly GCF_015220805.1). Taxonomy (NCBI): domain Eukaryota; kingdom Metazoa; phylum Chordata; class Aves; order Piciformes; family Lybiidae; genus Pogoniulus; species Pogoniulus pusillus. The sequence goes on from NC_087292.1 coordinate 2,251,785, forward strand.
GAGGACACAGCCTCAGGCTGTGCCAGGGGAGATTTAGGCTGGAGGTGAGGAGAAAGTTCTTCCCTGAGAGAGTCATTGGACACTGGAATGGGCTGCCCGGGGAGGTGGTGGAGTCGCCGTCCCTGGAGCTGTTCAAGGCAGGACTGGACGTGGCACTTGGTGCCATGGTCTGGCCTTGAGCTCTGTGCTAAAGGGTTGGACTTGATGATCTGTGAGGTCTCTTCCAACCCTGATGATACTGTGACACTGTGATACTGTGACCTCCAGGTAGACTACAACACAGCAGTGATCTACAGAATCACTGAACCATAGACCTTAGAGGCCGGAAAGGATCTCCAGAGGTTGTGTCCAACCTCCCTGCCAAGGCAGGACCACTCAGGGCAGTCCACACAGGAATGCATCCAAGTGGGTTTGGAAGGTCTCCAGAGGAGACTCCACAGCCTCTCTGGGCAGCCTGCTCCAGGACTCTGTCACCCTCACTCTAAAGAAGTTTCTCCTCCTGTTGAGGTGAAACCTTCTCTGTTCCAGTTTGGATCCAGTGCTCCTTGGCTTATTGCTTCCCACCACTGAAAAGAGTTGGCCCCAGCTACTGACCCCCACCCCTCAGAAGGAGATTCCAGGGCAAGGTGCCCTTGATTTTTAGTGTCAAGGGGACAGGGTGGGAACAAAACCATCAGGGGCAGCCTCCTGTGAGGGTTGCTTTCTGAACTCCTTCTGAGAGAGCAGTGTCTGGCTTCAGTCCCTTGCCTTGGCCCCCAGTCTGAAGGACTGAGTTTGTGCAGTCACTCCTTTGCATCACTCAGCTCAGAATTCAAAGTTCAGGATGCTGTGAATCACTTACCCAGAATCTGCTGAGGGAAGGAATCTCTCAAGGTAGAGGTGTAACTGTGAGAGGTGTCCACACTCAGGGGCAGGTCCTGGCGTGCAACCCACTGCTGTGCATGGCTGCTCACCACTCATAGAGCAGGATGATTGTCTTAGAGTCTTATTTGCACACAAGCAAGACATCTGACTCACTGCTCCAGCAGCTCTTGGCTACCCTGCTGCCATCCACAGTCCCCAGCAGGCTGGATGGAACCCTCACAACCCCCATGGGTGGCTTATGGCTGGAGCGAGGTTAGCAGGGAGCCTGCTCCCCACACGTCCTCCTCCAGATGGCACTTAGTGATCATCTTCCAGCTGACTGGGAGAGGTGGGAGCTGGCATCTCCTTCCAACTCATCCCTTCAAACGAGGCAGTCTTGGAGCCTGAGGGGAGGGTTTCATGGCAGAAGCCTGGTGTGCCTTTGAGGAATCATCCTTAGGCTGGGAATGCTCTTTCTGTTCCTACTTTGGTTCCTCACAAAGAAGAAAATGTTCATTGTTGTTCTCTTAATAAGTGACACATTTGGTCCTGGCCTGGTTTCTGCTTCCATGAGGGCTGGATTTTGTTCAATGCTGCAGTGCTTTACCCTGTGTAGGTGTAGGACAAATCAGCTTAGACAAACAGAATCACAGAAGAAACCAGCTTGGAAAAGACCTCTGAGATCACCCAGTCCAACCTAGCACCTGACACCTTCTCATTAACTAACCCTGGCACCAAGTGCCTCATGCAGCCTCCCAAACACCTCCAGCCATGGCCACTCCACCACCTCCCTGGGCAGCCCATTCCAATGCCAATCACTCTCTCTGACAAAAACTTCCTCCTCACATCCAGCCTAGACCTGCCCTGGCACAGCTTGAGGCTGTGTCCCCTTCTTCTGGTGCTGGCTGCCTGGCAGCAGAGCCCAACCCCACCTGGCTACAGCCTCCCTGCAGGCAGCTGCAGGCAGCAATGAGCTCTGCCCTGAGCCTCCTCTGCTGCAGGCTGCACCCCCCCAGCTCCCTCAGCCTCTCCTCACAGGGCTCTGCTCCAGGCCCCTCCCCAGCCTTGCTGCCCTGCTCCAAACACCTTCCAGCAGCTCTCTGCAATGGAGGAGCCCAGAACTGGACACAGCACTCCAGGGGTGGCCTGAGCAGTGCTGAGCACAGGGGCACAAGAACCTCCCTTGTCCTGCTGCCCACACTGCTCCTGAGCCAGCCCAGGATGCCATTGGCTCTGCTGCCCACCTCCCAGCAGCAGAAGAAGGGGGCACAGCCTGAAGCTGTGCCAGGGCAGGCTCAGGCTGGATGTGAGGAGGAAGTTGCTGGCAGAGAGAGTGATTGGCACTGGAATGGGCTGCCCAGGGAGGTGGTGGAGTGGCCGTGGCTGGAGGTGTTGCAGCCAAGCCTGGCTGGGGCACTTAGTGCCATGGTGTGGTTGGTTGGGCAGGGCTGGGTGCTAGGTTGGGCTGGCTGAGCTTGGAGCTCTCTTCCAACCTGCTTCATTCTGTGATTCTAAGCTGAACATGAGCCAGCAGTGTGGCAAAGGTGGCAAATGGTGTCCTGGGCTGCACTAGGAGGAGCATTGCAGCAGATCAGAGAGGTGATTCTTGCTCTCTGCTCACCACTGGTAAGGCCACACTTGCAGTAGCCTCTCCTGTCCAGGGCTCTTCAGGCTGCCTTTTATCTAGTGCAAGATGAGTCCAAACTGTTTCCTAAGCCCACTGTAATGTATCATTCTTCCTTCCCATCCTCTTCTTATCACAGCTGAATGGGTCACAGATCCCTGAGCCAGGATATCAAAGGCAGATAAGAGGAGGCTGCATGAGGCACTTGGTGCCAGGGGTCAGTTAGTTAGGAGGTGTTATGTGATTGGTTGGACTCAGTGATCTCAGAGGTCTCTTCCAACCTGCTTAACTCTGTGCTTCTGAGCAACCAAGCCTAGCTGAGAGGGTGCCCACAGCAGGGAGGCTGAAGCAAGAATCTCTAAAGGTCTCTTCCAACCTGAGCCATTCTATGTTTTATTTCCTCTGTCTGCACGAAACTAACTCTTTTTAGATCCCAAACTCAATGCAGTGACAGCTTAAAGGAACTCTCTGGGGCTGTTTTCTTGAGTTTCATTCAAGGAAGCTGTCTCTAGGGACTCCAATCTGTTAGCTGCATGGTTCTGTGCTTGTGTAGGGCCTGGAACCTCAGCTGAAGTTTGCAGAGTTTTCCTTATTTGCATAAGCACTGCTTGGACAATATGAAATAATGACTTGGTTTGAAGCCTGAACTTCCAGAACTGTCACCATGCAAAAATGAGTTTGACAGGTTGCAGTATTCATCCCTAATATGGAACAATCATCTCCATGGTTGTGAAGAATCAACATTGTCATGTAACATATAACAGCACATTTTGCAGCTGCTCTTTATTTCCCCAATGAAAAATTGTTTGGGGAGAACTACCAAAATAATACAGAGAGGGAGGGGAGAAAAAAAAAAACCCACCAAAAAAAAAAAAAAGGATGAAAATATTCTGTGTTATTTACACTTCTGCTGAAACAAAAGAATGAAACATCTTAAAAACGAAGTGTTCTCTGCAGGGAATTCTTGCTGAGTTCCAGGTGCTCCCAAGAATCACAGAATGGGCTGGGTTGGAAGGCATCTCCTGTTGTGGTAGGTCTGAGAGGCCCCCAATAGGCTTATGCATGTCCTGGTTTGCCCAGGCATGTTTTTCTGCTCTCCCTTCTTCTCTTTTGGGGAGAAGCAACAGTGGGAAAGAGGACAAAGAACCTGGAGCCACTAAGTCTGAGGATTCTGCCCTGCCCAGGCTTGTTTACATCCTCTGGTAAACCAGGTACACCCACTTGGCTTGTGCCTGCCTTCCTCAAGGCCTGAGCCTTTCCCACATTTGGGTAAAGCAAGCCCATGGCTTCACCTAATAAGGTCAGGCTTGGCTAACTGCCATCCTGATTGGCTACTCTGTGCCCAGAGGCCCATTAGTCTCGGGCTGCATTGATAAAAGGAGGTATGCAGGTAAACACAAAGTGCTCTGCAGTTGTGTTTGTGCTTGCTGCTGCCTGCTGCCATTGCTCTCTGCTCCTGGCAGTACACTCCCTGACTGCCTTCTGCCTTCTGCAGCATTGTGCTAAAGCTGTAGCTAGCTCTGCTGGACTGCCTGGAACCTGCCTGCCTCGAGCTTGCCAGGGACAGGCTCTCAATGCCTCCACATGATAGGCCTGCATAGCCAGCGTGACATCCTGCTGAGACTGCAGCTGGCAGGGCATCCTGCCTGCACCTGAGAGTCTCCTGCCCAGATGGGAAGTCCTGGGCACACACAGATCACCCAGAGGGCCAGGTCAGAGACTGTCTGCCTCCTTTCCCCAGAAGCCTGGGAAGAATCAAGTCTCAGTGGCCAACAAGACAGAATTCCCTGAAAGCATCTGGGTGCTGTCTGAAGCTGTAGGCAGCCTCAGGAGTTGGGAGAGACTATTTGCTGGGTAAATCCTTAAAGCCTTTGTGATTCACCATTGCCTGCTGCCATAAGCAGAAAGTTGCTCCCTGAGTCCCTCGAGTGGGCAAGTTGTGTATTGACCAAGAGTGGTGCTTGGCCACAAGAACTTTCTCTTCCACTTCAGGTAATGTTTCTATTTGTGCTGCTTGTTACTACCTCTGGTTATTACCTGTAACATGTTCCCACCATGGTGCAAGGAACCCACTGTTATTGTTAAAACGAGTGGTCAGGGGTGGTGAGAGTTCTGAATAGCAACATTAAGAAACAAGATTCATTTGGGAGAAAAACAACATCTCACCTTAATTAATGACCCCTTCAGAACACCTCCAGAGCTCCTCCAGTCATAAGCAGAAAGGAGCTCCTTGAGTCCCTCTAGTGGACAAGCAGTGTATTGACTGCAAGCAGTGTTTGGCCACAAGAATCTTCTCTTCCAGTTCAGTGAATGTTTATCTAATAGCATCTCACATGAATTAATTACCCCTTCAGAACACCTCCAGAGCTCCTCCAGTCCAACCCCCCTGCACTCAGCAGGGACATCCTCCACTAGAGCAGGTTGCCCACAGCTCTATCCAGCCTCACCTTCAATATCTCCAAGCACAGAGCCTCAACCATCTCCGTGGGCAACCTGTTGCAGTGCTGCAGCAGCCTCCTGGTGCAGAACTTGTTCCTCACATCCAATCTCAATCGACTCTGTTCTAGTTTGAAGCCATTATCCCTCATCCTGTCACTGTAGGCCTTTGCAAACAGTTTCTCTGCAGCCTTCCTGTAGCCCACTTCATAGAATCAGAGAATCAAGCAGGTTGGAAGAGAGCTCCAAGCTCATCCAGTCCAACCTATCCCCCAGCCCTAGCCAGTCAACCAGACCATGGCACTAAGTGCCTCAGCCAGGCTTTTCTTGAACACCTCCAGGCACGGTGCCTCCACCACCTCCCTGGGCAGCCCATTCCAATGCCAATCACTCTCTCTGCCAGGAACACCCTCACAACATCCAGCCTAAACCTGCCCTGGCACAACTTGAGACTGTGTCCCCTTGTTCTGTTGCTGCTTGCCTGGGAGAAGAGGCCACCCCCCACCTGGCTACAGCCTCCCTTCAGGTAGTTGTAGACAGTAATAAGATCACCCCTGAGCCTCCTCTTCTCCAGGCTGCACACCCCCAGCTCCCTCAGCCTCTCCTCATAGGGTTTGTGTTCCAGGCCCCTCACCAGCTTTGTTGTCCTTCTCCAAACACCTTCCAGCACCTCAACATCTCTCTTGAATTGAGGAGCCCAGAACTGGACACAGCACTCAAGGTGTGGCCTTGACCAGTGCTGAGTACAGGGGAAGAATAACCTCCCTTGTCCTGCTGGCCACACTGCTCCTGATGCAGGCCAGGATGCCATTGGCTCTCTTGGCCACCTGGGCACTGCTGTCTCATCTTCAGCTACTCTCTATCAGTACCCCCAGGTCCCTTTCCTCCTGGCTGCTCTCAGCCACTCAGTCCCCAGCCTGTAGTGCTGCTTGGGGTTGTTGTGGCCAAAGTATAGAACCCTGCACTTGGCCTTGTTCAGTCTCATCCCATTGGCCTCTGCCCACCCATCCAGCCTGGCCAGGTCCCTCTGCAGGGCTCTGCTACCTTCCAGCAGATGAACACCTGCTCCTAGCTTGGTGTCATCTGCAAACTTACTGCTGCTGGACTCAATCCCCTCGTCCAGGTCATCAACAAAGATATTGAACAGGACTGTGCCCAGCACTGATCCTTGGGGAACACCACTGGTGACAGCTGCCAACTGGATGTGGCACCATTCACCACCACTCTCTGAGCTCTGCCATCCAGCCAATTCTTGATCCAGCACAGAGTGAATCTGTCCAAACCATGAGCTGCCAGGTACTGGAAGGTTGCTCAAAGGTCTCCCCAGAGTCATCTCCTTTCCAGGCTGCACACCCCTAACTCGCTCAGCCTGTCCTCATAGCAGAGCTGCTCCAATCCCATGACCATTTTTGTGGTACCTTCTGGACCTACTCCATCAGGTCCATGTCCTTCCTGTATTGAGGGCTCCAGAGTTGAAGCTTTTATTATGAACATCAGAAATAATGGGAACAGTTCACAGAATCATAGAGTGGTTTGAGTTGGAGGAGACCTTAAAGATCCCTGCCATGGGCAGAGACATCTCCCACTAGCCCAGATTGCTCAAGATCTCATCGTTGGAAAGAGTCATTGGCATTGGAATGGGCTGCCTGGGGAGGTGGTGGTGGAGTCCACATACCTGGAGGTGTTTCAAAGGACACTGGATGAAGCACTTGGTGCCAGGGTTTAGTTAATTAGAAGTGCTAGGTCCAGCCTTAAACAACTCCAGGGAGGGATTATCCTCAACCTCCCTGGGCACCCAGTTCCAGTGCCTTATCACTTGAGGGGGAAGTAAATAAAGTTTAAAGCTGCAAGAACATAAAATTTGCTTTCAATTTTGAAAGGAATTAATTTTCAGGCACCCAGCAGCAGAACAAGGGGACACAGTCTCAGCTTGTGCTGGGGGAGGTATGGGCGGGATGTGGGGAGGAAGTTCTTCACAGAGAGGGTGATTTGCCACAGGGATGGGCTGCCCAGGGAGATGGTGGAGTTCACAGTATCACAGTATCACAGTATCACCAAGGCTGGAAGAGACCTCACAGCTCATCAAGTCCAACCCTTTAGCACAGAGCTCAAGGCCAGACCATGGCACCAAGTGCCACGTCCAGTCCTGCCTTGAACAGCTCCAGGGACGGCGACTCCACCACCTCCCCGGGCAGCCCATTCCAGTGTCCAATGACTCTCTCAGGGAAGAACTTTCTCCTCACCTCCAGCCTAAATTTCCCCTGGTGCAGCCTGAGGCTGTGTCCTCTCGTTCTGGTGCTGGCCACCTGAGAGAAGAGAGCAACCTCCTCCTGGCCACAACCTCCCCTCAGGTAGTTGCAGACAGCAATGAGGTCTGCCCTGAGCCTCCTCTTCTCCAGGCTAACCAATCCCAGCTCCCTCAGCCTCTCCTCGTAGGGCTGTGCTCAAGGCCTCTCCCCAGCCTCGTTGCCCTTCTATGGACACCCTCAAGCATCTCAATGTCCCTCCTAAACTGGGGGGCCCAGAACTGAACACAGCACTCAAGGTGTGGTCTAACCAGTGCAGAGTACAGGGGCAGAATGACCTCCCTGCTCCTGCTGGCCACACCATTCCTGATGCAGGCCAGGATGCCACTGGCTCTCTTGGCCACCTGGGCACACTGCTGGCTCATGTTCAGGTGGGTATCAATCAGCACCCCCAGATCCCTCTCTGTCTGGCTGCTCTCCAGCCACTCCGACCCCAGCCTGTATCTCTGCATGGGGTTGTTGTGGCCAAAGTGCAGCACCCTGCACTTGGAGCTATTGAAGCCATCCCCTTGGACTCTGTCCATCTGTGCAGGTGGGCAAGGTCCTGCTGCAGAGCCCTTCTGCCCTCCAACCCAGCCACATCTGTCCCCAGCTCAGTGTCATCTGCACACTTGCTGATGACTGACTCCATGCCCTCACCCAGATCATCTATGAAGATGTTACAGAGGCGTTACTGTCCCTGCAGGTGTTCAGGAGGGGAGGGGACTGGATGGGGCACTTAATGGCATCATCTAGTTGATTGGTGTGGTGGTTTGAGTGATCTCCACACCCTCCCCCCATACCCCCACTTTGAGAATCACCCAGACTAGATTCAGCCAGCTCTGGAAATTGAATGAAGCTTATATCTACAGCTTAGCTCAAGGGGAGATTTAGGCTGGAGGTGAGGAGAAAGTTCTTCCCTGAGAGAGTCATTGGACACTGGAATGGGCTGCCCGGGGAGGTGGTGGAGTCGCCGTCCCTGGAGCTGTTCAAGGCAGGACTGGACGTGGCACTTGGTGCCATGGTCTGGCCTTGAGCTCTGTGCTAAAGGGTTGGACTTGATGATCTGTGAGGTCTCTTCCGGCCTTGGTGATGCTGTGATACTGTGATATTTACAGTACATACAGTTAGAGACAGACAAGGTAGAAGGTAATACAGACACACAGCAGCCCTCCCAGAAACCTGAGTCCCCAGGAGGGGCTTCCAACTGCCCTTCCACCTTCCTCCTGCCCCCTCATCCCTACCCCAGTCCCAAGAAAGAATGGAGGTTTGGCCAGGGGGTTAGGAAGCAAAATGGATTGATCAGAATAAAAATGGCAGAGAGGGTAGAGAGAGAGAGAGAGATGCAGCTCAGAGCTCCTCAGCAGAAGTGAATACCTTATCTGTGCTTTGATTCCTGTGTTTATGCATCTCAACAAGCCTATGAGGGAAGTAGACACCACCATTGTTTTCCTTTCACAGCCTGTAATCTAGTTCTTCTCACCTAAACATTCCAGCCTGCTTCAAACTGGCACAATTCCCTCGGGCTGGGTGCTAGGTTGGGCTGGATGAGCTTGGAGCTCTCTTCCAAGCTCCTTGATTCTATGATTCTGTGGCTCATGGAGATGGGAAGCTGTGGTTCGCCTTTGAAAGTGCTTAGTGGTGGAGCAAGGACATCACTCCTGTGTTATTGAGGTGAGTTTGAGTTCATATAACAGCCCCCAGCTTTCAAAGGCAACAGCCCCCAGCTTTCAAAGAGAGAGAGGAGTTCAAAGGGGCTGGGATGTGTTTCTAAAGCCTGAGCATCGATTTAACCTCTCAGTCAGTCTCCTAGCACCACTCCACCACGAGCTGAGTGATAAAGAGAGGATTATCTGTGGAGCGTGGATCGAAGGAGGGAGAGATGATGGCTCTCTGCTTCTCCTCAACAATAGAAATACATAAGACTAGGGGGGGGAGGAGGGGAAAGGAAGAAAGAAATCAGCTCTTTGAACTTCAAAAATGCCGCTCGAACAGATCCCTGCTGAAGGCAAAAGACTTAGAGCATGAAGAGAAACAGCTGCCTGTGGATGTCAGCTGAGAACTGAACGTGCACCACAGTAGGATGGCATCTGGAAGTGACAGAGTGCAGGGTCCCCATGTGGAGGAAAGGCATTTCCCAGGAGCTGTGTGCAGGGGAATGCCACGTTAGAAAGCTACACTCAAGTGGTGTGGCTGCTAGGGAACTGCTTTTAGAATCAGAGAATGGGTTGGGTTGGAAGGGACATCAGAGATCAGCCAGTTCCAACTCCCATGCCAGGGGCAGGGACATCTCCCACTAGAAAAGGTCACTCAAGGACTCATCCAGCCTGGTCATGAACACCTCCAGGGAGGTTGTGGAGCACAGAAGCACCCAATGTGATCTTTGATCACATTGGGTGCTTCTGTGCTCCACAACCTCCCTGGGCAACCTGTGCCAGTGTCTCACCACCCTCAACCTGTGCCAGTGTCTCACCACCCTCAACCTGTGCCAGTGTCTCACCATCCTCAATCTGTGCCAGTATCTCACCACCCTCAACCTGTGCCAGTGTCTCACTACTCTCAACCTGTGCCAGTGTCTCACCATCCTCAATCTGTGCCACTGTCTCACCATCCTCACTGCAAAGAGCTTCTTCCTCACATCCACTTTCAATCTCCTCTCTGCCAGCTTAAACCTATTCCTCCTTGTCCTGTCATGCCAAGACCTTGTCAATAGTCCCTCCCCAGCCTTACTGTAGCCCACTTCAGACACTGGAAGGCTTTTTGCTGTCTCCTCTTCTCTGGCATGTGTGTAGGGAAGCAAGCAAAGCCTGGAGGTGCTGCAAAGAGTCCAGCAGAGAGCCATGAGGATGATTGAGGGAAGTGAGCATCTCCCCTATGAAGAGAGATTGAGAAACCTGGGGCTAGTTAGTCTGGAAAAGAGAAGGCTAAGAGGAGAAAAGATTGGAGTATTGTGTCCAGTTCTGGGCCCCTCAGTTCAAGAGAGACAAAGAACTGCTTGAGAGAGTCCAGCACAGAGCCACAAAGCTGCTGAAGGGAATGGAGCAGCTCTGTTAGGAGGAGAGGCTGAGGGAGCTGGGGCTGTGCTGCTGGCAGAGGAGGAGCTGAGAGGTGACCTCAGCAGTGGTTCTAAGGTGAGTGGCAGGAGGCTGAGCCAGGCTCTGCTGGGTGATGCCAGGGACAGCACAAGGGGCAATGGTGGCAGCTGAGGCAGAGGAAGGTTCCTTTAAATATGAGGAGGATTTTTTTCCCTGTGAGGGTGCCAGAGCCCTGCCACAGGCTGCCCAGGGGGGCTGTGGAGTTTCCCACTCTGGAGCTATTCAAGACCTGCCTGGATGTGTCCCTGTGTGATCTGTTCTGGGTGATGCTGCTCTGGCAGGGGGATTGGACTGGCTGAGCTGTGGAGGTCCCTTCCAGCCCCTGACCTTCTGTGATTCTGTGAGATCTGATCAGTGTGCACAAATCTCTGAGGGGTGAGGGTCAAGTGCCTGGGGCCAAGCTCTTTCCAGTGGTGTGCACCAAGGAGACAAGGAGCAATGGCCACAAACAGGACCAGAGAAGGTTTCACCTCAACAAGAGGTGGAATTTCTTTTGAGTGGGGGTGAGAGAGCCCTGGAGCAGGCTGCCCAGAGAGGTTGTGGAGTCTCCTTCTCTGGAGCCTTTCCAAATCCACCTGGATGCCTTCCTGTGCAAACTGCCTTGGCAGGGGGCTTGGACTGGATGATCTCTGAGGTCCCTTCCAACCTCTAACGTTCAGTGATGCTGTGATCTCCCAATGTTTTCCAGTAGCTTCTCCTCTGCAGATTTTCAGTTGATGAGGCTGAGCAAAGCTCACATAATTTATGGAGCTTTCTGTCTTCAAAAACTGAAAGATCTTCTGTGGTGTTTGTCTCTTCAGAAGGATCTGTGCCTTGGCTCTCCAGAGGCGTGCTTGGATGAGGCTCACCAAAAGGGCTGTAAAGAAACAGTGGCAGCTGAAATGTGTGGGAGTTGTCTCAGCGACCCTGACTGTGGCTCTGTGAGTCATGCAGCAAGCAAAGGAATGCTCTCTGCTCAAGCCTAATAGCTCCTCTTAACCTGTGGCCTCTCAGTGTCTGAAGGAGGCTACAAGAAAGCTGGGGAGAGGCTTTTTAGGGTGACAGGTAATGATAGTGGTGGGGATTGGAGCAAAAGTAGAAGTGGAGAAGAGGAGGCTCAGGGCAGAGCTCATTGCTGCCTGCAGCTGCCTGCAGGGAGGCTGTAGCCAGGTGGGGTTGGGCTCTGCTGCCAGGCAGCCAGCAGCAGAAGAAGGGGACACAGCCTCAAGCTGTGCCAGGGCAGGTCTAGGCTGCATGTTAGGAGGAAGTTGCTGGCAGAGAGAGTGATTGGCATTGGAATGGGCTGCCCAGGGAGGTGGTGGAGTGGCTGTGGCTGGAGGTGTTGAAGCCAAGCCTGGCTGGGGCACTGAGTGCCATGGTGTGGTTGGTTGGGCAGGGCTGGGTGCTAGGTTGGGCTGGCTGAGCTTGGAGCTCTCTTCCAGCCTGCCTGATTCTATTATTAGGTTCAGATTGAATGTTAGGAAGAAGTTCATCACGCAGGTGATGAGACACTGGCACAGGTTGCGCAGGGAGGTGGAAGAAGCCTCATTCCTGGAAGCTTTAAAGGCCAGGCTGGCTGTGGCTCTGGGCAACCTGATCCAGTGTGAGGTGTCCCTGCCCACGGCAAGGGGCTTGGAACTGGCTGATCCTTGAAGTCCCGTCCAATCCTGACAATTCAATGTTTCTGTGTTTCTCTTCCTAAAGCCATGTTGTGGAGATACTGCCATTCATTTTGGGTTTCTGTCCCTTGAAAAACATCAGCATCACCCATGGCACAAAGTCTTATTCTAAATTTCCATTTCACTTTGATTTCAGCAGTGCCTAAGGAGTGAGCATTAACCAAACCTTTTAGAATCATCATAGAATCCAGCAGGTTGGAAGAGAGCTCCAAGCTCAGCCAGCCCAACCTAGCACCCAGCCCTGCCCAACCAACCAGACCATGGCACTAAGTGCCCCAGCCAGGCTTGGCTGCAACACCTCCAGCCACAGCCACTCCACCACCTCCCTGGGCAGCCCATTCCAATGCCAATCACTCTCTCTGACAGCAACTTCCTCCTAACATCCAGCCTGAACCTGCCCTGGCACAACTTGAGGCTGTGTTCTCTTGTTCTGCTGCTGGCTGCCTGGCAGCAGAGCCCAACCCCACCTGGCTACAGCCTCCCTGCAGGCAGCTGCAGACAGCAATGAGCTCTGCCCTGAGCCTCCTCTGCTGCAGGCTGCACCCCCCCAGCTCCCTCAGCCTCTCCTCACAGGGCTGTGCTCCAGGCCCCTCCCCAGCCTTGCTGCCCTTCTCCAAACACCTTCCAGCACCTCAACAGCTCTCTGCAATGGAGGAGCCCAGAACTGGACACAGCACTCCAGGGGTGGCCTGAGCAGTGCTGAGCACAGGGGCACAAGAACCTCCCTTGTCCTGCTGCCCACACTGCTCCTCAGCCAGCCCAGGATGCCATTGGCTCTGCTGTCCACCTGGGCACTGCTGCCTCCTCTGCAGCTCCTCTCTCCCACCACCCCCAGCTCCCTCTCTGCCTGGCTGCTCTCCAGCCACTCTGGCCCCAGCCTGGAGTGCTGCTTGGGGTTGTTGTGGCCAAAGTGCAGAACCCTGCCCTTGGCCTTGTTTAGTCTCATCCCCTTGGCCTCTGCCCACCCATGCAGCCTGGCCAGGTCCCTCTGCAGGGCTCTCCTCCCCTCCAACAGCTCCACACTGCTCCTAGATTGGTGCCATCTGCAAACTGATGCTGGACTCAATGCCCTGGCCCAGATCATCAATAAAGTTATTGAACAGGACTGTGCCCAGCACTGATCCTTGGGGAACACCACTAGTGACAGCTGCCAACTGGATGTGGCACCATTTTACTCCCCTAGTGCAGGCAGAGGATGTGACAGAAATGACATGAGAGAGCTTCTCTCTCTCTGGGCTTCTCCCCCCAGCCCATGTCCATTCCTCCCTCAGGTAGCTCAGCCTTTCACAAAGAGGATTTAGCTGTCAGCATTGCCTGCATGTTCCTTAATCCCAGCTTCAGTCCTTCCACTACCACCAGCCCAACTGCTGTTTGTCAAGGAGTGGTTCCAACTACAGCATGTGGGGGATTTTGGTGTTTGGTTTGGTTTTGAGGTTGGCTTTTCCCCCCTCTTAAACTCAAGTACCAAATAAATATTGCTGGAATCAACTCAGGGATTCACATTAATGTCCTTCCCAGGATGAAAATTGCTCTTTGTTCTCTGTGGATACCCCTCTGGCCCTGGCTAATGTGTGCTGAAATGCTCAGCATCAAGAGAACCAACAACTAAGTCAAAATGAAGCTTCAGAAGGGTAGAAGAGGAGATGTGCCAGGAGGGAGCTCTTTGTTCTGCCCTGCTGCAGACACTTCAGAGCTGCTGCTTGCAGTGGCACAAATGACTCCTGCTGCGTGAGCACTTGTGGACATTTGAGATGCACTTGCTGAGGGCTCCTGGCTTGGTGGCTGTGGCAGCAGCTGATTTACCTTGAGAGCAGTCCAAGGCAAACTGCAGGGCAATAGGATTGCAGAATCATAGAATGGGAGGGGTTGGAAGGGACCTCCAGAGATCAGTGAGTCCAACCCCCATGTCAAAGCAGGATCACCCAGGGCAGGGCAGACAGGAACACATCCAGATGGGGCTGGAAAGACTCCAGAGAAGGAGACTGCACAGCTTCTCTGGGCAGCCTGCTCCAGGGCTCCAGCACCCTCACAGCAAGGAAGTTTCTCCTCATGTGGAGGGAGGAAACGTCCTGGGTGGGTTCCAGTTGCTGTCTATTGCCTCTTGAGCTCTCACAGGACACCATAGGAAAGAGCCTGGCACCTGCTTCTTGGCACCCACCCCTCAGATATTTGTAACCATGTCCCAGGCCATGAAAGGTCTGGAACATGAACCCTGTGAGGAGAGGCTGAGGGAGCTGGGGGGGTGCAGCCTGCAGCAGAGGAGGCTCAGGGCAGAGCTCATTGCTGTCTGCAGCTGCCTGCAGGGAGGCTGTAGCCAGGTGGGGTTGGGCTCTGCTGCCAGGCAGCCAGCAGCAGAAGAAGGGGACACAGCCTCAAGCTGTGCCAGGGCAGGTCTAGGCTGGATGTTGTTAGGAAGTTGCTGGCAGAGAGAGTGATTGGCACTGGAATGGGCTGCCCAGGGAGGTGGTGGAGTGGCTGTGGCTGGAGGTGTTGCAGCCAAGCCTGGCTGGGGCACTTAGTGCCATGGTCTGGTTGGTTGGGCAGGGCTGGGTGCTAGGTTGTGCTGGCTGAGCTTGGAGCTCTCTTCCAACCTGATTGATTCTATGATTCTATGATCAGGTCCCCTCTCAGCCTCTGTTCTCCAGGCTGAACAGTCCCAGGGCTCTCAGTCTTTCCTCCTCAAACAGATACTAAAGTCCCCTCATCCTCCTTGTAATCTCTTTGGGAGTCTCTCCAGTAGTTCCCAGTCCCTCTTGAACTGGGGAGTCCAGAACTGGTCACAATACTCCACCCATGGGCTCACCAGGACAGAGAAGGTGAGTGGAAGCTGCTTCTCTTTATTTAAGCAGAGTCTGAGTGGGTTTGGTGCTTTGTGAGACAGAAAGAAAACTCTGCACACCCTCAAGAGCCTTTCAGCTGGAACATTTGAAGCAAAATGAGGAGGAGAAAGCACTTGGGCACTTTCAGGGCCCTTCACCAAGTTGGCTTGTGCTCAGGTAACACACATTAGTGTAGCCAGGGGGTCTCTGGTGACTGAGACATCTCAGCTGGCTTCCACCCTGTGGTGGCTCAGGAACTTTACCCCCACACAGTACTGAAGTTTACCAGAGCAGCTCAGATGGCTTGGAAGCAAGATGAAGCTCTACTTACAGCCAGGCTAAATTGGCAGGCAGAGATGCACACTATATTCACAAGGGTTTACATTTCAGGCTGGATGTGAGGAAGAAGTTCACACAAAGAGTGATTGGCATTGGAATGGGCTGCCCAGGGAGGTGGTGGAGTCCTTGTACCTGCAGGTGTTTAAGAGGAGGCTGGAAGAGGCACTTAGTGCCATGGGCTGAGCAGGCTGCTCTGCTGAGACCCCACCTGGAGTCCTGCAGCCAGCTCTGGTGCCCCTGGGACAAGAGGGCTGTGGAGATGCTGGAGAGTGTCCAGAGCAGGGCCAGGAGGATGCTGAGAGGCTGCAGCAGCTCTGCTGTGAGCACAGCCTGAAAGAGTTGGGGCTGTGCAGGCTGGAGCAGAGGAGGCTCCCAGGGGATCTTCTTGTGGCCTTCCAGCATCTGAAGTGGGCTACAGAAAAGCTGGGGAGGGACTTTTGAGGCTGTGAGGGAGTGGCAGGAGTGGGGGGGACGGAGCAAAGCTGGAGGTGAGGAGATTCAAACTGGACATGAGGAGGAAGTTGTTGAGCAGGAGAGTGGTGAGAGGCTGGAATGGGTTGCCCAGGGAGGTGGTTGAGGCCCCCATGGCTGGAGGTGTTTGAGGCCAGGCTGGCTGAGGCTGTGTGCAGCCTGCTCTAGGGTAGGGTGTCCCTGGGCATGGCAGGGGGTTGGGACTGGCTGCTCCTTGTGGTCCCTTCCAGCCCTGTGATTCTGTGGTTCTGCAGTCAAGTATCATCCTGTTGCTTACAGCATGGCTGGGTGTTGATTTTTGAAGCCTAACTTGGTGGTGAGCATCAGGTCAGAAATGTGGAGGGAGGTGTTGGTGTGGGTTTTGCAGGTTAGGAGCGCTGGGTTCATGGCATCTGTTACTAATTAGCATCTCTACCACTTTCAGAGGAACCTATTTTGCCCTGTTTGAACCCCTAAGTAAGTAAAAGCAGTTCAGTGGAGAGAATCCAGTCATGGAACTAGGAGGCAGAAGGAAATCTTTAGCTCTGAGAGCAGGATGTGTAGAGTATGCTGTGTGCTTTTAACTGGAAATGTGGTGTGAGCTGTGGGAGAGACTCAGCTCTGAGTGAGCCCCTTTAAAAACATTCATAAGCATAAGGAAGAGGAAAGTGGGTCCTGACTTCATCTTTCAGGAGTTCTTCTTGCTGGAGCAGGGATTGCATCCAGCTGTGTGGAAATCAGTCCCTGGCATCTATGCTTCTGATCTGGTAATTTCTTTCTTGTCTTTTCTCTAACTCATTTCAGCTAATATGAAGAGACAAGAGAATCTGCTCAGATACCTAACTTATGGCATTGAAGTGGCCAGAGTTTGCTGATTAAAACCAGACAACCTGGGGTGAGGGAGAGGGAAAAACCTGTGCTTACTGCTGTGGAGAGCCAGAGTTATGGGAGTAAGGAGCATTTCTACAGCCATCATCTTAAGGTGATTATCCCTCTGCAAAAAGGAAAGAGACAGTCTAAGGGAAAAGCAGCTCAAGGATCATGGAACCACAGAGGTGAGAGCAGTGTTCTGCAGTGGCTCCTGCTTCTGAACCTAGTGGTGTCCCTCAGGGATCTGTGCTGGGCCCCATCCTCTTTAATATCTTCATAGATGATCTGGATGAGGGCATGGAGTCAGTCATCAGCAAGTGTGCAGATGACACCAAGCTGGGGGCAGATGTGGCTGGGTTGGAGGGCAGAAGGGCTCTGCAGCAGGACCTTGACCACCTGGACAGATGGGCAGAGGCCAAGGGGATGGAGTTCAATAGCTCCAAGTGCAGAGTGCTGCACTTTGGCCACAGCAACCCCATGCAGAGATACAGGCTGGGGTCAGAGTGGCTGAGAGCAGCCAGACAGAGAGGGATCTGGGGGTGCTGATTGATACCTGCCTGAACATGAGCCAGCAGTGTGCCCAGGTGGCCAAGAGAGCCAGTGGCATCCTGGCCTGCATCAGCAATGGTGTGGCCAGCAGGAGCAGGGAGGTCATTCTGCCCCTGTGCTCTGCACTGGTTAGACCACACCTTGAGTGCTGTGTTCAGTTCTGGGCCCCCCAGTTTAGGAGGGACATTGAGATGCTTGAGCATGTCCAGAGAAGGGCGACGAGGCTGGGGAGAGGCCTTGAGCACAGCCCTACGAGGAGAGGCTGAGGGAGCTGGGATTGGTTAGCCTGGAGAAGAGGAGGCTCAGGGCAGACCTCATTGCTGTCTGCAACTACCTGAGGGGAGGTTGTGTCCAGGAGGAGGTTGCTCTCTTCTCTCAGGTGGCCAGTGCCAGAACAAGAGGACACAGCCTCAGGCTGTGCCAGGGGAGATTTAGGCTGGAGGTGAGGAGAAAGTTCTTCCCTGAGAGAGTCATTGGACACTGGAATGGGCTGCCCGGGGAGGTGGTGGAGTCGCCGTCCCTGGAGCTGTTCAAGGCAGGACTGGACGTGGCACTTGGTGCCATGGTCTGGCCTTGAGCTCTGTGCTAAAGGGTTGGACTTGGTGATCTGTGAGGTCTCTTCCAGCCTTGGTGATACTGTGAGACTGTGACACTGAAGGCTCTGCAATCACCACAGCAACAGGAAGGCAAAGGAGCATCCTTACAGAAGTCCTTACAGAAGCTCTGAGCCATCAAAGCTGGAGAAGACCTCTGAGGTCATCAGGTGGCCTGGCTCAGGAGCAGTGTGGGCAGCAGGACAAGGGAGGTTCTTCTGCCCCTGTGCTCAGCACTGCTCAGGACACCCCTTGAGTGCTGTGTCTAGTTCTGGGCTCCTCCATTGCAGAGAGATGTTGAGGTGCTGGAATGTGTCCAACCTGGTTGATTCTATGATTCTAAGTCCAGCCTCTAACCTAACCCCCCCACATCAGCTCAGCCATGCCAGTGAGTGCCACAGCCAAGCTTTTCTTGCAGACCTCCAGGGATGGGGACTCCAGCAGTGCCTAATCACCATTTCCATGAGGAAATGCTTCCTAACCTCCAACCTAAACCTCCTCTGGCACAGCTCCAGGCCATGCCCTCTTGTCCTGTCACAAATTGTCTGGGAGAAGAGCCTGACCCCTACCTGACTACAACTTCTTTTCAGGTAGTTGTAGAGAGTTCTAAGGTCCCCTGTAAGTGTCCTCCAGGCTAAACACCCCCAGCTCCTTCAGCCTCCCCTCATCAGCCTCTCCAATCTTGTTGCTAACAAAGCTAAGCCCTCTGGTTTGGCTGAGAGCAGTGCAAAGTGCAGGCAGGGCAGGCATCAGCCCTGCACTGTGGTGGGCTGCTCTGCAACTGAGCTCCTGAAGTGTAATCTCTGCTATGAATCTCCCACAGGCTGAGGTAGTTTGTCAGTTTGTACAGTGATGCTCCATCAGGTCCTTCCTATATTGAGGGCTCCAGACCTGGACACAGCTCTCCAGGTGAGGTCTCAGCAGGGCAGAGCAGAGTGGCAGAGTCACTTCTCTGAACCTGCAGGCAAAGCTGCTTTGGATGCAGCCCAGGCTGCCCTTGGCCTTCTCTGCTGCAGTCTCACACTGCCTGCTCCTGTCCAGCTGCTCCACCACCAGCATCAACAAGTCCTTTCCTGCAGGGCTGCTTTCTATCACCTCCTCCCCCAGCCTGTATTGACTGTGAGGATTGTTCCAGCCCATTCCAGAACCCTGCACCTGCTCCAAGGGCAAGGTCCTGCAGCTGGGTGGAGGCAATGCCAAGCACCAATCCAGGCTGGGCAGGGAGTGGCTGGAGAGCAGCCCTGAGGAGAGGGACTTGGGGGTGCTGCTGGAGGAGAAGCTCAGCAGCAGCCAGCAGTGTGCACTTGCAGCCCAGAGAGCCAAGCAGAGCCTGGGCTGCAGCAGCAGAAGTGTGGCCAGCAGGGCCAGGGAGGGGATTCTCCCCTCTGCTCTGCTCTGCTGAGACCCCACCTGGAGTGCTGCATCCAGCTCTGGAGCCCCTGGGACAAGAGGGCTGTGGAGATGCTGGAGAGTGTCCAGAGCAGGGCCAGGAGGATGCTGAGAGGCTGCAGCAGCTCTGCTGTGAGCACAGACTGAAAGAGTTGGAGCTGTGCAGGCTGGAGCAGAGGAGGCTCCCAGGGGACCTTCTTGTGGCCTGCCAGGATCTGAAGGGGCTACAGAAAAACTGGGGAGGGACTTTTGAGGCTGTGAGGGAGTGTCAGGAGTGGGGGGGATGGAGCAAAGGTGGAGGTGGGGAGAGTGAGGCTGGAGGTGAGGAGGAAGTTGTTGAGCAGGAGAGTGGTGAGAGGCTGGAATGGGTTGCCCAGGGAGGTGGTTGAGGCCCCATGGCTGGAGGTGTTTGAGGCCAGGCTGGCTGAGGCTGTGTGCAGCCTGCTCTAGGGTAGGGTGTCCCTGGGCATGGCAGGGGTTTGGAACTGCCTGATCCTTGTGGTCCCTTCCAACCCTGCCTGATGCTGTGATTCTCTTGTTGAACCTCCTGAGGTTCCCCTGGACACACCTGTGCAGCCTGTCCGGGTCCCTCTGGATGGCATCCTGGATGCATCTGGTGTATTAACAGCACCACTCAGCTTGGTGTCATCAAGCACTGCACATTAAAACTGTGGTTTTGGTTCCTTATAAATCTTCTACTGCTTCTCCTGTCTGCTGCCACAGTGTTTATGACTCTCTGGGCTCACAGAAAACAGAAAGATCTGTAGCTGCTCTCCCTTCCCACTCCCAGTCTGAAGACACTTTGGTGTGTTTACCAGCACATCTTTTTGTCTTCAGAGAGCATTTTGTGTTCTGCTATTCCCTTCTGATTCTGGTTTCAAAAGAGCAAAGAGGGACCCATTACATCTTGCAGTGAGCCCTGGAACAGTTTTGAGTTTCTGCTCTTTGTAAGGAAGAATCCTGAAGCACAAAGCCTCTGAGAGCTTGGCTTTGCAGATGCACTGAAAAGGAGGAAGAGGGAAGAAGAGCTGGGCCAGAAAATAGGCCAGAAAATGTTGTTCTGATGACATCTGATGACTCCTCAGAAGTATAGCAACTGTAATTAGCTCTTTCCAAAGCACAAACAGGTTTGGATGACTTTGTGGCTAGTAGGACAAGGGAGGTTATCCTGCCCCTGTGCTCAGCACTGCTCAGGACACCCCTGGAGTGCTGTGGCCAGTTCTAGGCTCCTCCACTCAAGAGAGATGCTGAGATGCTGGAAGGTGTTTGGAGAAGGGCAGCAAGGCTGGGGAGGGGCCTGGAGCACAGCCCTGTGAGGAGAGGCTGAGGGAGCTGGGGGGGTGCAGCCTGCAGCAGAGGAGGCTCAGGGCAGAGCTCATTGCTGTCTGCAGCTGCCTGCAGGGAGGCTGTAGCCAGGTGGGGTTGGGCTCTGCTGCCAGGCAGCCAGCAGCAGAAGAAGGGGACACAGCCTGAAGCTGTGCCAGGGCAGGTCTAGGCTGGATGTTAGGAGGAAGTTGTTGGCAGAGAGAGTGATTGGCATTGGAATGGGCTGCCCAGGGAGGTGGTGGAGTGGCCGTGGCTGGAGGTGTTGCAGCCAAGCCTGGCTGGGGCACTTAGTGCCATGGTCTGGTTGGTTGGGCAGGGCTGGGTGCTAGGCTGGGCTGGCTGAGCTTGGAGCTCTCTTCCAACCTGCCTGATTCTGTGATTCTATGATTCTATTCTGCTCTTTTTTTTGATGAATCCTTGCCTTGGTCTTGTGCTCTTTTGCAATAGTGTTAGGAAAGGGTAATTCATTAATGCAAGATGCTATTTTGCCCCCCAGATGAATCCTGTTAATTGATTTTGACATTCAGAACTCTCACCACCCCCGACCACTATTTTTAATAACAATAATGAATTCTTGCACAGTCGTGGAAACATTTTACTGGTAATAACTGGAACTGGAAATGACTTGCAAAAATATAAGCATTAACTGAACTGGAAGAGAAGATTCTTGTGGCCAAACACTGCTTGTCCACTAGAGGGACTCAAGGAGCTCCTTTCTGCTTATGACTGGAGGAGCTCTGGAGGTGTTATGAAGGGGTAATTAATTAATGTGAGATGCTATTATAAAAATATTAACTGAAATTTAGGCTGGAGGTGAGGAGAAAGTTCTTCCCTGAGAGAGTCATTGGACACTGGAATGGGCTGCCCGGGGAGGTGGTGGAGTCGCCGTCCCTGGAGCTGTTCAAGGCAGGACTGGACGTGGCACTTGGTGCCATGGTCTGGCCTTGAGCTCTGTGCTAAAGGGTTGGACTTGATGATCTGTGAGGTCTCTTCCAACCCTGATGATGCTGTGATACTGTGATACTGTGTAAACTGGAAGTGAAGATTCTTCTAGCCAAACACTGCTTGCAGTCAATACACTGCTTGTCCACTAGAGGGACTCAAGGAGCTCCTTTCTGCTTATGACTGGAGGAGCTCTGGAGGTGTTCTGAAGGGGTCAGTAATTAAGGTGAGATGTTGTTTTTCTCCCAAATGAATCTTGTTTCTTAATGTTGCTATTCAGAACTCTCACCACCCCTGACCACTCGTTTTAACAATAACAGTGGGTTCCTTGCACCATGGTGGAAACATTTTACAGGTAATAACCAGATGTGGTAACAAGCAGCACAAATAGAAACATTACCTGAAGTGGAAGAGAAAGTTCTTGTGGCCAAGCACCACTCTTGGTCAATACACAACTTGCCCACTAGAGGGACTCAGGGAGCAACTTTCTGCTTATGGCAGCAGGCAATGGTGAATCACAAAGGCTTTAAGGATTTACCCAGCAAATAGTCTCTCCCAACTCCTGAGGCTGCCTACAGCTTCAGACAGCACCCAAATGCTTTCAGGGAATTCTGTCTTGTTGGCCACTGAGACTTGATTCTTCCCAGGCTTCTGGGGAAAGGAGGCAGACAGTCTCTGACCTGGCCCTCTGGGTGATCTGTGTATGCCCAGGACTTCCCATCTGGGCAGGAGACTCTCAGGTGCAGGCAGGATGCCCTGCCAGCTGCAGTCTCAGCAGGATGTCACGCTGGCTATGCAGGCCTATCATGTGGAGGCATTGAGAGCCTGTCCCTGGCAAGCTCGAGGCAGGCAGTTTCCAGGCAGTCCAGCAGAGCTAGCTACAGCTTTAGCACAATGCTGCAGAAGGCAGAAGGCAGTCAGGGAGTGTACTGCCAGGAGCAGAGAGCAATGGCAGCAGGCAGCAGCAAGCACAAACACAACTGCAGAGCACTTTGTGTTTACCTGCATACCTCCTTTTATCAATGCAGCCCGAGACTAATGGGCCTCTGGGCACAGAGTAGCCAATCAGGATGGCAGTTAGCCAAGCCTGACCTTATTAGGTGAAGCCATGGGCTTGCTTTACCCAAATGTGGGAAAGGCACAGGCCTTGAGGAAGGCAGGCACAAGCCAAGTGGGGGTACCTGGTTTACCAGAGGATGTAAACAAGTCTGGGCAGGGCAGTGAATGGATAAGCCTATTTCTGGCCCATCAGGCCTACCAGACAAATAGTGACTCTAGATGTTGTCTGGTTGACTTTGTTGGTGGTGATGATTGAAGTTTCTTTCCTCCTTCTCTGAAGGAGCCAGTGGCATCCTGGCCTGCATCAGGAATGGTGTGGCCAGCAGGAGCAGGGAGGTCATTCTGCCCCTGTGCTCTGCACTGCTTAGACCACACCTTGAGTGCTGTGTTCAGTTCTGGGCCCCCCAGTTTAGGAGGGACATTGAGATGCTTGAGCGTGTCCAGAGAAGGGCAACGAGGCTGGGGAGAGGCCTTGAGCACAGCCCTACGAGGAGAGGCTGAGGGAGCTGGGATTGGTTAGCCTGGAGAAGAGGAGGCTCAGGGCAGACCTTATTGCTGTCTGCAACTACCTGAGGGGAGGTTGTGGCCAGGAGGAGGTTGCTCTCTTCTCTCAGGTGGCCAGCACCAGAACCAGAGGACACAGCCTCAAGCTGTGCCAGGGGAGATTTAGGCTGGAGGTGAGGAGAAAGTTCTTCCCTGAGAGAGTCATTGGACACTGGAATGGGCTGCCCGGGGAGGTGGTGGAGTCGCCGTCCCTGGAGCTGTTCAAGGCAGGACTGGACGTGGCACTTGGTGCCATGGTCTGGCCTTGAGCTCTGTGCTAAAGGGTTGGACTTGATGCTCTGTGAGGTCTCTTCCAGCCCTGATGATACTGTGATACTGTGTAGGTTTTCAGGATGTTGTGGTTTAAGCCCACTCAGCCCCACTCAGCCCCACTCAGCTACTCGTTTACTCCCTCCTGGTGGGATGGGATGAGAATTGGAATCTTCCTCAAGGAAGGAATGTGATGTAAAGCAGGAAGGTGATTTTCTGCCCTGAGAGGGCATGGTCCCAGGTTTACAAAGAGAAGCTGAGGAGCTCCTTAGCTTGTAGAGGAGGAACCTGTGGGGTGACTTAATGTTTATAAAGATGTAAAGGTGAGTGCCAAGAGGATGGAGCCAGGCTCTGCTGGGTGATGCCCAATGGCAGGACAAGAGGTAGTGGTGGAAGCTGAGGCATAGGAGGTTCCATGGAAATACGAGGAGGGCCACGAAGATGCTGAGAGGACTGCAGCAGCTCTGCTCTGAGGACAGGCTACAAGAGTGGGACTCAGCCTGGAGAAGAGAAGGCTTTGAGGAGACCTTATAGTGACCTTCCAGTATCTGAAGGGGGCCACAGGAAGGCTGGGGAGGGACTATTGACAAGGTTTTGGAATGACAGGACAAGGAGGAATGGGTTTGAACTGGCAGAGGGGAGAGTCAAACTAGATGGTAGGAAGAAGTTCCTTGCAGTGAGGGTGGTGAGACACTGGCACAGGTTGCCCTGGGAGGTTGTGGCTGCAACCTGGGCTGGTGGAAGTTGTCCCTGTCCATGGCAGCAGGTTTGGAACTGGTTGATCTTTAAGGTCCCTTCTAACCCAAACCATTCTATGGTTCTGTGATGCTATGACCTTACCTGCTGAGTCTAAACTGAATCCCTGAGGTTCACTAAATACATCAGTGCCAAGAGTGGAGTTCTCTGGAGCAGGACAGCAGTTCCTAAGTGATCTCAGCCAATAAAATTGTTGAAGAGTGTCTGCAGAAGGGCAGGAGTGCAGACAGGAGGGCAGCAATGGCTGTGCCAGAGGCAGGAGGGCAGCAATGGCTGTGCCACAGACAGGAGGGCAACAATGGCTGTGCCAGAGGCAGGAGGGCAGCAATGGCTGTGCCACAGACAGGAGGGCAGCAATGGCTGTGCCACAGAGAGGGCAGCAATGGCTGTGCCAGAGGCAGGAGGGCAGCAATGGCTGTGCCACAGAGAGGGCAGCAATGGCTGTGCCACAGACAGGAGGGCAGCAGTGGCTGTGCCAGAGGCAGGAGGGCAGCAATGGCTGTGCCAGAGACAGGAGGGCAGCAATGGCTGTGCCACAGACAGGAGGACAGCAGTGGCAGGGCACAGCTTATCCACCTGTGTGCAGAGCGTGTCGATGAGAATCAATGTCCCCCAAAACGTGGCACCAGCAAGCAGAGAAGTGCCCCCCTGGTGTCCTGGATGCCATGCAGGGGTGGCTGCTGGGCCAGGCATGCTGTGTGCGGCCAGCAGCTGTCCAGTTCAGCACCACCTCGGCACGAGTGTCACCAAGGCACTGCCCGGAGATGACAGGAAAGGGATCAGCAGGTCCAAGCTGGAATCCAGGAGGTTCCACTATGGGAATTGAACCAGTGCTGTGCCATCTAGGTGTAGATGAGAGGCCTGGAGCAGAGCCCTGTGAGGAGAGGCTGAGGGAGCTGGGGGGGTGCAGCCTGCAGCAGAGGAGGCTCAGGGCAGAGCTCATTGCTGTCTGCAGCTGCCTGCAGGGAGGCTGTAGCCAGGTGGGGTTGGGCTCTGCTGCCAGGCAGCCAGCACCAGAAGAAGGGGACACAGCCTGAAGCTGTGCCAGGGCAGGTTCAGGCTGGATGTGAGGAGGAAGTTGCTGGCAGAGAGAGTGATTGGCATTGGAATGGGCTGCCCAGGGAGGTGGTGGAGTGGCCGTGGCTGGAGGTGTTGCAGCCAAGCCTGGCTGGGGCACTTAGTGCCATGGTGTGGTTGGTTGGGCAGGGCTGGGTGCTAGGCTGGGCTGGCTGAGCTTGGAGCTCTCTTCCAGCCTGCTTGGTTCTCTGATTCTCTGATTCCATGGCAGGTAAGATAAATGGAAGTGTGAAGGGAAGGAATGGGTGCTTAGGTCTGATGCAATTAACCAATGTAATTAGCAGGCATGGGCAGTGAAGGCTGTGCTCTGGAGGCTATCTGCAGATTGCCATATGAATAGAACTGGAAGTGTATGTAAGAAAAAGAATTTGAGCAAATAAATGTCTTCACTTGGGAAAAGCTGTGGAGTCTCTGCCATGAATCTGCTACAGTTGCACCTCAACGTGAGGAGAAACTTGTTTGGTGTGAGGCTGCTGGAGCCTTGGAGCAGGCTGCCCAGAGAGGTTGTGGAGTCTCCTTCTCTGGAGACTTCCAAGCCCCATCTGGATGCAGTCCTGTTTGACCTGCCCTGGATGATCCTGCTCTGGCAGGGAGGTTGGACTCAGTTCGGGGCTCCCCAGTTCAAGAGGGACAGGAATATACCAGAGAGTGTCCAGCAGAGATTGAGAGGATGATGAAGGGACTGGAACTGATGAGGAGATGCTGTCAGACCTGGGGCTGTCCAGCCTGGAGAAGAGCAGCCCAAGAGGAGCTCTGATCAATGGCTACAAATACCTGAGGGGTGGGTGTCAGAAGCAGGGGCCAGGATCTTCTCAGTAGTGTCTTATGACAGAGCAAGGAGCAATGGGCACAAACTGGAACCCAGGAGTCTCCACTTAAACATGAGGAGAAACTTCTTTGGTGTGAGGGTGCTGGAGCCCTGGGGCAGGCCCTTCTCTGGAGCCCTTCAAAACCCATCTGGATGTGTTCCTGTGTGACCTTTCCTGACAGCCTAAAAAGTCTTCTGGGGGTGCTGATTGATACCCACCTGAACATGAGCCAGCAGTGTGCCCAGGTGGCCAAGAGAGCCAATGGCATCCTGGCCTGCATCAGCAATGGTGTGGCCAGCAGGAGCAGGGAGGTCATTCTGCCCCTGCACTCTGCACTGGTTAGACCTCACCTTGAGTGCTGTGTTCAGTTCTGGGCCCCCCAGTTTAGGAGGGACATTGAGATGCTTGAGCGTGTCCAGAGAAGGGCAACGAGGCTGGGGAGAGGCCTTGAGCACAGCCCTACGAGGAGAGGCTGAGGGAGCTGGGATTGGTTAGCCTGGAGAAGAGGAGGCTCAGGGGAGACCTTATTGCTGTCTGCAACTACCTGAGGGGAGGTTGTGGCCAGGAGGAGGTTGCTCTCTTCTCTCAGGTGGCCAGCACCAGAACAAGAGGACACAGCCTCAGGCTGTGCCAGGGGAGATTTAGGCTGGAGGTGAGGAGAAAGTTCTTCCCTGAGAGAGTCATTGGACACTGGAATGGGCTGCCCGGGGAGGTGGTGGAGTCACTGTCCCTGGAGCTGTTCAAGGCAGGACTGGACGTGGCACTTGGTGCCATGGTCTGGCCTTGAGCTCTGTGCTAAAGGGTTGGACTTGATGAGCTGTGAGGTCTCTTCCAACCTTGGTGATACTGTGACACTGTGACACTGTGATTAGTTCTGAATGGTGAGAAACTTATGTATGCACTGAGGTGAGGAGCTTGTGTTGGAGGTGAGCATGCTCAGCTTGAGCTCTGATGGAGCAGGACACATCTAAAGGCACATATGAGGTTTGCAAACTGCCAGCATGCCCAGAGCAGGGGCCAAGCTTGATGAATCCAAACACCCTGGGCTAACAACCCCACTGCTACAAGACACCTGTAGTGTCACCAGCTCTATTGAATCATAGAATCATAGAATCAAGCAGGTTGGAAGAGACCTCCAAGATCATCCAGTCCAACCTAGCACCCAGCCCTAGCCAGTCAAACAGACCATGGCACTAAGTGCCTCAGCCAGTCTTTTCCTGAACACCTCCAGGGATGGTGCCTCCACCACCTCCCTGGGCAGCCATTGAGCAAAGGACACTCAATCACAGAACCAAGCAGGTTGGAAGAGAGCTCCAAGCTCAGCCAGCACAACCTAGCACCAAGCCCTGCCCAACCAACCAGACCATGGCACTAAGTGCCCCAGCCAGGCTTGGCTGCAACACCTCCAGCCACGGCCACTCCACCACCTCCCTGGGCAGCCCATTCCAGTGCCAATCACTCTCTCTGCCAGCAACTTCCTAACAACATCCAGCCTAGACCTGCACTGGCACAGCTTGAGCCTCTGTCCCCTTGTTCTTCTGCTGCTGGCTGCCTGGCAGCAGACCCCAACCCCACCTGGCTACAGCCTCCCTGCAGGCAGCAATGAGCTCTGCCCTGAGCCTCCTCTGCTGCAGGCTGCACCCCCCCAGCTCCCTCAGCCTCTTTGAGCATTTTGCTGCACTCAAGAAGTGCCTGGCACTACAGGGGGGGTTGGCCTAGATGGTTTGTGAAGGTCCTTTCCAATCCAAACCAGTCTGTGAGTGTTTGTGTTGTCACTGAAAGCTCTTCTGTCTGCATGCCCAAACAAGGTTTGGGGTCAGACCTGTGCTGGGTCAGGATGCCAGGGGCTCAACAGCTTCTCTCTGGCTTGGGACTACAGAGTTGTGTTGCTTTCAACATTTCCTGATTTGCTGAGTTCAGGGGGAAGTTGTCTTCAGTGAAACAAGCTAAAGGGTTTGTGCCTGAGTAGCTGCATGTGGCTGTGACCCCTGCTACATGCTGTGGACCTGCAGAACCCTGTTCTGTTCCTCTTGGTGATGCTATGCTAGCAGAAGTCTGTTTACTGTCCAAACTAACCCTGGGCACATTGTCCCATGCCAAACACTGCAGCAAGAGAGGCTTGAGCAGGGCAAGAGGAAACAGCAGTCAGGAAAGGGCTGGCTGAAACCCCCTTTTGTTCTCAGAAGTGGGCTGTGGTGCACACAGAGCACAAACAGCTGCTGCTGCTGCTGCTGCTGAGACAGTGCAGGGCTCACAATGTGAACCAGCTGGGAAAGGCACTGGAGAGAGTCAGTGCTGCTGCTGCTGCTGCTGCCAACACCTATCCAGAAAAGGTTGAGATGGAGACCAGTGATGAGTAGTCTCCCTCAGGGGTTGGTACTGGGACCACTGCTGCTTAGAATCTTTGTCAGCAACACTGGCAGTGGGATGGGGGCACCCTCAGCAAGTCTGTGGATGAGACCAAGCTGGGTGGTGCAGCTGACATGCTGGAGAGAAGGGATCCATCCAGAGGGACCTGGACAGGCTAATGAGGTGGGCCTGAGACAACCTCATGGATCTCAGGATCACAGAATCACAGAAACATCCAGGTTGGAAAAGACCCTCAGGATCACCAAGTCCAAGCTCTAACCCTACAAGTACGACAAGGCCAAGTACAAGGTCCTGCATCTGGCTCAGGGCAATCTCAAGCACAAATATAGGCTGGGTGAGGAGTGGCTTGAGACTGGACTTGAGGAGAAGGCCTTGGGGGGGTCAGGTGGTGCCAGAGTGCCCAGGAGCCAGCACTGGTGGCTGCAGCCCAGAGCCAGCTGTGTGCTGGCTGCAGCCAGAGCAGGGAGAGCAGCAGCACAGGGAGGGGATTCTGCCCCTCCAGTCTGCTCTGCTCAGCCCTCACCTGCACCACTGCCTCCAGCTCTGGGAACACAGCACAAGGAGGACCTGGAGCTGCTGGGGAGGGGCCAGAGGAGGCCAGCAAGAGGAGCAGAGGCTGAGGGAGTTGGGTCTGTTCAGCCTGGAGAAGAGAAGACTACAGGGAGAACTTCGATCAGCCTTCCAGTAGCTGAAGGGGCTGCAGGAGAGCTGGGGAGGGACTTTGGACAAGGGCTGGGAGTGCCAGGATGAGGGACAATGGCTTTGAGCTGGGAGAGGGGAGACTGAGAGTGGAGTTGAGGAAGAAATTCTTTCGAGTGAGGGTGGTGAGACATTGGCTGAGAGAGTTGGGGCTGCTTAGCCTGGAGAAGAGAAGGCTGCAGGAAGACCTTAGAGCAGCCTTCAGGTACCCGAAGGGGCTACAGATCTTTAGGCAAGTGGTTGGGTTTGGTGAGCTCAGAGGTCTCTTCCAACTTCAAGACCTCTCTGAGACTGCTGCTGGTCTCTTCTCAGAGGTAATTAGTGATAGAACAAGGGGGACTGGCCTCAAGCTGCCACTGGGCAGGTTTAGACTGGACATTGTTTTCCCAGAAAGAGTGGTCAGGCATTGGAGTGGGCTGAGCAGGGAGGTGGTGGAGTCATCAACCCTGGAGGTGTTTAAAGGTCGTCTGGATGTGGTGCCCTGAGGCTGCTTAGTCTGCAGAGGAGAGGCTGAGAGCTCTGGGGATGAGACTCTGCAGAGGAGAGGCTGAGAGCTCTGGGGCTGAGAGTCTGCAGAGGAGAGGCTGAGAGCCCTGGGGCTGAGAGTCTGCAGAGGAGAGGCTGAGAGCCCTGGGGCTGAGAGTCTGCAGAGGAGAGGCTGAGAGGGGATCTGAGCAATGTCTGTAGATAGCTGAGGGCTGGGGGTCAGGAAGGGAGGCACAGGGACAGCCTCTGCTCACCTGTGCCCTGCCACAGGACAAGGGCAAGGGATGGAAACTGCAGCACAGGAGGTTGCAGCTCAACGTGGGGAAGAACTTCTTGGCTGGAAGGGTCCCAGAGCCCTGGCACAGGCTGCCCAGAGCTACTCTACTATGGAGACAGACTGAGAGAGTTGAGACTGCCCAGGGAGGTGGTAGAGTCACTGTCCCTGGAGGTGTTGCAGCCAAGCCTGGCTGGGGCACTTAGTGCCATGGTCTGGTTGGTTGGGCAGGGCTGGGTGCTAGGTTGGGCTGGAGGAGCTTGGAGCTCTCTTCCAACCTGCCTGATTCTATGGTTCTGTGAGCTCCTAGTCTGTACTGGTGCCTGCTGTTACTCCTCCACAGATGCAGGACTCTGCACTTGTTGTTATTGACTTTCATGAGGTTTGCCTCAGCTCTCAGCCTGTCCAGATCTCCTTTGATGGGGGCACTGACTTCCTAAATTCCTCTCATGTACCCCACAGCCAAAGCAAAGCAAAATAAGAGCAGATGAACTTGCATGCCCAAACAAGCTGGAAGCAGCATTCCTGTTTTGACATGCTCACAAGCTCCAAAATGCACAAGAGGAAAGGTCAACTTGATGGAGGGCAGGGATCCATCCAGAGGGAGCTGGGCAGGCTGCAGAGGTGTGCCCAGGCCAATCTCATGGCATTCAACAAGGCCAAGGGGAAGGTCCTGCACCTGGGTGGGTGCAATCCCAGCTCCAGGCTGGGTGGGGAATGGCTGAGAGCAGCCCTGAGGAACAGGCCCTGGGGGTCTGGGCTGATGCAAAGCTCCACAGGAGCCTGCAGGGTGAGTGCAGCCCAGACACAACCCTGTGCTGGGCTGCAGCCAGAGCAGTGTGGGCACAGAGCAAGGGAGGGGATTCTGCCCCTTGGCTCTGCTCTCCTGTCTCAGCTCTAATTTAAATTCCCAGAGACTCAAATACAGTTGAGAGAACCAATAACAATTTTTCAGAGTGCCCTTTCCTCTTCCCCTTTCTTTCCCAAAAGAAAGGAATTAGATGGGGAGAGAGGAAAAGCTAAAGCAGACCCAAATAAATCAATCTCACTGTGATTTGGAAGTTAAAAAGAAGAAAAGTTTGACAAGAAATCACAAAGGTCTCTGGGGTAGGGAAGCTACAAAGGTGTAGGGAAGGGAAAACAAGACACAAGCTGTGTAAACACAACCAGACTGTGATAGTTAAGGGCTTTGTCCTCCTCCTGGGTGATGGCCATGAGGTAAAAACAAAGAGAGCCAGGAGCAGGATGGTGATGCTGCTAAGCAGGGAGGCAGAGGAGCAGGATGGTGATGCTGCTAAGCAGGGAGGCAGAGAGAGAACAGAAATTCGTCCCCCCCACCCTGCTTTTATAGACCTTTAGACAGGAGAGGGAGTGAGCTAACCACGAATCACCTGCTGGTGTTCAGACCCCCCCCTGGGGAGGGGTCAAGACCACCTAGGGTCAAGTTCAAGGTCACCCCCCCTGGAGGGTTAACTCTGTGCATCTCTCAGCTTCTTCCTAGGCTTCACAGGGTGCTGGGGACAGGAGGCAGAGTGCCTCTGACCTGCTCCTGGCTCTCTGGATGAGCTGTGTATCTCCAGCACTTCTGTCTTGGCAGGAGACTTGCAGGTGTAGGCAGGATGCAGTCTCAGCAGTGTCACACTGGCCATGCAGGCTGATCACAGGGAGGCACTCAGAGGCTGTTGCTGGTAAACTCGAGGCAGTGGAGTTTCCAGGCAGCTCAGGATGCACTGAGGCAGTGAGCAATGGCAGCAGGCAGTAGCAAGCAGCAAGCAAGAGCAAATACAACAGCAGAGCATGTTGTGTTACCTGCTCAGCTCTTTGGATCACAGGACCACAGAATCAACCAGCTTGGAAAGGCCTCCAAGCTCACCCAGTCCAGCCTAGCACCCAGCCCTTTGATCACATTGGGTGATTCTGTGCTGCACAACCTCCCTGGGCAACCTGTGCCAGTGTCTCACCACCCCCAACCTGTGCCAGTGTCTCATCATGCCCAACCTGTGCCAGTGTCTCACCACCCCCAACCTCTGCCAGTGTCTCACCACCACCAACCTGTACCAGTGTCTCACCATGCCCAACCTGTGCCAGTGTCTCACCATGCCCAACCTGTGCCAGTGTCTCACCACCCCCAACCTGTGCCAGTGTCTCACCATGCCCAACCTGTACCAGTGTCTCACTATGAGGAGAGGCTGAGGGAGCTGGGGTTGTTTAGCCTAGAGAAGAGGAGGCTCAGAGGTGACCTCATTGCTGTCTATAACTACCTGAAGGGAGGCTGTAGCCAGGTGGGGTTGGGCTCTGCTGCCAGGCAACCAGCAATAGAACAAGGGGACACAGCCTCATGCTGTGCCAGGGCAGGTCTGGGCTGGATGTGAGGAGGAAGTTGCTGGCAGAGAGAGTGATTGGCACTGGAATGGGCTGCCCAGGGAGGTGGTGGAGGCACCATCCCTGGAGGTGTTCAGGAAAAGCCTGGATGAGGCACTCAGTGCCATGGTCTGGTTGACTGGATAGGGCTGGGGGATAGGTTGGACTGGATGAGCTTGGAGGTCTCTTCCAACCTGCTTGATTCTATGATTCTATGCCCAACCTGTGCCAGTCTCTCACCACCCTCACTGTAAAGAACCCTTTCCTAACATCCACTTTGAGCCTCCTTCCTTCCAGTTCAAACCCATTCTTCCTCCTCCTGTCATCACCAGACCTTGTCCATAGTCCCTCCCCAGCCCTCCTGCAGCCCCCTTCAGATCCTTCAAGGCCACTCCAAGGTCTCCTCCAAGCCTTCTCTTCTCCAGGCTGAACCATCAGGACTATCAAAACAATGAGCCTGCCTTACAGTCCACGGGGGTGGGGGTGACAGCAGAGGGGAAACCAAGCTGAGCCAGTGTCTTTCATCCATCCTCATTGAGCTTCCTCCAGGGACTGCTGAACATTCAGGGAGTGTGTTCCTGCTGGGGACTGGCAGGAGTGCAAGTGGCAGCTTGGACAGACATGGTGAAGGACCTCTTAGATCAGGCAATTCCAGCACAGCAGCCTGGAGCTTTTTGGCAGGGTGTTGTATGTTCTTCTCAAACTGGGTGTTCTCCAGCAGCAAATGATCTGAAGTGTCCTTTGGGTTATGCTGACATTTCCCCAGGCACTGAGCTTGGCTCTGCCCACATGCAGCTCACCAAGCCCTCCTGCAAAGACAAAAGCTGGGGGAAACTGTGTCACAACTCAGGCTTGCTGGTAACCTGTGTCCCTCCAGCCAATAAATCTTACTTGGGGAAAGGAGGCACAAAACTGCACATCTGAAATGCAAGCATGGGGGCCAGAGCTGAAGCCATACCCAAAGAATGGGCAAGAGGAAAGCATCTAGCACCTAAAGAGGACTGGACAAACATTGTCCTAGGGCCTCCAGCTCAAGCAACACTGCCAACTTAATCAGATGGTTGTGAATGATGTTTAGAAGTGCCTCAGATACAGAACTTCTGTTAGGTTTGATAAAAGAAAGACTGGCACAGGAGCAGTGTGGCAGCAGAGCCAGTGGTATCCTGGGTTGGCTCAGGAGCAGTGTGGGCAGCAGGACAAGGGAGGTTCTTGTGCCCCTGTGCTCAGCACTGCTCAGGACACCCCTGGAGTGCTGTGTCCAGTTCTGGGCTCCTCCATTGCAGAGAGATGCTGAGGTGCTGGAAGGTGTTTGGAGAAGGGCAGCAAGGCTGGGGAGGGGCCTGGAGCACAGCCCTGTGAGGAGAGGCTGAGGGAGCTGGGGGGGTGCAGCCTGCAGCAGAGGAGGCTCAGGGCAGAGCTCATTGCTGCCTGCAGCTGCCTGCAGGGAGGCTGTAGCCAGGTGGGGTTGGGCTCTGCTGCCAGGCACCCAGCAGCAGAAGAAGGGGACAGAGTCTCAAGCTGTGCCAGGGCAGGTCTAGGCTGGATGTGAGGAGGAAGTTGCTGTCAGAGAGAGTGATTGGCATTGGAATGGGCTGCCCAGGGAGGTGGTGGAGTGGCTGTGGCTGGAGGTTTTGCAGCCAAGCCTGGCTGGGGCACTTAGTGCCATGGTCTGGTTGGTTGGGCAGGGCTGGGTGCTAGGTTGGGCTGGCTGAGCTTGGAGCTCTCTTCCAACCTGCCTGATTCTCTGATTCTATGATATGTTTGTGCTTAAAGGACTTAATTGCTGAACCGAAGCTTTCAATTGCTCATCAGTATCACTCCAGGGATGGGCACTCCACCACCTCCCTGGGCAGCCCATTCCAATGCCAATCACTCTCTCTGACAGCAACTTCCTCCTCACATCCAGCCTGGACCTGCCCTGGCACAGCTTCAGGCTGTGTCCCCTTGTTCTGCTGCTGGCTGCCTGGCAGCAGAGCCCAACCCCACCTGGCCACAGCCTCCCTGCAGGCAGCTGCAGACAGCAATGAGCTCTGCCCTGTGGAGTCATGGAGTGGCTTTGATGGAAAAAGACCTCATGGAGCCCAAGCATCACTCTGCCAGGTGAGGAAGGCAGTGACCCAGAGAGCCCTGCCACTGCTTCTGACCCAGCAGTTGTGAGCAGTGAATTAAAAGCAGCTGCTGTGGTAGCCAAGGGTGAGTCTGCTCTGGGAGCTTCAAAAGAGAGAGCAGAAGTAGAAGAAAGGACAACTTAAAAAGAAAATCTTCTAGAGGAGGACAACTTCAACAACAGCACAGAAACATATTTGGGGCTGTAAACTTCTGTCTGGGGTCTTCTAAAGAAATGCTGGGCAGGTGCCAAATTGTAACCAGGTGACATTTAAAACAACTTCAGAAGATAGCCTGAGCCCAGAGATGTGACCTAGCCCTAGGGTATGTAGATGGTGGAAGAGCATGGGATGTGTTAGAAGGTCTGGGGCAGGCAGGAATGGGCTGGGAAATTAGTACAGAGAAGGAAAGAAGGCAACAAATGGAAACAAAAGGCCTTTGCTGCTGAACTCCCTGGCAGCTCTCCCTGGGGGAGGACAGAAAAGGAGAGTGACTGGGAAAAAGAAGGGACCTTCAGATGGGAGGTGAGGAGGAAGTTCTGCAGCAGGAGAGTGGGGAGAGGCTGAAATGGGCTGCCCAGGGAGGTGGTTGAGGCCCCATGGCTGGAGGTGTTTGAGGCCAGGCTGGCTGAGGCTGTGTGCAGCCTGCTCTAGGGTAGGGTGTCCCTGGCCATGGGACATTCTGTGCTCCACAGCCTCCCTGGAGGTATTCAAGGCCAGGTTGGATGAGGCCTTGAGCAAGTTGGGCTGGTGGGAGGTGTCCCTGGCCATGGCAGGGGGGTTGGAACTAGTTGGTTCTTGTGGTGCCTTCCAACCCTGCCTGGTTCTATGATTCTATCATTCTGTGACCTCGCTGCTCTCCACACCTCCCTGAAAGGGATGGGAGTTGATCTCTTCTCCCTAGGAGAGGAAATGTCCTGCAATTGTGCCAGAGAAGGCCTAGGTTGGAGATGAGAAAACATTTCTTAGCTGCAGAGTGGTCAGAGATTGGCACAGGCTGCCCAGGGAGGTGGTTCAGTCCCCAGCCCTGGAGGTGTTGAAGGATGCCATGGCCATGGCACTTGGGGACAGGCTTTAGTGGCCATGGAGGGGTTGGGTTGAAGGCTGGACTGGATGATCTCAGAGGGCTTTGCCAAGCCAAACAAATGCTTTGTGACTTATAAGGAAGCACACAAGAGGCAGAGTGGTGCTGCTGTGACCCTGCTGGTGGCAGAAATGCTGTGCTGGCAACAGGCTCAGCCTGAGCCTGCCAGGCAGCGATGGCAGTTCCAGAGCATGGGCAGCAACTGCCTGGGATTAAAGCATCTCCAGTTTGCCTTCCAGAGTTATCTCTGCCTGTCTTCTGTGAGGACTCCAGGTTGCACATAAACCTCACCCAAACCACACAGTGTCAGTCCTAAACACATGGTCTGGCCTTGAGCTCTGTGGTAAAGGGTTGGACTTGATGATCTGTGAGGTCTCTTCCAACCCTGATGATACTGTGTGAAGTTCTCTCATGAGGCCAAACAGGAGGAGAGACAAAAAGTTCCTTTGAGCCATGGTGGTGTTGGGTTGATGGTTGGACTGGATGACCTCAGAGGCCTTTTCCAACCCTAACTGATCTATGGTCCTGTGACAGAAAAGCACTGCCCTTTAGGGAGCAGTGGATAAGTAATGCAGCAATGGCTTTGCAGCTGGAGCAAACACAAGCTCAGGCAGGGAAAGGGTCTGGGTTGGTGGAGGATATGAGACAAGTCTTCAGAACATGTCCTGCTTGATCACAGACTCACAGAACTTTAGAGGTTGGAAGGGACCACCTGAGACCATCCAGTCCACCCCCCCTGCCAGAGCTGCATCACCCAAGGTGCTTTGCTCAGGAATGCATCCAGGGGGGTTTGGAAAGGCTCCAGAGAAGGAGACTCCACAACCTGTCTGGGCAGCCTGCTCCAGGGCTCTGCCACCCTCACTAAAGAAGCTTCCCCTCAGAGATTTATAGACACTGCTCAGATCTCCTCTCAGCCTTCTCTCCTCCAGCCTAACCAGCCCCAGGGCTCTCAGCCTCTCTCCATAGGGGGAGATGCTCAAGTCCCTCAGTCACCCTCTTGGCTCTCTGCTGGGCTCTCTCCAGCAGGTCTCTGTCTTGCCTGAACTGGAGAGCCCAAAACTGGACACAGTATGGCAGGTGTGGTCTCACCTGGAGAAGAACCTCCCTAGCTCTCTGCTGGGCTCTCTCCAGCAGGTCTCTGTCTTGCCTGAACTGGGGAGCCCAAAACTGGACACAGTATGGCAGGTGTGGTGTCACCTGGAGAAGAACCTCCTTAGCTCTCTGCTGGACTCTCTCTCTCTCTCTCTCTCTCTCTCTCTCTCTGTGTGTCTTGCCTGAACTGGGGAGCCCAAAACTGGACACAGTATTCCACATGTGGTCTCATCTGGAGAAGAACCTCCCTAGCTCTCTGCTGGACCCACTTTCTCTCTCTCTCTCTCTCTCTCTCTGTCTTGCCTGAACTGGGAACCTCAAAACTGGACTCAGTATTCCAGGTGTGGTCTCATCTGGATAAGAACCTCCCTAGCTCTCTGCTGGACTTTCTCCAGCAGGTCTCTGTCTCTCTTGAAGTGGGGAGCCCCAAACTGGACACAGTATTCCAGGTGTGGTGTCACCTGGATAAGAACTTCCCTAGCTCTCTGCTGGATTCTTCTCCAGTAGGTCTCTGCTTGTCCTGAACTGGGGAGCCCCAAACTGGATGCAGTATTCCAGGTGTGGTCTCATGTGGATCAGAACCTCCCTAGCCCTGCTGGATCCTCTGGAAGAGCAAAAGGGAAGGTAATCTTGGGACCTCATCACACCAGCTCTCTGGTGCTGGGATACCTCTCAGTGCCTGTGGGCTAGAGAGTGCCAATTTACAAGGTGACAGTGAAATCAAGAGCCCAGGATGCTGCTGGGTACTGGTGTGCCCAGCAACATAGAGCTGGGCACCTGCCTGCCAACTTCCAGGGAGTGGAGCCACGAGAACACTTCAGTTTGAATCTGTTGCTGGAGGCAGAGCACAAATCCTGAAGCTCTTTCCAGTGAGGGTGGTGAGAGACTGGCACAGGTTGAGGGTGGTGAGACTGACACAGGTCAAGGGTGCTGAGCCACTGGCACAGGATGCCCAGGGAGGTTGTGGAGCACAGAATCACCCAATGTGATCAAAGATCACATTGGGTGATTCTGTGCTCCACAACCTCCCTGGAGGTGGTCAGGACCAGGTTGGATGAAGCTTTGAGTGACCTCTTCTAGTGAGAGGTGT
Organism: Pogoniulus pusillus; assembly: GCF_015220805.1. NCBI lineage: Eukaryota > Metazoa > Chordata > Aves > Piciformes > Lybiidae > Pogoniulus > Pogoniulus pusillus. Next base: position 2,289,078 of record NC_087292.1, read on the forward strand.
CCCTGCCCACAGCAGAGGGGTTGGAACTGGCTGAGCTTTGAGCTGCTTTCCAACCTAACCCATTCCATGATGTCCACGGACATTTGACCTCCTGAAGCACAGATTGGTCTCAGGACAAGAAGTGGAACATTTTATGCACAGCCTAATGCCAGGAGCCTACCAGAAGAGCAAGACCAAGTCCTGCCTCTGGCCTTTTTGCAAGAGAATTAATGAGTATTGGATTTAGCAAACCAGCAGCCAGACCTTCTGGTTGCTCAGCCACAGAGGAGAGCTGGAGCCCACCCACAAAGGAATGTCAGAGCAAGTAGCTGGACAATGCCACATGCCTGTAGGGACCCTGTTTGGTGTGTCCTGACAGCAGATGGCAAGGCTAAGCAGCTAACAGCTTCTTGGCAACGTAGGGATGTGGATCAGCAATGTCTGTATGAAGAGATTCTAGGATCAGATGCTGCTGTGCACCAAAGAACACCTGCAGCAGAAAAGAGGATGTAAAGGAAAGCTACTGGATGAGTAGAGCATCATAGAATCAACCAGGTTGGAAGAGACCTCCAAGCTCATGCAGCCCAACTGGAACATGTCCAGAGAAGGGCAGCAAGGCTGGGGAGGGGCCTGGAGCACAGCCCTGTGAGAAGAGACTGAGGGATTGTGTTGGTTTGGGTGTTCCCTGCCCCCCCCACCCCCCACTTTGGAAGCCACCCAGACCAGACTCAGCTGGCTCTGGACATTTGAATGAAGCTTATATTTACAGCTTAGCTCACTGTACAAGCAGATATTTGCAGTGCATACAGTTATAGACAGAAATAGACAAGGGAAAAGGTAATACAGACACACAGCAGCCCTCCCAGAAACCTGAGTCCCCAGGAGGGGGCTCCCAACTGCCCTTCCACCTTCTCCCACCCCTCTCAACCTTACCCCAGTCCCAAGGAAGAATGGAGTTTGGCCAGGGGGTTAGGAAGCAAAGTGGATTAATCAGACACAGCAGAGAGGCTAGAGAGAGAAATGCAGCTCAGGCAATGCCCCAAGAAGAAGTGTCTTATCTATGTTGGATTCCTGTTCTTGCACATCTCAGCAAGCCTATGAGTGAAGTAGACATCAGCACTGTGTCTCTTTCACAGCCTGTGATCTAATCCTTCTCACCAAACCACTCTAACTGGCTTCAAACTAGCACAGGGAGCTGGGGATGTGCAGCCTGCAGCAGAGGAGGCTCAGGGCAGAGCTCATTGCTGCCTGCAGCTGCCTGCAGGGAGGCTGTAGCCAGGTGGGGTTGGGCTCTGCTGCCAGGCAGCCAGCAGCAGAAGAAGGGGACAGAGGCTCAAGCTGTGCCAGGGCAGGTCTAGGCTGGATGTTGTTAGGAAGTTGCTGGCAGAGAGAGTGATTGGCATTGGAATGGGCTGCCCAGGGAGGTGGTAGAGTGGCTGTGGCTGGAGGTGTTGCAGCCAAGCCTGGCTGGGGCACTTAGTGCCATGGTCTGGTTGGTTGGGCAGGGCTGGGTGCTAGGTTGGACTGGCTGAGCTTGGAGCTCTCTTCCAGCCTGGCTGATTCTATGATTCTATGATAAAGTGATGAAAAGGAAATGGCAGTGTGGAACTGGAGCCTTCATCTTTACAACTGCACAGTTTGGTCCTTCAAAGATCAAATAGTCCTGTCAAGCTCAAGAGTCAGCTGAGAACAGACAAAGGTCATCATAGTGACCTTTGGAGGGAGAGTGTTTGCAAAGGGCTGCAGGGACAGGATGAAGGCAAAGGCTTCAAACCAGAGCAGAGCAGATGGAGATTGGATGTGAGAAACAAGCTCTGCACTAGGAGGCTGCTGCAGCACTGCAACAGGTTGCCCAGGGAGGTGCTTGAGGCTCCATCCCTGGAGATATTGAAGGTGAGGCTGGACAGGGCTGTGGGCAACCTGCTCCAGTGGAGGATGTCTCTGCTGAGTGCAGGGGCTTGGACTGGATGATCTTTGGAGGTCCCTTCCAGCCCAGCCCAGCACACTCTGTGACTCTGAGGCCTCATGTCAGTTGTAGCTCCCATGTTAACTTACTGTAAATACCATTTGGACTGGAGCTCAGAGTAGCTCAGTCAGTCCTGGCAGGCTGAACTCCAAAGCTCCACACACAATGTTCTGACCTCCTCCCTCTTCTCAGTTTCAAGTGCACACAGCCAGAGGCACATTTGCTGGATTTGAAGTGATCTGCACCCCAGGCAGGACATTCTTTTCAGATAAATCTCCCCAAAAGCTGGGGAGAATTTTACCCAGACTCTAATGTAAGCAAAACTACTGAAGTTTTGCCACACAAAGCCATACAAGAGACCTTCTTGTGGCCTTCCAGTGTCTGAAAGGGGCTACAAGAAATCTGGGGAGGGACTTTGGAAGGTGTTAGGTAGTGATAGGATTTGGGGGAATGGATCCAAGCTAGAGGAGGGCAGATTGAGATTAGACCTTAGGAAGGAGTTCTTCAGCATGAGGGTGCTGAGAGCCTGGCACAGGTTGCCCAGGGAGGTGGTGGAAGCCTCATCCCTGGAGGTCTTCAAGGCCAGGCTGGATGATAGGTTGGACTGGATGATCTTGGAGGTCTCTTCCAACCTGGTTGATTCTATGATTCTATGTGGCTCTGGGCAACCTGATGTAGAGTGAAGTGTCCCTGCCCATAGCAGGGGGGTTGGAACTGGATGATCCTTCAGATCCCTTCCAACACTGCCAATTCTATGATTCTGTCTAGGTAGACCAGCAAAGCCACAACACCTAAACAGCTACAGCCCTGCCAAGCCCTCAGGCAAGCATGGGTGGGTCCTCTCCTGCTGCCCATCAGTGGTACCGCAGTGGGATCCTGACATATGGAGCATACCAGAGCCTGTTCTTAAAGTGTTATGAGGAAGGTGGCATTGCCACCACAGTTCACTTGTTTGAGCTTTCTGGCTGCCCTGGCTTGGTCCTGGGTGCAGCCCACGTAAGGCAGGAGCAGCACTGCCAGGAGACTTCAGCCAAACCACACTGATCCAAGAGCAGATGACCCTGGTTGAGACGGTGCTGGTATAGACTTGTGACAGGACCACAGATCAGGAGGGAAGTGATGCAAACTGGAACCAGAGATGTCCTCCTGATTCCCATCTCTCCCATACAGAGTGGCTGAGGCACGGGAGGGACCAGATGGTAGGCAGTGAAAATTAGATGTGGAGATGAGGGAGGCAGCAGGGGATCAGGAGCAAGGAGAAGCCCTTGCAGCTCAGCTTCTCCTCCCTTGGTTTTCTTTCTAAGGTACCAGGATTTTTCTCTCACCCCCCCCCCCCCCGGCAAAGAATTCATTGGGTGCCCTAACCTGATACCCTTCACTTTCATTGCAGAAACAGCTTTCTTTGGGTTGTTCTTTCAGTCTTTCCTTCTTTCTTTTTCTTTCTTTCCTTTCTTTTTCTTTCTTTCCTTTTCTTTCTTTCTTTCTTTCTTTCTTTCTTTCTTTCTTTCTTTCTTTCTTTCTTTCTTTCTTTCTTTCTTTCTTTCTTTCTTTCTTTCTTTCTTTCTTTCTTTCTTTCTTTCTTTCTTTCTTTCTCTCTTTCTCTTTCTCTCTTTCTCTCTTTCTCTCTCTCTTTCTCTCTCTCTTTCTTCCTTTATTTATCTCGCATTATCTCTCTTTCCTCCTTTCTTTCTCTCTATCTTTCTTTCCCCCTTTCTCTCTCTCTTTCTCTCTTTCTCTCTCTCTTTCTCTTCCTTTCTTCCTTTCTTCCTTTCTTTCCTTTCTTTCCTTTTCTCTCTTTTTCTCTTTCTTTCTTTCTTTCTTTCTTTCTTTCTTTCTTTCTTTCTTTCTTTCTTTCTTTCTTTCTTTCATTTTTTCTTTCTTTATTTCTTTCTTTCTTTCTCTCTCTCTTTCTCTCTCTCTTTCTCTCTCTTTCTCTCTTTCTCTCTTTCTCTCTTTCTTCCTTTATTTATCTCGCTTTATCTCTCTTTCCTCCTTTCTTTCTCTCTCTCTTTCTTCCCCCTTTCTCTCTCTCTCTTTCTCTCTTTCTCTCTTCCTTTCTTTCCTTTCTTTCCTTTTCTCTTTCTTTTTCTCTTTCTTTCTTTCATTCCTCTTTCTTTCTTTCTTTCTTTCTTTCTTTCTTTCTTTCTTTCTTTCTTTCTCTCTTTCTCTCTTTCTCTCTTTCTCTCTTTCTCTCTTTCTCTCTTTCTCTCTTTCTCTCTTTCCTTCTCTCCTTCTCTCCTTCTCTCCTTCTCTCTTTCTCTCCTTCTCTCCTTCTCTCTTCTCTCTTTCTTTCTTCCTTTCTTTATCTCTATCTCTTTCTTCCTTTCTTTCTCTCTCTCTTTCCCTCTTTCTCTCTCTCTTTCTCTCTTTTCCTTCCTTCCTTCCTTCCTTCCTTCCTTCCTTCCTTCCTTCCTTCCTTCCTTCCTTCCTTCCTTCCTTTCCTTTCCTTTCCTTTCCTTTCCTTTCCTTTCCTTTCCTTTCCTTTCCTTTCCTTTCCTTTCCTTTCCTTTCCTTTCCTTTCCTTTCCTTTCCTTTCCTTTCCTTTCCTTTCCTTTCCTTTCCTTTCCTTTCCTTTCCTTTCCTTTCCTTTCCTTTCCTTTCCTTTCCTTTCCTTTCCTTTCCTTTCCTTTCCTTTCCTTTCCTTTCCTTTCCTTTCTCCCCCTCATTCTCTCTTTCCCTCCTCTCCCCTCTCCCTCTCTCCTCTCCCAGCTCAAAGCCATTGTCTCTTGGTCCTGGCACTCCCAGCCCATGCCCAGAGTCCTTCCCCAGCTCTCCTGCAGCCCTGTCAGCTACTGGCAGGCTGCTCTGAGGTCTCCCTGCAGCCTTCTCTTCTCCAGGCTGCCCATCCCCATCTCCCAGCCTGTCCCCACAGGGGAGGTTCTCCAGCTCTCTGGTCATCTTCGTGGCCTCCTCTGAACCTCTTCCAACAGTTCCATGTCCTTCCTGGGTTGGGAGTCCCCAGAACTGGACACGGTGCTGCAGGTGAGGTCTCAGCAGAGCAGTGCCACAATTTACAGACCCAACCAGTGAAAGGCATCTCAGGGTCCAACGCTGCTGTTTTCACCTTCCCCCTGATCTGGTGGCCTAAGCTTTGACATTTCTTTGGACACAAAGCACTTTTAGCCAAGTGAAACCATTTCCCACCCTCACCCCCCCTTCCAGAGGGCTCCATTTCCATGAAGTCTCAATAACCCAAGCTTTGTTTAGGGTTGCAGGGAAGGGAGACAGAGTAGTTGAAACTGCACAGAGCAGAAGGCAATTAAAGGAGGAATGAAAATTGAAGCTCTTTAGCTTTGGCTCGACTTGAGAAATCAACTTTCCTATTTGGGAGCCTTCTATCAATAAATCAGAGTTCTTTCATTGTTAGAGAAACCCCAAGCAGGCTTTTTGATGCTGTTGCTGTTGTTGTTCATAGCCTTTCTAAAGCCTGTCTGTGAGAAGAAAAGATGCCACTATCTGAAGGGCTGTTTGCTTTCAAGAGCCTGCCTGCCAAAGGAATGGATCTTCACAGCCCAGAGAATGATTTCAGCAGACTTTGGCTGAGGAAAGGAACAAAAACTGTGCAGAAACTTAATGGTCTTCTGTCAGCTTTAAAGACAAAAGCCTCAGATTTTATTGCTCCTAGTGGCAGTGAAGCTGTGGGGCTGGGCAGCTGCTTTTTGTTGCAGCGTTTGTGAACAATGCCACTCTTGCATTTGCAGGCAGAAATATGGGGAGGGGACCCTATGGTGTGCTGCTGATCCACATTTTCTTCTCTTAGATGGTTAGAAACCTTTGGAGTCTCCCATGTGTAAGAAAAGCTCAGGGTGGTGAGGCCACTGAGGGCAGCTTTGGGCCACTCACCCCAAGGAGGACATTGAGGGGTTGGAGTGTGTCCAGAGAAGGGCAACAAAGGTGGGGAAGGGTCTGGAGAACAGGGCTGGGGAGGAGCAGCTGAAGGAGATTGAGGGGGTTTGGCCAGGAGGAGAGGAGGCTGAGGGCAGAGCTCATTGCTCTCTGCAGAAGCCTGAAAGGAGGTTCAGTGAGGTGGGGTTGGGCTCTTCTCCAAGGATCAGGTGATGGAAGGGGAGGACATGTCCTGAAATTGTGCCAAGGGAGGGGTGGGTTGGAGATGAGGAAACATTTCTTGGCTCATTGCTCTCTACAGCTTGCTGAGAGGAGGGCAGAGCTCACAGAATCACAGAACTGGAATGGGCTGCCCAGGGAGGTGGTGGAGGCACTGTCCCTGGGGGTCTTCAAGAAAAGCCTGGATGAGGCACTTAGTGCCATGGTCTGGTTGACTGGATAGGGCTGGGTGCTAGGTTGGACTGGATGATCTTGGAGCTCTCTTCCAACCTGCTTGATTCTATGATTCTATGACCACAAGGACCATCCAGCTCCTACCCCCTGCCATGGGCAGGGACACCTCACTCTACATCAGGTTGCCCAGAGCCACAGCCAGCCTGGCCTTGAAGACCTCCAGGGGTGAGGCTTCCACCACCTCCCTGGGCAACCTGTGCCAGGCTCTCACCACCCTCATGCTGAAGAACTTCTTCCTAAAGTCCAGTCTCAATCTGCCCTCCTCCTCCTTGGATTCATTCCCCTCAGTCCTATCACTGCCTGACATCCTCAGAAGTCTCTCCTCACCTTTCTTGTAGCCTCTTCAGACATTGGAAGGCCACAATAAGTTCTCCTCAGAGTCTTCTCTTCTCCAGACACAGTTGGTCTCTTCTCCCTATTATCAGGTGATAGAAGGAGAGAAAATGTCCTGAAGCTGTGCCAGGGGAGGGTTAGGTTGAAGATTATGAAGCACTTCTCTACTGCAAAAGCAGTCAGGGACTGGCACAGGCTGCCCAGGGAGGAGGTGGAGTCCCCAGCCCTGGAGATGTTGAAGGAAGCTGTGGCCATGGCACTTGGGGACAGGGTTCAGTGGCCATGGTGGGGTTGGGTTGATGGTTGGACTGGAGGATCTCAGAGGGCTTTGCCAAGCCAGACAGTTCTATGATTCAGGTTTTCAGCCTGGAGTGTCTGAGTGTGGTTTCTTAGCCCTTTGCTTTGGAGGGCCATGGAGGAGCATTTGAGGAGGAGCACAGGGCAGGAACTGAGAGAAGGCTCCAGAAGGAGTAACAAGATAATCTGGAGGAAGAGGTTTGGCAACAGTGCCTGCAGAGGGGATAAATCACCTCAAATAACTCCAAGAAGGGCTCTCTGCCTTACCAACTCCTTGGGCTGTCTGAAGCACTGCCTTTCATGCTGCAGCCTTCCTCTCCCTGTAATTAAGAGTTTCCTTAAGCATTTTATTCTCCATCTCCAAGACCTCTTGTCTGATGTGTTCCTTTTGAAGAAGGTTGCATTTTTGGCAATGAAACTCAGCACTGACAGATCTGTCTGCTTGCTCCATCTCCTCTCCTTCGAGCAGGAGATGTTATCCTCAAAGAACAATGCCAGGGCTGTCACTGCCACCTGGTACCTGATGCCCTTCATAGACTCATAGAATCAAACAGGTTGGAAGAGAGCTCCAAGCTCAGCCAACCCAACCTAGCACCCAGCCCTGCCCAACCAACCACACCATGGCACTAAGTGCCCCAGCCAGGCTTGGCTGCAACACCTCCAGCCACGGCCACTCCACCACCTCCCTGGGCAGCCCATTCCAATGCCAATCACTCTCTCTGACAGCAACTTCCTCATCACATCCAGCCTAGACCTGCCCTGGCACAGCTTGAGCCTCTGTCCCCTTCTTCTGCTGCTGGCTGTGCTGGCTGCCTGGCAGCAGAGCCCAACCCCACCTGGCTACAGCCTCCCTGCAGGCAGCTGCAGGCAGCAATGAGCTCTGCCCTCAGCCTCCTCTGCTGCAGGCTGCACCCCCCCAGCTCCCTCAGCCTCTCCTCACAGGGCTGTGCTCCAGGCCCCTCCCCAGCCTTGCTGCCCTTCTCCAAACACCTTCCAGCACCTCAACATCTCTCTGCAATGGAGGAGCCCAGAACTGGACACAGCACTCCAGGGGTGTCCTGAGCAGTGCTGAGCACAGGGGCACAAGAACCTCCCTTGTCCTGCTGCCCACACTGCTCCTCAGCCAGCCCAGGATGCCATTGGCTCTGCTGCCCACCTGGGCACTGCTGCCTCCTCTGCAGCTCCTCTCTCCCAGCACCCCCAGCTCCATCTCTGCCTGCCTGCTCTCAGCCACTCTGGCCCCAGCCTGTAGTGCTGCTTGGGGTTGCTGTGGCCAAAGTGCAGAACCCTGCACTTGGCCTTGTTCAGTCTCATCCCATTGGCCTCTGCCCACCCATCCAGCCTGGCCAGGTCCCTCTGCAGGGCTCTCCTACCTTCCAACAGCTCCATAGCTTCTCCTAGCTTGATGCCATCTGCAGACTGACTGATGCTGGACTCAATCCCCTGCTCCAGATCATCAATAAAGATATTGAACAGGTCTGTGCCCAGCACTGATCCCTGGGGAACAAAGCCCTCAGATCTCCCTGGATTTGAAGAGCAGGGTTGAAGGATCAGCTCTGGCTTACACATCAGTGTAGGGTTCCCATGGCAGGCCTGACTCATGATGCCATCTGTACCCACACCTGCACAGGAGGCATTTAGCATTGCTGTGGGACTCCTGCTCACAATGGTTAACACAACAGCTGGGCTCTCTCCCCAGGCAAGCCAAGTGCTTGTCTCCACTGCAGCAGCTCTCTATTAAAACACATTCCTGGGTCAATCAAGTAGCAAACTGCAGGGCAGATCTGGGGAGAGCTGATGTTTGCTTCCCTGACCACTTCATTGTTCCCTTCAAGCAAGCTAATCCCACACTGCTTACTCAGGCTTGAAGCTGTGGCACATTTGCCTGCACACCAGGCACCACAGATTGGAGTCTTTGACTTATAGCATATCACAGGATCACAGCATCACAGATCACAGGATGTTAGGGGTTGGAAGGAACCTCTGGAGGTCTGCCAGTCCAACCCCTGCCACAGCAGAGCTATAGAATCTAGCACAGGTCACACAGGGACACATCCAGACAGGGCTGGGAAGGCTCCAGAGAAGGAGACTCCACAACCTCTCTGGACAGCCTGTGCCAGGGCTCTGGGACCCTTCCAGCCAAGAAGTTCTTCCCCATGTTGAGCTGCAACCTCCTGTGCTGCAGTTTCCCTCCCTTGCCCTTGTCCTGTGGCAGGGCACAGGTGAGCAGAGGCTGTCCCTGTGCCTCCCTTCCTGCCCCCCAGCCCTCAGCTACCTACAGACATTGCTCAGATCCCCTCTAGGTCTTCTCTTCACCAAACAGCCCCAGACCCCTCAGCCTCTCCTCGCAGGGCAGGGCTCCAGGTCTAAGCAACATAGAACCACAGAATGGTTTAGGTTGGAAGGGACCTCACAGCTCAGCCAGTTCCAATCCCCTGCCATAGGCAGGGACACCTTCCACTAGAACAGGTCACTCAAGGCCTCATCTAACCTGGCCCTGAACACCTTCAGGGAGGCGGTGGAGCACAGAATCACCCAATGTGATCTTTGATCTTCGATCCCATTGGGTGATTGTGTTCCACAACCTCCCTGGGTAACCTGTGCCAGTGTCTCACCACCCTTAACCTGTGCCAGTGTCTCACCACCCTCACTGCAAACAATTTCTTCCTAACATCCAGTTCCAGTCTCCCCTCTGCCACTCCAAACCCATTCCTCCTCCTCCTCCTCCTCCTCCTCCTCCTCCTCCTCCTCCTCCTCCTCCTCCTCCTCCTCCTCCTCTCATTCCCAGACCTTGTCAATAGTCCCTCCCCAGCCCTCCTGCAGCCCCCTTCAGATCCTGCAAGGCCACTCCAAGCTCTCGTCCAAGCCTTCTCCTCTCCAGCCTGCACAGCCCCAACTCTCTCAGCCTGTGCTCACAGCAGAGCTGCTGCAGCCCTCTCAGCATCTTGGTGGCCTCCTCTGCACTGGCTCCAACACTTCCATGTGCTGCTTGTGCTGGGGGCTGCAGAGCTGCCCCCAGGGCTGCAGGTGGGGTGTGAGGAGAGCAGAGCCAAGGGGCAGAATCCCCTCCCTTGCCCTGTGCCCACACTGCTCTGGCTGCAGCCCAGCACAGGCTTGTGTCTGGGCTGCACTCACCCTGCAGGCTCCTGTGGAGCTTTGCATCAGCCCAGACCCCCAGGGCCTGTTCCTCAGGGCTGCTCTCAGCCATTCCCCACCCAGCCTGGAGCTGTGCTTGGGATTGCTCTGACCCAGCTGCAGGACCTTCCACGTGGCCTTGTTGGATGCCATGAGGCTGGCCTGGGCACAGCTCTGCAGCCTGTCCAGCTCCCTCTGGATGGATCCCTGCCCTTCAGCAAGTCACCTGTGCCACACAGCTTGGTGCCATCTGCAGACTTGCTGAGGCTGCACTGATTGCTCTGCCCATGGCACTGACAAAGATGTTGCCCAGCACTGGTGCCAGCACTGACCCCTGAGGGAGCCACTTGGCACTGGGCTGCAGGTGGACATTGTGCCCTTGGTCACCACTCTCTGGGCACCACCATCCAGCCAGTTCCTCACCCAGCAGTGCTCCACTCATCCCCTCTGTGTTTTGCCAGTTTGTGACCAGGATGCCATGTGGGACAGAGCCAGATCCTTACTCAGGCCCAGGTAGATGCTGTCATCTGCCCTTCCCCTGCCCACTGTTGCTGTGACTTCCCCATAAAAAGCCACTCAATTTGCCAGGCAGGATCTGCCCTGGGTGCAGCCACTGCTGGGCACCACCAATCACCTCTGCTTTGTTTTCCACTTGCCTTAGCAGAGCCTTCAGGAGGATCTGCTCCATGATTTTGCCAGGCACAGAGGTGAGTCTGCTCTGTAGTCCCCAGAGTCATCCTTTTTCCCTTTCTTGAAGCTGGGCCTTATGTTTGCCCTGTTGCAGTCAGCAGCAGCTTCAGCAGCCTGCCAGGACCTTTCTAACATGAAGGGCAGTGGTTTAGCAAAGGCATTTGCTCAAGGCTCATGAGGACAACCTCCCAGAGACAGCCAAGAGCAAAGGTTACCTCGGGAATGCCAATCCAATGCCTCAGTCACAGGCTTTTAGAGAGCTCAGCTGCTCTTGGAGGAGGAAGTGTCCTTGGTGAGGTCAGCAGAGTGCTGAGGTGCTGCAGCAGCCATGAGGTCTGGCAGCCCCAGCTCGATGAAAGCAGCTCTCAGGGCTGGAGTTGAAGCTTCTGGCTGCTGGCCTCAGTTCTGCTTTCAGAGCTCATCACTTCAGCCCACAGATGCTTGCCCAGTTTGATTGGCTTGACCAGGGGCAGGATTTGGGACATGTCCTCACTCTGCATGTGGCTGACAGAACCAGCAGAGCACAGGATGGGTTTGGATGAGAGAGACCTCTAAGGTCACCCAGTCCAACCCTCAACCCCACACCACCATGGCCACCAAACCCTGTCCTCTGTCCACTGCTCTCACACTGCCCAGCTCTCACTGATCACACTGCTCTCACACTGCCCAGCTCTCACTCTGCTCTCACTGCTCTCACACTGCCCAGCTCTCACTGCTCACACTGCCCAGCTCTCACTCTGCTCTCACACTGCCCAGCTCTCACTGCTCACACACTGCCCAGCTCTCACTCTGCACTCACTGCTCTCACACTGCCCAGCTCTCACTGCTCACACACTGCCCAGCTCTCACTCTGCACTCACTGCTCTCACACTGCCCAGCTCTCACTCTGCACTCACTGCTCTCACACTGCCCAGCTCTCACTCTGCTCTCACTGCTCACACACTGCCCAGCTCTCACTCCGCTCTCACTGCTCACACACTGCCCAGCTCTCACTCTGCTCTCACTGCTCACACACTGCCCAGCTCTCACTGCTCACACACTGCCCAGCTCTCACTCTGCTCTCACTGCTCTCACACTGCCCAGCTCTCACTCTGCTCTCACTGCTCTCACACTGCCCAGCTCTCACTGCTCTCACTGCTCTCACACTGCCCAGCTCTCACTCTGCTCACACTGCTCACACACTGCCCAGCTCTCACTCTGCTCTCACTGCTCACACTGCCCAGCTCTCACTCTGCTCTCACTGCTCTCACACTGCCCAGCTCTCACTGCTCACACACTGCCCAGCTCTCACTCTGCTCTCACTGCTCACACTGCCCAGCTCTCACTCTGCTCTCACTGCTCACACACTGCCCAGCTCTCACTCTGCACTCACTGCTCTCACACTGCCCAGCTCTCACTCTGCACTCACTGCTCTCACACTGCCCAGCTCTCACTGCTCTCACTGCTCTCACACTGCCCAGCTCTCACTCTGCTCTCACTGCTCACACACTGCCCAGCTCTCACTGCTCTCACTGCTCTCACACTGCCCAGCTCTCACTCTGCTCTCACTGCTCACACACTGCCCAGCTCTCACTGCTCTCACTGCTCACACACTGCCCAGCTCTCACTCTGCACTCACTGCTCACACACTGCCCAGCTCTCACTCTGCTCTCACTGCTCACACACTGCCCAGCTCTCACTCTGCACTCACTGCTCTCACACTGCCCAGCTCTCACTCTGCTCTCACTGCTCTCACACTGCCCAGCTCTCACTCTGCTCTCACTGCTCTCACACTGCCCAGCTCTCACTCTGCTCTCACTGCTCACACACTGCCCAGCTCTCACTCTGCTCTCACTGCTCTCACACTGCCCAGCTCTCACTGCTCACACACTGCTCAGCTCTCACTCTGCTCTCAGTGCTCTCACACTGCCCAGCTCTCACTCTGCTCTCACTGCTCTCACACTGCCCAGCTCTCACTCTGCACTCACTGCTCTCACACTGCCCAGCTCTCACTCTGCACTCACTGCTCTCACACTGCCCAGCTCTCACTCTGCTCTCACTGCTCACACACTGCCCAGCTCTCACTGCTCTCACTGCTCTCACACTGCCCAGCTCTCACTCTGCACTCACTGCTCTCACACTGCCCAGCTCTCACTCTGCTCTCACTGCTCTCACACTGCCCAGCTCTCACTCTGCACTCACTGCTCTCACACTGCCCAGCTCTCACTCTGCTCTCACTGCTCACACACTGCCCAGCTCTCACTCTGCTCTCACTGCTCACACACTGCCCAGCTCTCACTCTGCTCTCACTGCTCTCACACTGCCCAGCTCTCACTCTGCTCTCACTGCTCTCACACTGCCCAGCTCTCACTGCTCTCACTGCTCACACACTGCCCAGCTCTCACTCTGCTCACACTGCTCACACACTGCCCAGCTCTCACTCTGCTCTCACTGCTCACACTGCCCAGCTCTCACTCTGCTCTCACTGCTCTCACACTGCCCAGCTCTCACTGCTCACACACTGCCCAGCTCTCACTCTGCTCTCACTGCTCACACTGCCCAGCTCTCACTCTGCTCTCACTGCTCACACACTGCCCAGCTCTCACTCTGCACTCACTGCTCTCACACTGCCCAGCTCTCACTCTGCACTCACTGCTCTCACACTGCCCAGCTCTCACTGCTCTCACTGCTCTCACACTGCCCAGCTCTCACTCTGCTCTCACTGCTCACACACTGCCCAGCTCTCACTGCTCTCACTGCTCTCACACTGCCCAGCTCTCACTCTGCTCTCACTGCTCACACACTGCCCAGCTCTCACTGCTCACACACTGCCCAGCTCTCACTCTGCACTCACTGCTCACACACTGCCCAGCTCTCACTCTGCTCTCACTGCTCACACACTGCCCAGCTCTCACTCTGCACTCACTGCTCACACACTGCCCAGCTCTCACTCTGCACTCACTGCTCTCACACTGCCCAGCTCTCACTCTGCTCTCACTGCTCTCACACTGCCCAGCTCTCACTCTGCTCTCACTGCTCACACACTGCCCAGCTCTCACTCTGCTCTCACTGCTCTCACACTGCCCAGCTCTCACTGCTCACACACTGCTCAGCTCTCACTCTGCTCTCACTGCTCTCACACTGCCCAGCTCTCACTCTGCTCTCACTGCTCTCACACTGCCCAGCTCTCACTCTGCACTCACTGCTCTCACACTGCCCAGCTCTCACTCTGCACTCACTGCTCTCACACTGCCCAGCTCTCACTCTGCTCTCACTGCTCACACACTGCCCAGCTCTCACTCCGCTCTCACTGCTCACACACTGCCCAGCTCTCACTCTGCTCTCACTGCTCTCACACTGCCCAGCTCTCACTCTGCTCTCACTGCTCTCACACTGCCCAGCTCTCACTGCTCTCACTGCTCACACACTGCCCAGCTCTCACTCTGCTCACACTGCTCACACACTGCCCAGCTCTCACTCTGCTCTCACTGCTCACACTGCCCAGCTCTCACTCTGCTCTCACTGCTCTCACACTGCCCAGCTCTCACTGCTCACACACTGCCCAGCTCTCACTCTGCTCTCACTGCTCACACTGCCCAGCTCTCACTCTGCTCTCACTGCTCACACACTGCCCAGCTCTCACTCTGCACTCACTGCTCTCACACTGCCCAGCTCTCACTGCTCTCACTGCTCTCACACTGCCCAGCTCTCACTCTGCTCTCACTGCTCACACACTGCCCAGCTCTCACTGCTCTCACTGCTCACACACTGCCCAGCTCTCACTCTGCACTCACTGCTCACACACTGCCCAGCTCTCACTCTGCACTCACTGCTCACACACTGCCCAGCTCTCACTCTGCACTCACTGCTCTCACACTGCCCAGCTCTCACTCTGCACTCACTGCTCTCACACTGCCCAGCTCTCACTCTGCTCTCACTGCTCACACACTGCCCAGCTCTCACTCTGCTCTCACTGCTCTCACACTGCCCAGCTCTCACTGCTCACACACTGCTCAGCTCTCACTCTGCTCTCACTGCTCTCACACTGCCCAGCTCTCACTCTGCTCTCACTGCTCACACACTGCTCAGCTCTCACTCTGCTCTCACTGCTCTCACACTGCCCAGCTCTCACTCTGCTCTCACTGCTCTGACACTGCCCAGCTCTCACTCTGCACTCACTGCTCTCACACTGCCCAGCTCTCACTCTGCACTCACTGCTCTCACACTGCCCAGCTCTCACTCTGCACTCACTGCTCTCACACTGCCCAGCTCTCACTCTGCTCTCACTGCTCTCACACTGCCCAGCTCTCACTCTGCTCTCACTGCTCACACACTGCCCAGCTCTCACTCTGCTCTCACTGCTCTCACACTGCCCAGCTCTCACTGCTCACACACTGCTCAGCTCTCACTCTGCTCTCACTGCTCTCACACTGCCCAGCTCTCACTCTGCACTCACTGCTCTCACACTGCCCAGCTCTCACTCTGCACTCACTGCTCTCACACTGCCCAGCTCTCACTCTGCACTCACTGCTCTCACACTGCCCAGCTCTCACTCTGCACTCACTGCTCACACACTGCCCAGCTCTCACTCTGCTCTCACTGCTCACACACTGCTCAGCTCTCACTCTGCTCTCACTGCTCACACACTGCCCAGCTCTCACTCTGCTCTCACTGCTCTCACACTGCCCAGCTCTCACTGCTCTCACTGCTCTCACACTGCCCAGCTCTCACTCTGCTCTCACTGCTCACACACTGCCCAGCTCTCACTCTGCTCTCACTGCTCTCACACTGCCCAGCTCTCACTCTGCTCTCACTGCTCACACACTGCCCAGCTCTCACTCTGCTCTCACTGCTCTCACACTGCCCAGCTCTCACTCTGCTCTCACTGCTCTCACACTGCCCAGCTCTCACTCTGCACTCACTGCTCTCACACTGCCCAGCTCTCACTGCTCACACACTGCTCAGCTCTCACTCTGCTCTCACTGCTCACACACTGCCCAGCTCTCACTCTGCTCTCACTGCTCTCACACTGCCCAGCTCTCACTCTGCACTCACTGCTCACACACTGCCCAGCTCTCACTCTGCTCTCACTGCTCTCACACTGCCCAGCTCTCACTCTGCTCTCACTGCTCTCACACTGCCCAGCTCTCACTCTGCTCTCACTGCTCTCACACTGCCCAGCTCTCACTGCTCTCACTGCTCTCACACTGCCCAGCTCTCACTCTGCTCTCACTGCTCACACACTGCCCAGCTCTCACTCTGCTCTCACTGCTCTCACACTGCCCAGCTCTCACTGCTCTCACTGCTCACACACTGCCCAGCTCTCACTCTGCTCTCACTGCTCTCACACTGCCCAGCTCTCACTGCTCTCACTGCTCTCACACTGCCCAGCTCTCACTCTGCTCTCACTGCTCACACACTGCCCAGCTCTCACTCTGCTCTCACTGCTCTCACACTGCCCAGCTCTCACTGCTCTCACTGCTCACACACTGCCCAGCTCTCACTCTGCACTCACTGCTCTCACACTGCCCAGCTCTCACTCTGCACTCACTGCTCACACACTGCCCAGCTCTCACTCTGCACTCACTGCTCTCACACTGCCCAGCTCTCACTCTGCTCTCACTGCTCTCACACTGCCCAGCTCTCACTCTGCTCTCACTGCTCTCACACTGCCCAGCTCTCACTGCTCTCACACTGCCCAGCTCTCACTCTGCTCTCACTGCTCACACACTGCCCAGCTCTCACTCTGCTCTCACTGCTCACACACTGCCCAGCTCTCACTGCTCTCACACTGCCCAGCTCTCACTCTGCTCTCACTGCTCACACACTGCCCAGCTCTCACTCTGCTCTCACTGCTCTCACACTGCCCTGCTCTCACTGCTCTCACTGCTCACACACTGCCCAGCTCTCACTGCTCACACACTGCCCAGCTCTCACTCTGCTCTCACTGCTCTCACACTGCCCAGCTCTCACTCTGCACTCACTGCTCTCACACTGCCCAGCTCTCACTGCTCTCACTGCTCTCACACTGCCCAGCTCTCACTCTGCTCTCACTGCTCACACACTGCCCAGCTCTCACTCTGCTCTCACTGCTCACACACTGCCCAGCTCTCACTCTGCTCTCACTGCTCACACACTGCCCAGCTCTCACTCTGCTCTCACTGCTCTCACACTGCCCAGCTCTCACTCTGCTCTCACTGCTCTCACACTGCCCAGCTCTCACTCTGCTCTCACTGCTCACACACTGCCCAGCTCTCACTCTGCACTCACTGCTCACACACTGCTCAGCTCTCACTCTGCACTCACTGCTCTCACACTGCCCAGCTCTCACTCTGCTCTCACTGCTCTCACACTGCCCAGCTCTCACTCTGCTCTCACTGCTCTCACACTGCCCAGCTCTCACTCTGCTCTCACTGCTCTCACACTGCCCAGCTCTCACTGCTCACACACTGCTCAGCTCTCACTCTGCTCTCACTGCTCTCACACTGCCCAGCTCTCACTCTGCTCTCACTGCTCACACACTGCCCAGCTCTCACTCTGCTCTCACTGCTCTCACACTGCCCAGCTCTCACTCTGCACTCACTGCTCTCACACTGCCCAGCTCTCACTGCTCACACACTGCTCAGCTCTCACTCTGTTCTCACTGCTCACACACTGCCCAGCTCTCACTCTGCTCTCACTGCTCTCACACTGCCCTGCTCTCACTGCTCTCACTGCTCTCACACTGCCCAGCTCTCACTCTGCTCTCACTGCTCACACACTGCCCAGCTCTCACTCTGCTCTCACTGCTCTCACACTGCCCAGCTCTCACTCTGCTCTCACTGCTCACACACTGCCCAGCTCTCACTCTGCTCTCACTGCTCTCACACTGCCCAGCTCTCACTCTGCTCTCACTGCTCACACACTGCCCAGCTCTCACTCTGCACTCACTGCTCTCACACTGCCCAGCTCTCACTCTGCTCTCACTGCTCTCACACTGCCCAGCTCTCACTCTGCACTCACTGCTCTCACACTGCCCAGCTCTCACTCTGCACTCACTGCTCTCACACTGCCCAGCTCTCACTCTGCTCTCACTGCTCTCACACTGCCCAGCTCTCACTCTGCTCTCACTGCTCTCACACTGCCCAGCTCTCACTGCTCTCACACTGCCCAGCTCTCACTCTGCTCTCACTGCTCACACACTGCCCAGCTCTCACTCTGCTCTCACTGCTCTCACACTGCCCAGCTCTCACTCTGCTCTCACTGCTCACACACTGCCCAGCTCTCACTCTGCTCTCACTGCTCTCACACTGCCCAGCTCTCACTCTGCTCTCACTGCTCTCACACTGCCCAGCTCTCACTCTGCACTCACTGCTCTCACACTGCCCAGCTCTCACTGCTCTCACTGCTCTCACACTGCCCAGCTCTCACTCTGCACTCACTGCTCACACACTGCCCAGCTCTCACTCTGCTCTCACTGCTCACACACTGCCCAGCACTCACTGCTCACACACTGCCCAGCTCTCACTCTGCTCTCACTGCTCTCACACTGCCCAGCTCTCACTCTGCACTCACTGCTCTCACACTGCCCAGCTCTCACTCTGCTCTCACTGCTCACACACTGCCCAGCTCTCACTCTGCTCTCAGTGCTCTCACACTGCCCAGCTCTCACTCTGCACTCACTGCTCTCACACTGCCCAGCTCTCACTCTGCTCTCACTGCTCTCACACTGCCCAGCTCTCACTCTGCACTCACTGCTCTCACACTGCCCAGCTCTCACTCTGCTCTCACTGCTCACACACTGCCCAGCTCTCACTCTGCTCTCACTGCTCACACACTGCCCAGCTCTCACTCGTGGCTGTGCCTTCTTTTTGGCGGTCTGGTCTCTGGCTGACTCTGCCTTTAACTCTCTAATCCACCTACCCCTTTTCTCTCTCACCTTGTTGTCATAATTCTATTTTGACACCTCACCTCCAGATATATCAGGTGAGTTATACCTGGGATGGTCTGGTTATTGCTGAAGGGAGGGAAAGAGGGAGGGGGTTTGGGTCGGGAGCCCTCCTGGGCACTCTGATTGTTTCTGGGACAGGTATTGTCTCCCTCTGTTACTTTTCACTTGTGCATAACTGTACAGATTGGTGTCTCTCTGTCTGTACATTGTGCTGAGCTGTGAATATGGCTTCATTCCTGCAGCACTGCCTCAGGGGAGGAAGGCTCCTGGGTCTGCTGCAGCAGCGCAGCCTCTGCGCAGCAGGCAGCTCACGATGGCTGCCCCAGCTGGGAACTACTGTGAGCAGCCTACGAGGCTGCTCCATGCTTCCCTGTCAAAGTGGCTCAATCACAGCATCCCTTTAAATCTTTTTGTGCCTCTTTTCTGTCCCAGAGACTAGGAACCTCCTGGGAAGGGAGAGATTAATAGATCAGGCCCCCTCCAGCTTTGGTTTGGATTTGCTTTGAGGTTTAAATTTAAAGCTGACATCCTGCAGCAGCCTCTTTGTTTAGTGGGTGCTGAAAGTGATTGTTTCTGGCCCTTGGGTGCCTATTGTTTGTTTTGCTGCTGCCTTAATTGTCCCTTAGTAAAAAATCAAACCAGAGAGAAATCAGTGCTGAGGACTCTGCTGGGTTTGCCTGGTAAGGTTTTGGCAGTGGAGGGCCTTACAGGGATGACTTCTTTGAGATTCTGCTGGCCAGACCCACTGCTAGCTGAGGGCTGAGCCCATCAGTGATGATGGAAGCACCATTGTGATATTTAAGGAGGACAATAAAGAGCTGTGTGACAGCAGTTGGGGCAGATGTGTGAGAGAAACAACTCTGCAGACACCCAGGTCAGTGAAGAAGAGGAGGAGGAGGCACTCCAGGTGTCAGAGCAGATACATTCCCCTGTGGCTGCTGGTGGAAGACCATGGTGGGGGCAGGCTGCAACCCTGCAAGGCCATGGAGGGTAAAGGTGGTGCAGAGCCACGGAGGACCCTGTGCCAGAGCTGGGGGATGCAGCTGGAGGAGGCTGTGAGCCCAGGGATAGCTTCACCCTGGAGCAGGCTCCTGGCACAACTTGTGACCTCGTGGGAGGCTCAGTCTGGAGCTGTCTGTTCCTGAAGGACTACAGCCAATGGGAAGGATCGAGTGTGGAGAAGCTCATGGACAACAGCTTGTGGCAAGGACTCACCCTGGAGGTGTTGGTGCAGTGCTGCCTGCTGCTGTGATGGTTTGGGGGTTACCTGCCCTCCCCCACCTATGCAGTCACCCAGACTAGGCTCAGCCAGCTGCTCTCAGACTATGGCTTGTGGCAAGGACTCACCCTGGAGGTGCTGGTGCAGTGCTGCCTGCTGCTGTGGTAGTTTGGGGGTTACCTGCCCTCCCCACCTATGAAATCACCCAGACTAGGCTCAGACAGCTGCTCTCAGACTATGGCTTGTGGCAAGGACTCACCCTGGAGGTGTTGGTGCAGTGCTGCCTGCTGCTGTGGTGGTTTGGGAGTTCCCTGCCCTCCCCACCTGTGCAATCACCCAGAGTAGGCTCAGCCAGCTGGAAGTTAAGGAGTGTAGCTCTGGTTACAGCTTAGCACAATATACAAGCAGATATTTGCACACAAATACTTACAGCTATATGCAAGTTAAAAGTAATACAGAAGCAAAACTTCCCTCCCAAAGCAACCAGACTGCCAGGAGGCTTCCAACCCAAACCTCCTCCCCACTCCCACCTCTTTCCCTCCTTTCAGCAATAACCAGATCAGTCCCCACATATCTCACGTGATAAACCTGGAGAGATCTGAGGTGAGATGTCAAAAGAAGACAACAAGGAGGTCAGAGGGAAAAGGGTTAGGTTGGACTAAGGAGTGAAGGCAGAGGCAGCCACGCAGACTGCCAGAGAGAAGGAGCAGACCAGAGAGCTGAGGAGTGTGTGAGGAGTGAGTGCTTAGCTGTGCTGCCACCAGCTGTGGTTCTCAGCAGAAGAATGAGTGACACAGGCTACTCTTGGGTGTTTTTCCCTTTCTTCTCACAGCTAAGGTTTTCATTTCTCTCAGTAAAATATTCCACTTAGCCTCAAACCAGCACAGCCAAGGGAGGGAATCCACAGTGCAGCAGGGGAGGAGCATTCGCTGCTGCAGAAGCTGTGTCTGAGTTGACTCATTTATAGTCTGGAGAAGAGGAGGCTGAGAGGAGACCTCACTGCTCTCTACAGCTCCCTGAAAGGAGGCTGCAGGCAGGTGAGAATTGGTCACTTCATAGAATCACAGAATCAAGCAGGCTGGAAGAGAGCTCCAAGCTCAGCCAGCCCAACCTAGCACCCAGCCCTGCCCAACCAACCACACCATGGCACTAAGTGCCCCAGCCAGGCTTGGCTGCAACACCTCCAGCCACGGCCACTCCACCACCTCCCTGGGCAGCCCATTCCAATGCCAATCACTCTCTCTGCCAGGAGCTTCCTCCTCACATCCAGCCTAGATCTGCCCTGGCACAGCTTCAGGCTGTGTCCCCTTCCTGTGTTGCTGGCTACCCGGCAGCAGAGCCCAACCCCACCTGGCTACAGCCTCCCTTCAGGTTGCTGTAAGCAGAAGGCTGCAAGGATGATGAAGGGACTGGAAGTGATGAGGAGATGCTGACAGACCTGGGGCTGTTCAGTCAGGAGAAGAGCAGCCCAAGAGGAGATCTGATCAATGGTTACAAACACCTGAAGGGTGGTGTCAAGAAGCAGGGGCCAGGCTCTTTTCAGTGGTGTTCTGTGACAGAACAAGGAGCAATGGGCACAGACTGGGACCCAGGAGGTTCCATTGCAAGGTGAGGAGAAACTTGTTTGGTGTGAGGCTGCTGGAGCCTTGGAGCAGGCTGCCCAGAGAGGTTGTGGAGTCTCCTTCTCTGGAGACTTCCAAGCCCCATCTGGATGCAGTCCTGTTTGACCTGCCCTGGGTGATCCTGCTCTGGCAGGGAGGTTGGACTCAGTTCTGGGCTACCCAGTTCAAGAGGGACAGGAATATACCAGAGAGTGTCCAGCAGAGGTTGAGAGGATGATGAAGGGACTGGAAGTGATGAGGAGATGCTGTCAGACCTGGGGCTGCTCAGCCTGGAGAAGAGCAGCCCAAGAGGAGCTCTGATCAATGGCTACAAATACCTGAGGGGTGGTGACAAGAAGCAGGGGCCAGGATCTTCTCAATGGTGTCCTGTGACAGGACAAGGAGCAATGAGCACAAACTGGAACCCAGGAGGTTCCATCTCAACACGAGGAGAACCTTCTTTGGTGTGAGGGTGCTGGAGCCCTGGAGCAGGCTGCACAGAGAGGTTCTGGGGTCTCCTTCTCTGAGACTTTCAAGCCCCATCTGATTGTGCTCCTGTGCCACCTGCCCTGGGTGATCCTGCTCTGGCAGGGAGGTTGGACTCACTGATCTCTGGAGCTCCCACCCAACCCCTCCCACCCTAGGAGTCCATGGCTCCATGTGCTGCCCTTCTGGCATCACAGCACAGGTTTGGTTATCTCCTGCCACATCAGCTGTAAAGCTCTGAGATAAAGTCTCAGTGTCAGGGTGCCAAGGGCTGCCCAGTCCCAGCACCCCTGGGCACTGGCCTGGGGGTACCTATGGCAGCTCTCTCCTGCCTGTCCCCCCACCTTAGGAGCTCTGTAGGTCTGGGACTGGTGGAGACATTGAACACAGAGGTAGAGGCAGAAGTTATACAGATTGGAGTCCAGAGAGGCCACAAGGGTGGATGGGCTGCAGCACCTCTGCTGCAAGTCTCCAGGAGACCTTAGAGCTGCACTTCAATACCTGGATGGGACCCACAGGAAGGCTGGGGAGGGACTGCTTAGAAGGGCCTGGGGTGATAGAACAGGGGACAATGGTTTGAAGCTGGAGCAGTCCTGTTTGACCTGCCCTGGATGATCCTTCTGTGGCAGGGAGGTTGGACCAGATGATGCCCAGAGGTCCCTTCCAACCCCTACCACTGTATAATTCAGAGGTGTGCTGGCAGCTGTGCACTCAGCAAAGCAAGCACAGCCATGGTTGTCCTCATGGAGAGCTTCTGGGAGATCTCTGTTTGCACAGAGAAGCACTGCTTGTGTCTAAACACCCACAGCTCTACCTCTTGCAGCCTCCTGTCTCTCTGCAGCCCCAGCAGATCAGCACAAGGTTTAGCAACTCAGCTACGTCTGGATCAAATCAAGGCTTTAACCACAGCTCTGCCCTGCCTGCTCAGGCTGTAAGCAATCTGCTTTGTGCCATTCTTTGCTGCAAAATAGAAGCAGCATCCTGGGACCAACCCATTCATTTAACATTTCAGAGCATCTCAAAGACAGGTTGGCCTGAAATTAGAGCTTTAGAAGGCGATTTCATGCAGTTAGCAGTCTGAAAATATCATTGTTGGTGGAGAAAGCTATGTCTGATCTTCATCTGAGACACATCCATCCTACTCACTGCAGAGCTGAATCATTTGGCTGCTCTACAAAGCTGGGATTTCCCCCCCCCCCCGCCCATTTCAGCACCTCTCCCTCCCCAGCTCCATCTGAACTCTTGGATAACTCAAAAAACAAAGAGGATAACTTCCACTTGTTTTAAAAGCAACCTCCCATTTGTCAAGAGCTTATAATCAAGGAAGGCAGAGCACTTTGGTGTGTCTGCTCCAGGGGCTGTACAGCACAGTCCTGCAGCCACCAGCACAATGTGCTTAGGGAGAAGCTCTCTTCCAGTGTGTTCATATCTCCTGCAGACAGAAGAGGTGGTAAGGAAGCAGCACAGAAGCAAAGCTTTGAGTGATCAGGGATATTAATGGGAATTAGTTAATATCACATCTGGGGCAATACTGCATTTCAGCTGCTCTGACATCCTTCATGCCTTGCTCAGGCCCTGCACAAGTCTCCACCAGTGAACTTTGCTGTGCCAGCTGTATCCCTGCAGCAGGCATATACACAACCACAGTGTGCCCAGTTCTTGGCCACTCAGTTCAAGAGAGATGTTGAGGTGCTGGAAGGTGTTGGGAGCAGGGCAGCAAGGCTGGGGAGGGGCCTGGAGCACAGCCCTGTGAGGAGAGGCTGAGGGAGCTGGGGGGGTGCAGCCTGCAGCAGAGGAGGCTGAGGGCAGAGCTCATTGCTGCCTGCAGCTGCCTGCAGGGAGGCTGTAGCCAGGTGGGGTTGGGCTCTGCTGCCAGGCAGCCAGCAGCAGAAGAAGGGGACAGAGGCTCAAGCTGTGCCAGGGCAGGTCTAGGCTGGATGTTGTTAGGAAGTTGCTGTCAGAGAGAGTGATTGGCATTGGAATGGGCTGCCCAGGGAGGTGGTGGAGTGGCCGTGGCTGGAGGTGTTGCAGCCAAGCCTGGCTGGGGCACTTAGTGCCATGGTGTGGTTGGTTGGGCAGGGCTGGGTGCTAGGTTGTGCTGGCTGAGCTTGGAGCTCTCTTCCAACCTGCCTGATTCTATGATCCATGCCAATGGCCTCAGAGCACTGATCCAGTCAGGTCACATCCCTCTGCAGAGCCTTCCTACCCTCAAGCAGATCAGGACTCCCACCCAATTTGGTATCATCTGCTCAGCATCACTGACTTAAGCCCAGTCAGATCTCTCATAAAGGAAAAAGCAAACATTGGGTGGGTTTGACAAACCAGTCCCCAGCAATCCACCACATCCCACAGCCCAAGGATGCTCTGTAACATGAGCAGTCTTGCCAAAGCCTGCACTAGAGGGACAAATGTTCCAGCCAGACAAGGCAGCTGGTCTCAGCCCAGGCTCTGCAAACAGAAGTGTGTGGTAGGCTATGGCAGGGGGGAAAAAAACAGAGAGATTAGTACAAGTGCTGCTCAGTCTTTCTTTAATTAGCACCTTAGTGCACAAGCTAGGCAAGGGTCCAGACACTGGAGGGGTGAGCTGGGGCTTTGTTACACTCTGCAACTGGTTCACAGTCCTAAGTGGGATTTCTGCTTTGTCCTGGCTGAAAATCAGAGGTCATGGCTGGAAGCTGGAGGCTCAGGGGGGTTGGTAACCCTCTGGGTCTTGGCATACAGTGGAACAAAGAAAAAAGGACATTAAAAAGTTGCTGTTGTAGGCACAGAAAAGTGGTGGTTATAGAATCATAGAATCATGGAATCAGTCAGGGTTGGACAGGCTGTAGAGGTGTGTCCAGGGGAACCTCAGGAGGTTCAACAAGAGAATCACAGAATCAGGCAGGGTTGGAAGGGATCACAAGGATCAGGCAGTTCCAACCCCCCCTGCCATGCCCAGGGACACCCTACCCTAGAGCAGGCTGTACACAGCCTCAGCCAGCCTGGCCTCAAACACCTCCAGCCATGGGGCCTCAACCACCTCCCTGGGCAACCCATTCCAGCCTCTCACCACTCTCCTGCTCAACAACTTCCTCCTCACCTCCAGCCTCACTCTCCCCACCTACAGCTTTGCTCCATCCCCCCACTCCTGCCACTCCCTCACAGCCTCAAAAGTCCCTCCCCAGCTTTTTTGGAGCCCCCTTCAGATCCTGGCAGGCCACAAGAAGGTCACCTGGGAGCCTCCTCTGCTCCAGCCTGCACAGCCCCAACTCTTTCAGGCTGTGCTCACAGCAGAGCTGCTGCAGCCTCTGAGCATCCTCCTGGCCCTGCTCTCGACACTCTCCAGCATCTCCACAGCCCTCTTGGCCCAGGGGCTCCAGAGCTGGATGCACTACTCCAGATGGGGTCCTCCAACGTCCTGAAGTTCAGTTACTGGCCTTTAAGTGGAAGCTCCCTCCCTGGAGGTGTTCAAGGCCAGGTTGGATGAAGCCTTAAGCACCCTGCGTTAGTGAGAGGTGTCCCTGCCTGTGGCAGGGGGGTTGGAACTGGGTGATCTTTAAGCTCTCTTCCAACCCAAAGCATTCTCTGTTTCTCTGATTCTCTGACTCTATGAAGTACCTTTCCAAGCAGACCTGGACAGACAGAGCTGGGCACAGTGGAGCCAGATGAGGTTCACCAAGGACAAGAGCAGAGTCCTGCACCTGGGGAGGGATAATAAACTGCAGCAGCCCAGGCTGGAAGGTGACTGCTGGAGAGCAGCCCCAAGGAGAGGGCCCTGGGGGTGCTGGTGGAGAACATCCATGGCACAGCAATGTGCCCTGGGGACCAGGAGGGCAAATGGGATCCTGGGGTGCATTAAGCAGAGTGTGTCCAGCAGAGCAAGGGAGGTTCTCCTGCCCCACTTACTCTGCCCTGGTAAGACCTCATCTTGAGTGCTGCATTCAGTTTTGGGCTCCCCAGTTGAACAGAGACAGGGATCTGCTGGAGAGGGTCCTGCAGAGGGCTATGAGGATGATGAGGGGACTCGGTGCTTGTGTGGAGAAAAAGGTCTGTGTGGCTGTGCCCAAGGTGGTGGGATTCTATGTGCAGTCATGCAGGGAGTCTTAGAAGTCACAGAATCACAGAATGTCAGGGGCTGGAAGGGACCTTGGAAGATCATCTGGTCCAGGCCCCCTGCCAGAGTGCTTTTACTGATCACCCAGAGCAGCAAGTGGAGTCTCATAATGTCTGACTAATGAAGCCATTCTCACATCATCCACATTAGCTCCCTTGGGATGTGCTGAGTGGCTCTGATCCTCACTGTGAATTTGCTGTCCTGCTGGAGCTGATGCATTTGATTTTCCTTGAGCTAGCTCAGCCTTGTCACAGAACCACTACAGCCAGAAAAGACTCTCAAGATTATCAATCCCAACTCCACCAGGGCCACCATATCCTCAAGAACCCTGTCTAGATGGCTTTTAAGTACATCCAGGGATGTAATCAATCACTTCCCTGGGCAGCCTGTTCCTGTCAGCCTTGCCAATGAACTGAGCTGTACTGGCTGAATGGTCTGGCTCAGCTTGTGCAGGATCACAGCTCACAGGATGTCAGGGCTTGGAAAGGACCCAAAGAGATCATCCAGTCCAACCCCCCTGCCAGAGCAGGACCACACAATCTAGCTCAGGGCACACAGGAACACACCCAGACAAGGCTGGGAAGGCTCCACAGAAGGAGACTCCACAACCTCTCTGGGCAGCCTGTGCCAGGGCTCTGGGACCCTTCCAACCTCCTGTGCTGCAGCTTCCATCCATTGCTGCTTGTCCTATCCCAGGGAGCAGTGAGCAGAGCCTGTCCCCCACTCCTGACCCCCAGCCCTCAGAGAGTTACAGGCATTGATTCAATCCCCTCTCAGTCTTCTCTTCTCCAGACTAAGCAGCCCCAGGGCCCTCAGCCTCTCCTCACCAGGCAGTGCTCCAGTCCCCTCACCAGGCAGTGCTCCAGTCCCTTCACCATCCTCATAGCCCTCCCTTGGGCTCTCTCCAGCAGATCCCTGTCCCTCTGCAACTGGGGAGCCCAAAACTGAAGGCAGTGCTCAAGATGAGGTCTCAGCAGCACAGAGTCGAGGGGCAGGAGAACCTCCCTTGATCTGCTGGACACATCCTCCTAATGCACCCCAGGATCCCATTGGCCCTTTTGGCACAAGGGCACATTGCTGGCACTTTCTACCAACCCAGGTTGTCCAGAGACTCATCCAGCCTGACCTTAAACATCTCTACCAAAGAGGCATCCAAAACCTGCCTGGGCAACCTGTTCCAGTGACTCCCCACCCTCATAGCTGAAACCATCCAAGCTGAGGTGATTCTTCTCAGATCTACAAGGGAAATGTTTTTACTCGTAGCCCTCTCTCTCATACCCTTTGCTCAGCCAATCACAGAATCAGCCAGGTTGGAAGAGAGCTCCAAGCTCAGCCAGCACAACCTAGCACCCAGCCCTGCCCAACCAACCACACCATGGCACTAAGTGCCCCAGCCAGGCTTGGCTGCAACACCTCCAGCCACGGCCACTCCACCACCTCCCTGGGCAGCCCATTCCAATGCCAATCACTCTCTCTGCCAGCAACTTCCTCCTAACATCCAGCCCAGACCTGCCCTGGCACAGCTTGAGCCTCTGTCCCCTTCTTCTGCTGCTGCTTGCCTGGCAGCAGAGCCCAACCCCACCTGGCTACAGCCTCCCTGCAGGCAGCTGCAGGCAGCAATGAGCTCTGCCCTGAGCCTCCTCTGCTGCAGGCTGCACCCCCCCAGCTCCCTCAGCCTCTCCTCACAGGGCTGTGCTCCAGGCCCCTCCCCAGCCTTGCTGCCCTGCTCCAAAAACCTTCCAGCACCTCAACAGCTCTCTGCAATGGAGGAGCCCAGAACTGGACACAGCACTCCAGGGGTGGCCTGAGCAGTGCTGAGCACAGGGGCACAAGAACCTCCCTTGTCCTGCTGCCCACACTGCTCCTGAGCCAGCCCAGGATGCCATTGGCTCTGCTGCCCACCTGGGCACACTGCTGCCTCCTCTGCAGCTCCTCTCTCCCAGCACCCCCAGCTCCTTCTCTGCCTGCCTGCTCTCAGCCACTCTGGCCCCAGCCTGTAGTGCTGCTTGGGGGTGTTTAACAAAGCTAAGTGCTGGCTCCTGCACTTGGGCACAACAACCCTGTGAAGGCTCCTGGCTTGGGGCAGCGTGGCTGGAAATTGCCTGGCAGAAAAGGACCTGGGGCTGCTTTGTGATTGAGGCTGGTGCTAAACCATGTCCCTAACCACCACATCTTTGGGGATGGGGATTCCACTACCTCCCTGGGCAGCCTGTTCCAATCCCTGACCACTCCTGCAGCAAATAAAATTCTCCTCCAACCTAAACGTCCTCTGGCACATTTCCTCTCATCCCACCACTTGTTAGTAGGGAGCCCAACCCCACCTCACTTGAACCTCCTTTTGGGGAGCTGTAGAGAGCAATGAGGCTTTCCCTCAGCCTCCTCCTCTCCAGAGATGCAGAGCAGGGCTCTGCATAACACCACTACATCCTGCTGCCCACTGCCTGCAGAGTCCCTGCCAAAGTCAGGCTGCAGGTATCAGGCAATGGGCACCGATCACTGGGCACTGCATACTGGACACAGGGCCTTGGGAATTGGGCCCAGCACACCTGACAGTGCACATCACACACAGGGTACAGGACACCAGGCACTGAACAGTGGGCATCAGACACCAGGCAGAGTGCCAGATTACATGTGCAGGACACCAGCCTGCATGCAGCACACACAGGAGACTGGGCACAGGGTACAGGGCACCAGGCACTGGGCATCAGACACCAGGCAGAGCGCCAGATTACATGTGCAGGACACCTGCCTGCATGCAGCACACACAGGAGACTGGGCACAGGTTACAGGGCACCAGGTCCAGGACAGCAGGCATTGTATACCCTACACTGGGCACGGAGCACAGGGTACAGGGCACAGGACACTGAAGACTGGGTAGCCAAGACTGGGCACCAGGCAGAGGACACCAGAGACTGGGCACTGAGCACTGGGCACAGAGCACTGGGCAGAGGACACCACACAGCAGATAATGGGCACTCTGCACTGGACACTGGACAGCACACATCTGGCACCAGGCACAGGGGTACAGGGCAGTAGGCACAAGGCACCAAACAGTGGGTACTGAACACTGGGCATAGAACACTGCACAGCAGATACTGGACACTGGGCACAGGGCACTGGAACGGGACACCAGACGCACTGGGTGTCAGGCACAGGGTACACAGGGCACCAGCAACACAACACACTGAGCACTGGGCACTGAACACCGGGCACCGGACACTGCACGCTGGGCACCATGCACAGGGCACAGGGCACAGGGCACAGGATCCTGCACACCACACGGCAGACAGCGGGCACGGGGCACAGGGCACCACAGACCAGGCACCGGACCAGGCACACTGCACCCCACATGCCGCACATGGGATCCCATACCAAGCACCCAGGGCGCAGGACTGTACACCCCGGGCACAGGACCGACCCCGCACGCCGCATACTGGACCCCGCACCCCGGGAACGGGGTCCCACGTCCTGCACCCCGGGCACAGGACCGACCCCGCACGCCGCATACTGAACCCCGCACCCCGGGAACGGAGTCCCACGTCCTGCACCCCGGGCACAGGACCGACCCCGCACGCCGCATACTGAACCCCTCACCTCAAGCACAGGGTCCCACATCCTGCACCCTGGGAACAAGAGCGACTCCGCACACTGGACCCCGCAGCCCGGGCACAGGACCCCGCACCCTGCACCCCAGCCCCCGCAGCCCGGGCACAGGACCCCGCACCCTGCACCTCAGCCCCCGCAGCCCGGGCACAGGACCCCGCACCCTGCACCCCAGCCCCCGCAGCCCGGGCACAGGACCCCGCACCCTGCACCTCAGCCCGCGTAGCCCGGGCACAGGACCCCGCACCCTGCACCTCAGCCCCCGCAGCCCGGGCACAGGACCCCGCACCCTGCACCTCAGCCCCCGCAGCCCGGGCACAGGACCCCGCACCCTGCACCCCAGCCCCCGCAGCCCGGGCACAGGACCCCGCACCCTGCACCTCAGCCCGCGTAGCCCGGGCACAGGACCCCGCACCCTGCACCTCAGCCCGCGTAGCCCGGGCACAGGACCCCGCACCCTGAGGCTTGCTCCGCCGCTGCCCGTTGCCTTTGCGCCGGCGCCCTCTGGCGGTGGCTGCGGGAGCGGCGGGGACGGAGATGTTCGCTCCCCACTGCCCAGCTCTGTAGATAAATGATACAGCTTGAAAATGTGCACAGCTGGCCTTTAGGCTTAGGAGCAAAGCTATGGCTTCTGAGCGTGTGTGTAGGAGTGGCTAAGCACTTCGGGTGCAGGTCATAACTACAGCTGATCCTTGCAGGTGGGTCAGAGAGTTGAGCTGCGCTGCAGGCAGGGTGAGAGCTGAATCTGAACTGAGCTCAGTCTGAACACATGGTGCACCTTTGCACCCCTCTTCACAGTCTCACAGTATCACCAAGGTTGGAAGAGACCTCACAGCTCATCAAGTCCAACCCTTTAGCACAGAGCTCAAGGCCAGACCATGGCACCAAGTGCCACGTCCAGTCCTGCCTTGAACAGCTCCAGGGACGGCGACTCCACCACCTCCCCGGGCAGCCCATTCCAGTGTCCAATGACTCTCTCAGGGAAGAACTTTCTCCTCACCTCCAGCCTAAATCTCCCCTGGCACAGCCTGAGGCTGTGTCCTCTTGTTCTGGTGCTGGCCACCTGAGAGAAGAGAGCAACCTCCTCCTGGCCACAACCTCCCCTCAGGTAGTTGCAGACAGCAATAAGGTCTCCCCTGAGCCTCCTCTTCTCCAGGCTAACCAATCCCAGCTCCCTCAGCCTCTCCTCGTAGGGCTTCTTAGCAGGTGTTAGGTGATAGGTTGGACTCAATGATCCTAGAGGTCTTTTCCAACCTGGTTGATTCTGTGAAAGAAGGAAGAATTTGATGGGATGCCACTTGCCTTGAACTCCTCCCTCCTTACTGTTGAAAACTGAGGCAAAGTTTATAGGCTGTGGGCCGAGATTCATGTCCCTTTGGCCACCAGTGACCAATCAGGTTGGCAGTAAGCCAAACCTTACCATGATAGGCAGGAGGCTCTTTGCCTGGACTCTCCCAAATATGGGGAACACATGGGTGGACCCCAGGGATACACGGGCTGGGGGTGTGTGTGTGTTACACAACCCTGTTTACTACCAGGGGTCCCGGCAGAAAAACATGTCCAGGCATGTCGGGGCATAGAGAAGCCTCTGTTGGGGCCAACAGGCCCTCCACCACAATCCTTTCCAACCCAGGACATTCTGTGATTCCTTCTGTGGTCCTGTGGAACTTCCTGAGCTGGCAGAGCCCTCAGGCTGTGCGTGACCCATTACTGCTGCAACACGTAGTGCAAGGGCAGTCAAAAGAGGCTTGAAGGGCTTGGGATGGTTGGTGATGGAACCTGAAGTACAGGTTATCTTTTCACAGTATCACAGTATCACCAAGGTTGGAAGAGACCTCACAGATCATCAAGTCCAACCCTTTACCACAGAGCTCAAGGCCAGACCATGGCACCAAGTGCCACGTCCAGTCCTGCCTTGAACAGCTCCAGGGATGGCGACTCCACCACCTCCCCGGGCAGCCCATTCCAGTGCCCAATGACTCTCTCAGGGAAGAACTTTCTCCTCACCTCCAGCCTAAATCTCCCCTGGCACAGCCTGAGGCTGTGTCCTCTTGTTCTGGTGCTGGCCACCTGAGAGAAGAGAGCAACCTCCTCCTGGCCACAACCTCCCCTCAGGTAGTTGCAGACAGCAATAAGGTCTCCCCTGAGCCTCCTCTTCTCCAGGCTAACCAATCCCAGCTCCCTCAGCCTCTCCTCGTAGGGCTGTGCTCAAGGCCTCTCCCCAGCCTCATCGCCCTTCTCTGGACACACTCAAGCATCAAAATGTCCCTCCTAAACTGGGGGGCCCAGAACTGGACACAGCACTCAAGGTGTGGTCTAACCAGTGCAGAGTACAGAGGCAGAATGACCTCCCTGCTCCTGCTGGCCACACCATTCCTGATGCAGGCCAGGATGCCACTGGCTCTCTTGGCCACCTGGGCACACTGCTGGCTCATGTTCAGGCAGGTATCAATCAGCACCCCCAGATCCCTCTCTGTTTGGCTGCTCTCAGCCACTCCAACCCCAGCCTGTATCTCTGCATGGGGTTGCTGTGGCCAAAGTGCAGCACCCTGCACTTGGAGCTATTGAACTCCATCCCCTTGGCCTCTGCCCATCTGTCCAGGTGGTCAAGGTCCTGCTGCAGAGCCCTTCTGCCCTCCAACCCAGCCACATCTGCCCCCAGCTTGGTGTCACCTGCACACTTGCTGATGACTGACTCCATGCCCTCATCCAGATCATCTATGAAGATATTAAAGAGGATGGGGCCCAGCACAGATCCCTGAGGGACACCACTAGTGACAGCTGCCAGCTGGATGTGGCACCATTCACCACCACTCTCTGGGCTCAGCCCTCCAGCCAGTTCCTAACCCAGCACAGAGTGTTGCCATCCAAGCCATGGGCTGACAGCTTAGCCAGCAGTTTGCTGTGGGGGACAGTGTCAAAGGCCTTGCTGAAGTCCAGATAGACCACATCCACAGGCCTCCCCACAGCCACCAAGCAGTCACCTGAGCATAGGAGGAGATCAGGTTAGAAAGGCAGGATCTGCCCTTCCTCTGTCCTCCCAGGTGCAGGCAGTGGCACTGGAAGAAAGAGCAGGACTCAGTCTGTTAATACCTGGCTCCGAGGCTGCTGTCACCACCAGTTCCTGGGCTTTGGAGAGTAGGGTGACCAACACAGCACCAGGCCTGCTGGTGCCAGCCAGGATTCACCCAAAAAAAACCCCCTACTTATTGTGAAAATGGTGGAATGGGTTGCCCAGAGTGGTTGTGCAGTCTCCATCCCTGCAGAAACTCAAACCCCAGCAAGGCAACATCCTGAGCCACCTGTTACAAATTGAGAATGACTCAAAATCAAAGTGTCCAGATTACAAATTTATTCATAATATTAAGCAAGTAGAATATGAGCAAAGTTGCAGCGCTGGACGACAGGGGAGTCACCGCTCCTGCCAACTGTCGTGTCAGGTTTCTCCATCAGCCTATATTTATACCACATTGTCTGCCTTGTTCCACCCATACATCCATCCTTTCTGCTCATGTTCCTTCTTTTGGGTTAGGGTCTTCCTTCCCTTCTGGTGGTCATTGAGGATGAAGTAAGCAGTCCTCCTCAGGTGTCCTCTGGTTAACCCGTCTCCAAATATGGGTTTCCTTTGGCTGGTTAATGTCCCGAATCCCATATGTGGCATGTTTTCTCAAAACTAAGGATGTACCTAAAGCTTAGTCCTTGGAATATGACTGATTAATGTCCCAAGTCACAGTGTCACAGTGTCACAGCATCACAGTGTCACAGTGTCACAGCATCACAGTATCACAGTGTCACAGTGTCACAGCATCACAGTGTCACAGCGTCACAGTGTCACAGCATCAGTGTCACAGCATCACAGCGTCACAGCATCACAGTGTTACAGTATCACAGTGTCACAGCATCACAGTGTCACAGCATCACAGCGTCACAGCATCACAGTGTTACAGTGTCACAGTGTCACAGCATCACAGCGTCACAGCATCACAGCATCACAGTGTCACAGTGTCACAGTATCACAGTGTCACAGCATCACAGTGTCACAGCATCACAGTATCACAGTGTCACAGTGTCACAGCGTCACAGTGTCACAGCGTCACAGTGTCACAGCGTCACAGTGTCACAGCATCACAGTGTCACAGCATCACAGCGTCACAGCGTTACAGTATCACAGTGTCACAGCATCACAGCGTCACAGTATCAGTGTCACAGCGTCACAGTATCGGTGTCACAGCGTCACAGTATCGGTGTCACAGCGTCACAGCGTCACAGCATCACAGTGTTACAGTGTCACAGCATCACAGCGTCACAGCACCACAGCGTCACAGCGTCACAGCATCACAGTGTCACAGCATCACAGTGTCACAGCATCACAGTGTCACAGCATCACAGCGTCACCAAGGTTGGAAGAGACCTCACAGATCATCAGGTCCAACCCTTTAGCACAGAGCTCAAGGCCAGACCATGGCACCAAGTGCCACGTCCAACCTTGCCTTGAAGTGCCCCAGGGACGGCGACTCCACCACCTCCCCAGGCAGCCCATATGTGGCATGTTCTCTCTTATCTTAAAGATGTACCTAAAGCTTAGTCCTTGAAACTTTTAGCAATTAGCTAGCTTATTCTTTGCACATTACCATCTATAGCATGAGCTCTGCAGTTAGGCATATTTCCTGATTTGCAACAGCTGTACCTACACTGCCGTTTGCAGCTAGGCATGCTTAGCACTCTATTAAAACGTTTCTTTATTAAACAATTACAATTACCTATTACACACCTGGGGAGCCTGTATGAGCAGCCCGGGCCAGGCACTCTCCACAACATCCTTCCTACCCCTCGGCATCGGTGACTCTGGCAGAAAACAGAAGCTCTGCCCTAATGATGGACGACGGAGACCTGCCCTGCTCCCCGACTGTGACCAGAGCAAACAGCCAGGCCGCTCCTTCCCCTGCCTCAGCCCTGCCGTTTCCTCTTACTCCTCCCGCGGCTTCGCTGCAATGAAGCTGGAGAGCAGCGCTCCGCTCCCGGGCCAAATGAACCCGGGCAGGGGCGGGCTGCGACCCCGGGGCACCTCCGCGGCACCCAGCCCTCCGCTCCCGGGGGCCCTGCCGCCCTTGCTCTGCTTCACACCAGCGGCACCTGCCGCTGCTCGACTCCGCAGGCCCTTCCGCAGCGAAAGGAGCCCGGACGGCAGTGCTCGGGGATGCCGAGGCGGCTGAGCCCCGCGGACACCGACGGCTCCGCTTCCCCGGCGGCGGGGAGCTGCCGGGAGGGGCCGCGCTCCGCCCGTTGCCGCAGCCTCACGCTTCCCGCCCAGCTCTCAACCTCTCTCCCGCCGCCTCATGGCCCCCAGCCTGCTCCCTCCCGCCGCCGGCGCCGCTCCGCCAAACGACGAGTCCCGGGAGGCTCCGCGGCGGCGGCGCAGGCGCGGGGCGGCGGCGCAGGCGCGGCGGGGGAGGGCAGCGCTGATGCAAGAGGCGAGCGCGGCGGTCGCAGGCTACGGCTGACCGCTTTCCTCCGTGCCCGCCGCTCCGCCCGCGTCCCGCTCCGCTCCGCGCACGGCCGCAGCCATGTCGGGCGACGAGGTGAGCTCCCGGCAGCCGCCGCCTTTGGGGGCAGCCGCCTCTGAGGCCTGCGCCGCGGCCGGGGCCGCCGCCATGTGGGAGACCGGGCCCGAGGCCTTCCGCCGGGCAGCGAGCGCGGCCTCCGCCCTGGGGCACAGCCGGGGCCGTCGCTGCTCGGGTGCTCGGCGGTGCGGCGGGTCTCGGGGCCCCGCCGGGAGGTACCGGCCGCCGGTGCCCTGGAAGGCGGGAGCCGCGGTTCGGTGCGGTGGGCGGAGGCCGGGCCGGGTGCGGAGCTTCGCCCGGAGCCTTCCCGGCCTCTGCGCGCTGCCGGGCGGCTCTGCTGTGGCTCCGCGTGTGGCTGGAAGGCCTCGGAGTCGCACGGAGCTCCCCGTGTGCTGCCGGCGTCCGCCGCTGGTGGAGGGAGGCCCGGGAAGCGCAGCAGGTTTCTCCCGCCGCCCCTCCGACGTCTTGTGCCTTGTGCTCCTGGGGATGCCAGCCTGCGGTCAGCTTAAAGCTCCCTTTCTGGAGCTTTACTGTCTTGGAGGTTACGCCTGAGAGCTGGTAACAGACGCTAATTGCAGGTGTGGCAGGTCAGACGGGCTTTGCACGGGGATGCTCCCACGGAACTGGGTACGGCTGTCTGCGGCATCTTCGAAGTGGTTTAGATGCCATGTGTGGGCACCTTTACTAACCTTAAGTGTCTGAAGAGTTTTAGGTGCCATGTGTGGGCACCTTACTAACCTTGAGAGTCTCTGAAGAGTTTTAGGTGCCATGTGTGGGCACCTTACTAACCTTAAGTGTCTCTGAAGAGTTTTAGGTGCCATGTGTGGGCACCTTTACTAACCTTGAGAGTCTCTGAAGAGTTTTAGGTGCCATGTGTGGGCACCTTTACTAACCTTAATGGTCTGAAGAATTTTAGGTGCCATGTGTGGGCACCTTTACTAACCTTAATGGTCTGAAGAGTTTTAGGTGCCATGTGTGGGCACCTTTACTAACCTTGAGAGTCTGAAGAGTTTTAGGTGCCATATGTGGGCATCTTACTAACCTTGAGAGTCTCTGAAGAGTTTTAGGTGCCATGTGTGGGCACCTTTACTAACCTTAAGAGTCTCTGAAGAGTTTTAGGTGCCATGTGTGGGCACCTTTACTAACCTTAATGGTCTGAAGACTTTTAGGTGCCATGTGTGGACACCTTTACTAACCTTGAGAGTCTCTGAAGAGTTTTAGGTGCCATGTGTGGGCACCTTTACTAACCTTAAGAGTCTCTGAAGAGTTGTAGGTGCCATGTGTGGGCACCTTTACTAACCTTAAGAGACTGAAGAGTTTTAGGTGCCATGTGTGGGCACCTTTACTAACCTTGAGAGTCTGAAGAGTTTTAGATGCCATGTGTGGCACCTTTACTAACCTTGAGAGTCTCTGAAGAGTTTTAGGTGCCATGTGTGGGCACCTTTAGTAACCTTAAGAGTCTGAAGAGTTTTAGGTGCCATGTGTGGGCACCTTTACTAACCTTGAGAGTCTCTGAAGAGTTTTAGGTGCCATGTGTGGGCACCTTTACTAACCTTAAGAGTCTGAAGAGTTTTAGGTGCCATGTGTGGACACCTTTACTAACCTTGAGAGTCTCTGAAGAGTTTTAGGTGCCATGTGTGGGCACCTTTACTAACCTTAAGAGTCTGAAGAGTTTTAGGTGCCATGTGTGGACACCTTTACTAACCTTGAGAGTCTCTGAAGAGTTTTAGGTGCCATGTGTGGGCACCTTTACTAACCTTGAGAGTCTCTGAAGAGTTTTAGGTGCCATGTGTGGGCACCTTTACTAACCTTAAGAGTCTCTGAAGAGTTTTAGGTGCCATGTGTGGGCACCTTTACTAACCTTGAGAGTCTCTGAAGAGTTTTAGGTGCCATGTGTGGGCACCTTTACTAACCTTAAGAGTCTGAAGAGTTTTAGGTGCCATGTGTGGGCACCTTTACTAACCTTAAGAGTCTGAAGAGTTTTAGGTGCCATGTGTGAGCACCTTTGCTAGCCTTAAGAGTCTGAAGAGTTTTAGGAGCCATGTGTGGGCACCTTTACTAACCTTGAGAGTCTCTGAAGAGTTTTAGGTGCCATGTGTTGGCATCTTTACTAACTTTAAGAGTCTGAAGAGTTTTAGGAGCCATGTGTGGGCACCTTTACTAACCTTGAGAGTCTGAAGAGTTTTAGGTGCCATGTGTGAGCACCTTTGCTAGCCTTAAGAGTCTGAAGAGTTTTAGGTGCCATGTGTGGGCACCTTTACTAACCTTAAGAGTCTGAAGAGTTTTAGGTGCCATGTGTGAGCACCTTTACTAACCTTAAGAGTCTGAAGAGTTTTAGGAGCCATGTGTGGGCACCTTTAGTAACCTTAAGAGTCTCTGAAGAGTTTTAGGTGCCATGTGTGAGCACCTTTACTAACCTTAAGAGTCTGAAGAGTTTTAGGAGCCATGTGTGGGCAC
The DNA here is from genome assembly GCF_015220805.1 of Pogoniulus pusillus. Lineage (NCBI taxonomy): Eukaryota > Metazoa > Chordata > Aves > Piciformes > Lybiidae > Pogoniulus > Pogoniulus pusillus. The sequence continues at coordinate 2,326,706 of NC_087292.1, forward strand.
CTTTACTAACCTTGAGAGTCTCTGAAGAGTTTTAGGTGCCATGTGTTGGCATCTTTACTAACTTTAAGAGTCTGAAGAGTTTTAGGAGCCATGTGTGGGCACCTTTACTAACCTTGAGAGTCTCTGAAGAGTTTTAGGTGCCATGTGTTGGCATCTTTACTAACTTTAAGAGTCTGAAGAGTTTTAGGTGCCATGTGTGGGCACCTTTACTAACCTTAAGAGTCTGAAGAGTTTTAGGTGCCATGTGTGAGCACCTTTGCTAGCCTTAAGAGTCTGAAGAGTTTTAGGTGCCATGTGTGGGCACCTTTACTAACCTTGTTTTGGTTGCCCTCATGGGGAAGAGGAAAGCTCCACTTGCATGAGGCCACAAGCAGCTTGCTGGATGACTGTGGGAAACTGAACTGGCTGAGTCCATGAGATGGTCACTTTCTGGTGTTGTTTAGAACAGCTCTGTGGCTTATTTTCTTCTGAGCAGAGTGACCACTTCAGCCTTGGAGACAGGCAGGTCACAACTTCTCCTAAGTCATAAAGGAGAAGTAGTGCCATTGCTGATTGTCGTGGTGAGAGGTGAGATGTGTCTTTTTCAGCTGCTTCAGCACCTGTAAGGAATGGTGCTGTGTTTTTGTGCCTAATTGCCTCCTTGGAACTGCGGTTCTGCTGCCTGGGTTGTGCACCCAGGAGTGATTGCATCAGATGCTCTCTGTCTGCTGACCATAAAGCAGTTCATCTCGGGTTTCCGGGTTGGCCTTTAGTTTAAGTGGCAGGAAAATTGCTTTTCTTGTGTTTGCCTCTGCTGTTGAGGTGAGGGCATAGAATCATTTCACCACCTCCCTGGGCAGCACAGGATATCACAGGATGTTAGGGGTTGGAAGGGACCCAAGGAGATCATCGAGTCCAACCCCACTGCCAGAGCAGGACAATGCTGTCTAACACAGATCACAGAGGAACACATCCAGACAGGGCTGGAAAGGCTCCAGAGAAACAGAACCCACAACCTCTCTGGGCAGCCTGTGCCAGGGCTCTGGGACCCTTCCACTCAAGAAGTTCCCCCTTGTGTTGAGCTGCAACCTCCTGTGCTGCAGCTTCCATCCATTGATCCTTGTCTTATCCCAGGGAGCAGTGAGCAGAGCCTGTCCCCCACCTCCTGGCAGCCTTCAGATACTTACAAACATTGATCCAATCCCCTCTCAGTCTTCTCTTCTCCAGATTAAGCAACCCCATGTCCCTCAGCTTCTCCACATAAGCCATGCTCTCCAGTCCCCTCATCATCCCTGTCGTCCTCTGCTGGACCCTCTCCAGTGTTCCAGTGTCTCACTACCCTCATGGTGAAGAACTTCTTCATAACATCCAGTCTGACTTTACCCACTTCTAGCTTGGAACTAGATGATCTTTGAGATCCAACCTAAACCATTCTATGATCCATTCTCTGTACTCCTATCACTACCCAAAAGTCCCTCCCCAGCTTTCTTGTAGCTCCTCTTCAGATACTGAAAGGCCACAGTAAGGTCTCCTTGGAGCCATCCCTTCTCCAGACTAAGCAAGCCCAACTCTCTCAGCCTGTCTTCATATTTCCCATGTTCAGGAATATCCAGCACAGTGAATTTACATCTCTGGATTGCCTTAGGTGTACTGACAGAATGAAAAGGGTAGCAGATAACACAGTTAAACTGTCACTGTTAGGTCTTTGTACTGATGAAGAGGGAGAAGTGCACCTGCCTTCCAGAACCTCTGCATGTCTGGCTGTCTACAGCAAAATAGTTCCCTGCTGATGTTGAGTTAGTGAAATTTAAAGCAAATGATGCTGTGAACTTGCAGCCCAGAAAGCCAATTGGATCCTGGGTTGTATCAAGAGGAGTGTGGCCAGCAGATTGAGAGAGAGGATTCTCTTCCTCTAAAGTGCTCTGCTGAGACCCTACCTGGAGCATTGTGTCCAGTTCTGGAGTCCCTGGGGCAGGAAAGATCTGGAGGTGCTGGAAGGTGTCCAGAGAAGGGCCATGAGGATGTTCAGAGGGCTGGAGCTGCTCTGCTGTGGGGACAGGCTGAGAGAGCTGGGGCTGTTCAGTCTCTCTGAAGAGACCTTATTGTGGCCTTCCAGTATCTGAAATGGGCTACAAGAAAGCTGGGGAGGGACTTTTGAGGCTGTCAGGCAGTGATAGGACTGAGAGGAATGGATCAAAGGTAGAGGAGGAGAGATTGAGATTAGACCATAGGAAAAAGTTCTTCACCATGAGGGTAGTGAGACACTGGCACAGGTTGCCCAGGGAGGTGGTGGAAGCCTCATCCCTGGAGATGTTTAAGGCCAGGTTGGCTGTGGCTGTGGGCAGCCTGATGTAGTATGAGGTGTCCCTGCCCATGGCAGGGGGGTTGGAGCTGGATGATCTTTGAGGTCCCTTCCAACCCTGACAGTTCTGTGATTCTGTGGATTCGAATCTTAAACTGGTGTAGGTGTTCCAAAACTTCACTTTCTTGCATTGGACTGGAACTTAAATTTTCCAAGGCTGCCTAGAAAATGAAACTCCCTCTTAGAAACACCTCCTGAGTGCTGCCCAGAAGGGTGGCACAGCAGAGGCAACACAGGCTCTGTTTGCAGAGGGAAATCAGTCTAGTAGTGTTTTAACTTATTAGAAGTCCTACTGCATGTGTGCATAGGCCTTCTAGATACCCAAAAGTTCTTTTGGCCCTGTAGTTTCATGAAGCTTCAGGAAATGATAGTAGAGAATGCTGTGTTTTAAGCAGCCAGAGGGTTTAGATGCAGCCTGGTCTGAATTTTGCACTCCAGTTAATTGATTTGCCTGAATTTTGCACATCAAATAAGGGTACCTGACCCGTTTTTATCAGTCCCTGGCTACCCTGTAGATGTGTTTATTCAGATTAATGAAATGAGATTTATTTGTGACCTCTCTTAGAACCCCAAATTGAATGTTTGACTTCTTTCTTGAGACATTTGGACTGTGGAGCTTTGATCCTGCTTTTTAATTCTTCCCTTGCTTTTTTTTTTTCCCTTGTTTATTTCTTGTAAGTTAGGATTCTGACTGTAGGCATTTGAGGTAAGGAGCAGATAACACAGAGTGGGGTGTGAGAAGGAACTGTGTGGCCTACAGAGGGGAAAACCTCATATGGGAACTAGGCTCTGAGAGCAGAAATAGGGTGGAAACTTATAACAGGTGGAGCAAAAGTGTATTTGGGCTGGGGACTTCAGTCCCTTCAGCAGAGGGCCTGCCTGTAGAGTTGTTGAGTGTTTAAATGGTATCATACCTTGAGCTCTGTGGTAAAGGGTTGGACTTGATGATCTGTGAGGTCTCTTCCAACCCTGATGATACTGTGATACTGTGTGATAATGCTTCAACTGAGCAAAGCTGCTCAGCAGAGAGGAGGACTGGAGGACCTTGTGGAGCGTCTAGCTCAGGAAGGCCAAAGAGAGCAGCCTGCTCATCAGGCTGGCTTTGTGCCATGGTTTAAGGCATGTGTGTGACCCGAGGCTCCTGCCGAGCTCGCACTGAAGCCCTTGGTGCACAAAGTAGTTCAGACAGAGGCTGCTTTCTCAGGCTGTGGCACTCAGCTTCCACCATCCCTGAAGGTGTTGAAGAAAAGACTGGATGAGGCACTTGGTGCCATGGTCTAGTTGGCTGGCTAGGGCTGGGTGATGGGTTGGACTGGATGATCTTGGAGGTCTCATCAAACCTGCTTGATTCTATGATTCTGACAACTCTTAGCATGTATCTGAAGGGGGCCTACAGGAAGGCTGGGGAGGGACTATTGGCAAGGTCTGGTAATGACAGGACGAGGGGTAATGAGTTTAAACTGGCAGAGGGGAGATTTAGACTAGATGTCTGGGTGGTGAGACACTGGCACAGGTTGCCCAGGGAGGTTGTGGCTACTTCCTCCCTGGAGGTGTTTAAGGCCAGGTTGGATGAGGCCTTGAGCAGCCTGCTCTAGTGGGAGGTGCCCTGCCTGTGGCAGGGGGTTGGAGCTGGATGATCCTTGAGGTCCCTTCCAACCTAGACCATTCTGTGTTATGACTGGATTTTGGCTGTGCAGAAGCTTGGCTTGACCTGGCTGGCTGGAATGGGCTGTTGAGAGCAGTGCCCTGTGGGTTTTTTCCAGCTGTGCAGCTGGCCTTGAACAATCTCCTGCATCCAGAAGTTGTCCTTGTGTGTGAACTTCAGTGTGATACCACTGAAGACAACACTGACTCTTGTGGGCACAAGATAGGCTTTATGCTGGTTCAGGGTGAAGGGCTCAGGGATGAGTGATTTGGGGCAGATGAGCTGATGCCTCCTTAGAGTTTATCACACCTGACTGAAGGATGTTTGCTTGAGATGAGAAAAGAGGGAAAAAAGCTCTTCAGAATCTTGCCAAACTTCTTTGCAGTGAGTCAGGATTTGGAAAGTGGTGTTGGTGTGCTTGCTCCCAGAGCTATGGACCTGCCCATGGAGGCAGTTTCCTCCTGTTTCATCAGATGGTGGAGGTCACAGAGGGAGGCAGCAGACAGCCTAACCGGTTGTGCACATTCTTGGATGACTCTGCATTACAGGAGCGTGATTCATACGTGTGTAAGCACTGGAGGGAAGCCCTGGCCTGGCCTGTACAGCTAAAGAACACACTTCAGCAGTTTGAAAGCCTCAAACTTCAGTGTCCCGTGGATGAGGACTCTTCTGTGATGTTGTGCTTCAAACACAGGTTGCGTCGGGTTGGAAGGGACCCTCAAAGCAGGCAGCAGGAACACTTCCAACTAGAGCAGGCTGCTCAGGGCAACATTGAGTCTGGTTTTGAATGTCTTCAGGAATGGGGCCTCAAACACATCCCTGGGCAGCCTGTTCCAGTATTTCACCACTCTCATTATGCACAACTTCCTCCTGTTGTCCAACCTAAACCTGCCCTGCTCCAGTTGCAAACTGGAGCCCTCATCCTATCCCCTTCTAATCAGTCCCTCCCCAGCCCTCCTGTAGGTCCCCTTCAGAACTGACGTGCAGCTCTAAGGTCTCCCTGGAGCCTTCTCTTCTCCAGGTTGAACAGACCCAGATCTCAGCCTGTATTCATAGGAGAGGTGCTCCAGCCCTCTGATCTTGTACCTTATGTAGCTTGGAGCTGCCCTCAGTACCTGAAGATATCCTGCAGGAAGGCTGCAGAGGGACTTTCTGTGTGAGTGTCTAGAGACAGGACAAGAGGGAATGGTTTGAAGCTGAGGCAAAGCAGGATTAGACTGGAGCTTAGGAAGTTCTTCATTGCAAGAATGGTGAGACTAGAGTAGGCTGACCAGGGAGGTTGTGGATGCTTCCTCCCTGGAGATGTTTGAGGCCAGGTTGGATGAGGCCTTGAGCAGCCTGGGCTAGGTGAGAGGCATTGCTGCCCATGGCAAGAGGTAGATGATCTTTAAGGTTCCTTCCAACCTAAGCCATTCTGTGATCTTCACGAGTGAGGGCATTTGTGATGTTGGATTTTTAGCTACCTGTGAGAGCATTCCTCAATTCTTAGATAAGAAAATCTAGAGAAAGAGTCTCATTTAACATCTCAAACTGTCTGATGTATTAAATATCTACCATGGTGGGAACATATGGCCAGGTGTATGGAACAGGACTGACCAAGAGCTGTGATGTCAAACGTCCACTTTAAGTGAAAAAGAAGATTCCTGTCTTGGAAAACTGAAGTTTGTGGTCTGCAGATAATGAGTAGGTTAAAAGTAGGTCTTGGTTGGTGCCTTCTTCATAGTCAGACTAAGTGAATTAAGCTTATTCAGTGGTTAAAGAACTCATTAGCAGCTTTTACACACTTGGTCTCTGAGGTTCAGGTTCCCACCAGTGAGGGCAAAAAGGATGAGACCTTTACTACTTCCTAGTGTTGAGAGCTGATACAAGTTTTGCTCCGTTGCTAGCTCCTAGCTTTCTCCTTACACCAGAGCGTTCTTGTCAAGGCAGCTGTTGCTAAATGTTGCCTTTTAATGAAGTTGGCAGTGCCTGTGTCTCCTGAATGGAAGTACAAAGTGTAGCTGAAGTGGGATCAGGCTCTCAGGTAGCTGTGTGTTTCAGTTCTCTTGCCAGTGCTGGGTCAGTGATTGCTCTGCAGAGTCTCCACTTCAAAGGCTGAGTCTATAGTAGTAAGAAGATAGAATCATAGAATGTTTGGAAGGGACCTCAAGAATCATCCAGCTCCACTCCCCTGCCCTAGGCAGGGACACCTCCCATGAGAACAGGTTGCTCAAGGCCTCATCCAACCTGGCCTTGAACACCTCCAGGGAGGGAGCAGCCACAGCCTCCCTGGGCAGCCTGTGCCAGTCTCTCACCACCATCACTGCAAAGAACCCTTTCCTAACATCCACTTTCAATCTCCCCTCTGCCACTTCAAACCCAATATCCCTTGTCCTCTCATCACCGGCCCTTGTCAATAGTCCCTCCCCAGCCTTCCTGTAGCCCCCTTCAGATCCTGCAAGGCCACTCCAAGATCTCCTCCAAGCCTTCTCCAAGCTGCACAGCCCCAACTCTCTCAGCCTGTGCTCACAGCAGAGCTGCTGCAGCCCTCTCAGCATCTTGGTGGCCTCCTCTGCACTGGCTCCAACACTTCCATGTGCTGCTTGTGCTGGGGGCTGTAGAACTGCTCACAGGACTCCAGGCACACTCACACTGCAGGCTCCTGTTGAGCTTTTCATCACCCCAGGCCCCCAGGGCCTGTTCCTCAGGGCTGCTCTCAGCCATTCCCCCCTCAGCCTGGAGTTGTGCGTGGGATTGCACTGACCCAGGTGCAGGACCTTCCACTTGGCCTTGTTGAATGCCATGAGGTTGGCCTGGGCACAGCTCTGCAGCCTGTCCTCATAGCAGAGCTGCTGCAGCCCTCTGATCGTCCTTGTGGCCCTCCTCTGGACTTACTCCAACAGTTCCATGTCCTTCTTGTGTTGGGGGCTCCAGAACTGCACATAGAGAAGTTGTTGGGCTGGCAGAACTTTACAGCTTTGATGTGTTTTCAGCTGAACTAATACATAGATAGTAGAAAACTTGGACTGTTGCAGGAGAAGTTGCAGCAGCTCTAAACTGTCAAGCAGTGTTTTAATCCCTTGTGTATTGGCCACATCAGTTAGGGCTTGGGACAAGGTTTTAGCAGTGTAATCCGAGTTTAGAGTCAGTTCTTGGATTACACTGTTGCAGAGCTAGGAAAATTCCTAGTTGAGATTGAAGCCAAAGGACAGTTTGACTGAAGGAATGTCAAGAGACAGTTAAAGGTCTTGCTGCCAGCACCTGGGGCTTCAGCAGCTTGTGGAAGAGCAGAGAGAGTTTTATATAGAGCAGAGAAATTGTGTGGCCATGTTCTGCACCTTGTGTCACTGAACCACCTCTTCTAAAAGGGATGCAAACTGAATCTGCTCATCAGGCACTCAGGATGCTACATCCAGAGGTGTGCCACAAAAATGATCAGGGGGTTGGGGCACCTCTGCTACGAGGACAAGCTGAGGGAGCTGGGGGTGTTCAGCCTGGAAAGGGGGAGGCTGTAGGGAGACCCAATAGCAGCCTTCCAGTGCCTGAAAGGGGCTGCAGGAAGGATGGAGAGAGACTGTTTGCGAAGGCCTGCAGTGACAGGATATGAGGGACGATGGCTTCAGACTAGAGCAGAGCAGATTGAGATTAGATGTTAGGAACAAATTCTGCACCATGGAACACTGCAACAGATAGCCCAGGAAGATGGTTGAGGCCCCATCCCTGGAGCTATTCTGGGTGAGGCTGGACAGGGCTGTGGGCAGCCTGATGGAGTTGAGGATGTTCCTGCTTACTGTAGAGGAGGTTGGACTGGATTACCCTTGGCAAGGTCCCTTCCATCCTAAACCATTCTCTAGGTAACTATTCAGTGGTCATTATTGTGCTTGCTGCTGAGAAACTCTCGACTTTTACAGATGATTTTTGATCCCACTATGAGCAAGAAGAAGAAGAAAAAGAAGAAGCCCTTTATGCTGGATGAGGAAGGAGGAGATACACAGGCAGAGGAGACTCAGCAGTCGGAAACAAAGGAAGCTGAACCAGAGCCAACAGAAGACAAAGATGTTGAAGCAGATGAAGAAGATAGCAGGAAGAAAGGTAAAGTGAACCCACACAACTAAACTCCCAGAGGTGGTTCCATTTGGAGGATTTGGCCTCACAGTGTAAAGTGCTGGGGCCCAGGTTTAGAGGTTTGTGAGCAATACTCCTCTGCCTCTTTGCAGGGTGTATTTCCCTCCTGCTTCAACTCATTTCACAGGCATCCAGCAAGCTACCCATAACTCATGGAAATTCCACTTTCCTGACTCAGTCTTTTGCATGAGACAATAAAAAAGAGAATCCCAAAAATAGCAATCCTGGAGTTCTGTGGTTTCCACTTGTTGCAGGAGTTGCACAGTTGCATCTGCTTTTCATTTGAACAATTAAACAGCAGGGTGATAACAAAAACCTGGGTAAAAAGGACAGGGTTTGTGGGGAGGTGTTGAGTAGGGTATCCTTTGGACTCCTTCAGGAAGTAAGCTTGAGATTTTGTGTCTATCCTGGCTTTTGAAATTGAGGCCAATGTCATTTCAAGCTGCCCTGGTTTAGGAAATGCTGTTAAATTAAATCCAGTTCGTTGATAAAATTGGCTCCTGCAGTAGAGCAAAGAAACTATATCTTCCTCCCAGAGAAACTACACCTTCCTCTGGCTGGCTTTTCAGTTTTTTCAAGCACCTCTGCTGTCATGACCAAAGTGGCTGCTTCTCTTCTGCAGCAGCAGAGGGATGGAGCACTTGAAGAAAATAATGTAACTGCAGTTGGAAGATGCAAGAGGTGTAAAAGAGTGCTGAGGTATTTGGGGGTAGAGGGGAATGGCCTCTTTGAAACAAGACAGGGGAAGAACACTGGATGTCATCTGTCTGGTCTTCTCTAAGACCTTTGATACAGTCCACTGCAATATCCTTCTCTCTGGGGACAGTGGCTGAGAGCAGACAGGAAGAAAGGACCTGGGGTGCTGGCAGATAGTAGCAGAAGATGAGGCAGCAGTGCCCAGGTGGGCAGCAGAGCCAATGGCATCCTGGGCTGGCTGAGGAGCAGTGTGGGCAGCAGGACAAGGGAGGTTCTTGTGCCCCTGTGCTCAGCACTGCTCAGGCCACCCCTGGAGTGCTGTGTCCAGTTCTGGGCTCCTCCATTGCAGAGAGCTGCTGAGGTGCTGGAAGGTGTTTGGAGAAGGGCAGCAAGGCTGGGGAGGGGCCTGGAGCACAGCCCTGTGAGGAGAGGCTGAGGGAGCTGGGGGGGTGCAGCCTGCAGCAGAGGAGGCTCAGGGCAGAGCTCATTGCTGCCTGCAGCTGCCTGCAGGGAGGCTGTAGCCAGGTGGGGTTGGGCTCTGCTGCCAGGCAGCCAGCACCAGAGGAATGGGACACAGCCTGAAGCTGTGCCAGGGCAGGTCTAGGCTGGATGTGAGGAGGAAGCTCCTGGCAGAGAGAGTGATTGGCATTGGAATGGGCTCTGTGCTGGGACCTGTGCTGTTCAGCATGTTCATGAATGATACTGACAGTGAGGTCACCCTCAGCAAGTTTGCAGATGGCACCAAGCTGAGTGGTGCAGCTGATACAGCTGAATTACAGGCTGGCATCCAGAGGGACCTGGGCAGGCTGGAGAGCTAGGCTGAGGAGAACCTCATGAGCTTCAGTATGGCAAAGTACAACCTCCTGAGCCTTGGCTGGGGCAACCCTATGTATCCATCCAGGCTGGGGCATGATGAGGTTGAGAGCAGCCTGCAGAAAAAGATTTGAGGGTGCTGGTGGAGGAGATGCTGGACAGGAGCCAGCAATGGACACTGGCAGCACAGAAGGCCAAGGGCAACCTGGGCTGCATCCAAAGCAGTGTGGGCAGAGATGGAGAGAGGAGATCCTGCCCCTCTGCTCTGCTGAGACCTCACCTGGAGTTTTGTGTCCAGCTCTGGGGCCCCCAGCCCAAGAGACATGGACCTGCTGGAGTGGGTCCAGAGTGAGACACCAAGACCAGAGGTCTGCAGCACCTCTCCTTTGTGGACATCTGAGAGCTGGAGCTGTTCAGCCTGGAGAATGCTCCCTAGACCTTAGAGCTACATTTCAATATCTGAAGGGGACCTACAGGAAGGCTGGGGAGGGACTGTGGGGATAGAGTGAAGTGCAATGGTTTGAGACTGGAACCAGGGGATGATTTAGGTTGGACATCAGGAGGAAGTTCTGCACAATGAGAGTGGTGAGACACTGGAACAGGCTGCTCAGGGAGGTGGTTGAATGTCTCTGGAGACATTTTGCATCAGACTCAATGTTTCCCTGGGCAGCCTATTCTAGTTGGAGGTGTCCCTGCTGCCTGCAGAGGGGGTTGGACAAAACAACCTTTGAGGGTCCCTTCCAGCCTGAATCAATCTGTGGAGCTGTGAAACCTGCAGGCTATCAGTAGGAACATTGCTTATGTCTTAATGCAATGCTTGGAAGATTTGGATGTAAAGAGGAACCTTAATGTCTGCAGTGTTTCTACAGCTCTCACACTTCCTTTTGGCAATGCTTTGTTTTTCAGATACAACAGATGACCTGGATGATTTAAACTTCTTCAATCAGAAGAAAAAGAAGAAAAAAACAAAAAAGATATTTGATATAGATGAAGCAGAAGAAGGTGTAAAGGTTTGTGTCCCAAGCTAGGCCATCTTGTCTGTGCCTGAAAACTTCTCTTGCTTCCATTTCCTGGGGACTGGCAGTGCAGGAGTTGTTCCCAGTCTCTCATTTTGCCTCAGTGCAGCTAATGAAGCTTAGGTTTCACTCTGACTTTTGTTGGGGGAGGGGTGGGGGTAGGTTCTGCTGAACACGCTGCTCCTCCAGGGCTTTTTGTCCAGGAGCATAAAAACATCTTACTGAGCAAGTAATTCTTCAAGCAGCACTTAGGGCTGGCTAGCATCAAGGTTATTGTGTTTGTGGCAAGAGAAGTCACAGCCTAATCCTCCAAAGGTCAGCCCTTCAAATAAAGAAGTCTGGTTCTACCCTGGAGTTGGACTCTGCTGGGTCCCAGGAACTGTATGAGATGTGTTTACTTGCCTGGAGTTTACTCCAAGTAGTGCTTTTGTGTCAGGTGCTGCTGTAACTGGCAAGCCCCAGGGAGCCAGAGGGCTGAGAAAGGTTATGTTGTCTTTAAATCTCTTCTTCAGATTTTGTGGTTTGAGAAACAAAATGTCACTGCTCTGCCCCAGCCAGGTGAAATGGTTGCTCTACACGTGCAGATTTGTGGCATCAACACCCCCATGCAGTGCTACAGGCTGGGGACAGAGTGGCTGGAGAGCAGCCAGGCAGAGGGGGACATGGAGGGATTGGTTGGCAGCTGAAGAGGAGGCAGCAGTGTGCCCAGGTGGCCAAGAGAGCCAATGGCATCCTGCCCTGCATCAGGAGCAGTGTGGGCAGCAGGACAAGGGAGGTTCTTGTGCCCTTGTGCTCAGCACTGCTCAAGATACCCCTTGAATGCTGTGTCCAGTTCTGGTCTTCTGAATTGCAGAGAGCTGTTGAGGTGCTGGAAGGTGTTTGGAGCAGGGCAGCAAGGCTGGGGAGGGGCCTGGAGCACAGCCCTGTGAGGAGAGGCTGAGGGAGCTGGGGGGGTGCAGCCTGCAGCAGAGGAGGCTCAGGGCAGAGCTGATTGCTGCCTGCAGCTGCCTGCAGGGAGGCTGTAGCCAGGTGGGGTTGGGCTCTGCTGCCAGGCACCCAGGACAGAATAAGAGGAGACAGCCTGAAGCTGTGCCAGGGCAGGTCTGGGCTGGATGTGAGGTGGAAATTGCTGTCAGAGAGAGTGATTGGCATTGGAATGGGCTGCCCAGGGAGGTGGTGGAGTGGCCGTGGCTGGAGGTGTTTAAAAGGAGCCTTGACAAGGTACTTGGTGCCAGGGGTTAGTTAATTAGCAGGTGTTAGGTGCTAGGTTGGACTTGATGGTCTCAAAGGTCTTTTCAACCTGGTTTATTCTGTGAAATGGGACTGGCTGCAGGTAGCACAGCTTTGCTTTACCTTATTGTCTGCAGTGGAAGGTGTTTTGTTCCCTTCTGGCCCAACATGGCTGATATCTTTGGCTAAGTGTAGTGTGTCCTTCTACTTGGCCTGCTAGAAATTAAACTGGAAGCTTCTGGGCTGCATTGATATCCTAGCAGAAAGTGAACAGTGCCAAAGGAAATGGTATAAACTAAGCTTTAATGCAAGACTGCAGTGCTAGATGTTAGACTTCACTGCACCTGAGCTTGGCATGTCAAAATCTCCTGTCTCATTGCAGTGTGACTTCAGTTCTCCTCTTAGGTGTTAGGTTTGAGGACCGTGGTGGATGTTGGCAGTGTTCATCAAGCATGGTGTGCCACTGGGATCAGTTAAGAAGACATAAGAGTAATTCTTGCTGGGAAGAAATTCTTCCCCATCAGGGTGGTGAGGCACTACAACAAGTTCACCAGAGGAGCTGTGGAGACTTCAAGCCTGGAAGTGTTCAAAACCAGGTTGGACAAGGCCTTGAGCAACCTGATCTAGATGTCCCTGCCTGTGGTAGAGAGGGTTGCAACACTTGGAGGTCCCTTCCAGGCTGAGCCCTTCTCTGATGTCTAATGCTGTGCAGTGAAGCTTTGTGTTCAGTACTGTAAACTGTGGCCTTACTGTTTGTGTTTTTTGCAGGACTTGAAAATTGAAGGAGATGTGCCAGAGGCAGTAGAACCAGAAGATGACCTTGACATCATGCTGGGCAATAAGAAGAAGAAGAAGAAGAATGTGAAGTTCCCAGATGAAGATGAGATAATGGAGAAGGATGAAGGTGACAGTATAAGCTAGCTCAGTAAGATCTGTCAAGTGCACTGTAGCCCATCTTGTAGGTGAAGAGCCTTATTCAAGTGTCTTTTGTTCCCAGCTCCTTTTCTTTACCTTGACCTCCACTGTTTCATCAGCAAAGTCTCTAAAAGCACTCTAAATTTGCCCTGGGTGCTGCTGCCCCTTGCAGGCAGATAAACAGAGCAGACTTGTGCTCATGCCTTAGTGAAATCTTCTTTGATAGACCTTTTAGACACAGTGTAAGCAGGAGGCAAAAGAATGTTTCTTCTTAATGTATCCCTAACAACTTTCTTTGCAGCTTTTGAGGATGAGGATAGCAAAAAGGATGATGGGATTTCTTTCAGCCTTCATTCAGGACCTGCATGGGCAGGCTCAGAAAGGGATTACACATATGATGAGGTAATGTTCAGAAGTCTTCTTAACTGTTTTTTGTGCCAGTGTGGATCAGGAGGGCAGGGCCTTGTGCTCTTTGTCCTGTTTGTACCTGAAAATGAAAGGACCTGTAGTCATACAGGACCACAGAATGGTTTGGAAGGCACCTTCAAGATCACCTAGTTCCAACTCTTCTGCCATGGGATCTCCCAGCCCAGGTTGCTCAAAGCCTCATCCAGCCTGGCCTTGAATACTTCCAGTGAGGGGACATTCACAAGCTTCCTGGGCAACCTGTGCCACTGTCTCCCTCATCCTGAACATCTCCAGGGTGGTTATGGATCACAGAATGATATCAAGCTCACATTGTGTGATTCACAGCCTCCCTGGGTAACCTGTGCCACTGTCTCCCTCATCCAGCCTGGTCCTGAACACCTCCAGGGTGGTTATGGATCACAGAATGATATAAAGATCACATTCTGTGATTCACAGCCTCCCTGGGCAACCTGTGCCAATGTCTCCCCACCCTCACTGGGAAGATTTCTTCCTAATCTCTGGTCTCAGTGTTCCCTCTTCCACTTTTAAAGCCATTGACCCTTGTTTTCCTCATTAGAATCTCATGAACAGAGCAATGACAGGCAGCACAGCTGACTTTCATACTGGGCAATAGTTAAAGCCCCTCTGCAAATAGGCTGAAGTGTTGTAGAGTGTGAAGTCAACCCTTGGGGAATCAACTTCTTGATTTTGAATTTATCAAGGGTAGTGCCAGGAAAAGGGGCAATAGCTTGGAGCTGGAAGAGAGGAGACTGAGACTAGAGATGATGAAGGAATTCTTAGCAGTGAGGGTGGGGAGACACTGACACAGGTTGCCCAGGGAGGTTGTGGATCACAGAATCATGGAATGTGATCAAAGATCCTGCAGAGGGACCTGGCCAGGCTAGATGGGTGGGCAGAGGCCAATGGGATGGGATTTAACAAGGCCAAGGGCAGGGTTCTGCACTTTGGCCACAACAACCCCAAGCAGCACTACAGGCTGGGCCAGAGTGTCTGAGAGCAGCCAGGCAGAGAGGGAGCTGGGGGTAGTGGGAGAGAGGAGCTGAAGAGGAGGCAGCAGTGCCCAGGTGGGCATCCTGGGCTGGCTGAGGAGCAGTGTGGGCAGCAGGACAAGGGAGGTTCTTGTGCCCCTGTGCTCAGCACTGCTCAGGCCACCCCTGGAGTGCTGTGTCCAGTTGTGTGCTCCTCCATTGCAGAGAGATGTTGAGGTGCTGGAAGGTGTTTGGAGAAGGGCAGCAAGGCTGGGGAGGGGCCTGGAGCACAGCCCTGTGAGGAGAGGCTGAGGGAGCTGGGGGGGTGCAGCCTGCAGCAGAGGAGGCTCAGGGCAGAGCTCATTGCTGCCTGCAGCTGCCTGCAGGGAGGCTGTAGCCAGGTGGGGTTGGGCTCTGCTGCCAGGCAGCCAGCAGCAGAACAAGAGAACACAGCCTCAAGTTGTGCCAGGGCAGGTTCAGGCTGGATGTTGTTAGGAAGTTGCTGTCAGAGAGAGTGATTGGCATTGGAATGGGCTGCCCAGGGAGGTGGTGGAGTGGCTGTGGCTGGAGGTGTTGCAGCCAATCCTGGCTGGGGCACTTAGTGCCATGGTCTGGTTGCTTGGCCCAGGCTAGATGCTAGGTTAAACTGGATGATCTTGGAGGTCTCTTTCAACCTGGTTTATTCTATGATTCTGTGGCCCACAACCTCCCTGGAGGTGTTCAAGGCCAGGTTGGATTAGGCCTTGAGCAAGCTGGGCTGGTGAGAGGTGTCCTTGCCCATGGCAGGAGGATTGGAGCTGGCTGATACCAAAGGTCCCTTCCAACCCACTCTCTGTGTGTGTTCAAAAGCTTATGGGGAAATGTCAATGGGCAAAGATGGTCTAATACTCGTGCTGGATGCTGTTTACAGTGCTTTGGAAGCTCTGTGCTTGGTTTGAGAAGTGCAAGCTGCTGCTGTGACTCTGAATCCCTTCTCTACTTTGCAGCTGCTCAACAGAGTATTTAACATCATGCGGGAAAAGAACCCAGACATGGTAGCTGGAGAGAAAAGGAAATTTGTCATGAAGCCTCCCCAGGTTGTAAGAGTAGGGACCAAGAAAACATCTTTTGTCAACTTTACAGATATCTGCAAATTGTAAGTTTGGTTTTCTAAGGTTCTGTTGCCTCAGGCTGGGCAAGAATTGGGAATGAATCCACTTGGCTGTGTGTTGGGCTTCTGGCAAAAGGCTGTGGCAAACCAGATGTGAAACAAAGCTCCTTCAGTCCTGCTGCTCATTTCTTCTGCACTTCTCTGTTAGAAGAGATTTCTGAGGAGGGTGTATTGAAAATGTCTTGGTTTACACTTAAATTGTGAACCTTGGACTGAACCTATTGCTCTTGTGAGTGTTCTGGCTTCTCTCAAGCCTGTGGTTGGGTCACCAGTGATGCTTTGCAGTTCTGGAGTGAGGGGTGGGGGATGTGCTTTCTAATTTGAGCTGGTTACAAATTTCCTCTTGGCAAATGCTCTGGAGTTCAGGAATTTTGTTTCTCCCATTGTTTCCTGCACTCCTCTCTATGTCTTCATTATTTCTTGTGAAGCAAGTTCTGTTCTTTGGGAACACAGCTCTGGTGTGTTTCAGCAGTGTGCCAGGAGACTGCCCTGCTGAGAGCATACAGAGGATACGACTGGTGCACTGAAGTGCATTTTTACTGGGAGCTGGTAACACTTTTTGGCAGGAAATGATGAGGGATAGGAGAAAGAATGGAAAATCCTGAATAGAAAAGTGATTTTTTAATGATTCCTGTAGTTGTGAGTTTGCTTTCGAGGGGGTTTTGGGGAGTGCTGGTGTCTTTCTTCTGTCCTCACTCATTTTCTCCTTCTGGCAGTGCCCTCTTCTAAACTTAGTAATTGAAGTTTTCATCTGCCAGTCCTGTCTGAGTCTCAGGTTTCCCTGAAGGCAGGAGGTTAACCAAGGCCTTTGCTCTGTTTTTAGGTTACATCGTCAGCCCAAACATCTCCTGGCGTTTTTGTTGGCAGAGTTGGGCACAAGGTAAGGCTGCTGGGCACTCTGGGTAGGAAGCAGCAGTGGCACAGTTGGTGTCTGGTCAAAAATAAAACTCTTGGGGTCTGCTCTGACTATCTGTGCTTGAACATCAGGCTTCTTCCTCTGCTGAGTGATTGCAGAGATGCCGTCCTAGGCAAGAGGTGCAGAAACAAACCTATAAGCCCCAGGGAACAGTTTAGAGTGGGGATTGGATTCTCTTCATTAAAGGTGCTCCAACAGCAGAGGAGTGTGTCACAGTGAGGATGGCTCTCTGGCTCTTCTCACCCTAGGGCAGATGAAGGGTAGCTGGGGAAGGGAGCACATCTCCCTGCCTAATCCTAGAGTTGTTTGGCTTGGAAAAGTCCTCTGAGATCATCAACTCAACCCCATTATGGCCACCAAACCATGTCCCCAAGTGCCATGGCCACAGCTTTCTTGAACACCTCCAGGGCTGGGGACTCCACCACCTCCCTGGGCAGCCTGTGCCAATCCTTGACCACTCTTGCAGCAAAGAATTGTTTCCTCATCTCCAACCTAACCCTGCCCTGGCACAATCTCAGGCCATTGCCTCTCCTCCTAGCACCTGACCCTGGGGAGCGGAGCCCAACCCCCAGCTCACTGCAACCTCCTCTCGGGGAGCTGTAGAGAGCAATGAGCTCTGCCCTCAGCCTCCTCTTCTCCATACTGAACCAGCTCAGCTCCCTCAGCTGCTCCCCACAGGGCTTGTGTTCAGGGCTCTTCCCCTGCTTTGTTGCTCTTCTCAGGCCCTGCTTTGGCCACTCAATGTCCTTCTTGGAGTGAAAGCTCCAAAGCTGAACCCAGTACTTGAGTTGTGGCCTCAGCAGTGCTGAGTACAGGGCTTCAAGCACATCCCTCAGCCTGCTGGCCACCACTGCTGATCCAGGCCAGGTTCTGGTGGCCTTCTTGGGCACCTGGACACCCACTGGCACATGCCCAGCTGCTGTCCACCAGCACCCCCAGGTCCTTCCTTACCAAGCAGCTTCCAGCCACCCTGCCCCAAGCCTGACCACTCTTGCAGCAAAGAAATGTTTCTTCATCTCCAACCTAACCCTCCCCCAGCACGATTTCAGGCCCTTTCCTCTCCTGTTACCTGATCCTAGGGAAAAGAGCCCAACCTCACCTCACTGCAACCTCCTGTCAGGGAGTTGTGGAGAGCAACGAGCTCTACCCTCAACTTCTCCTCCAGATTAAACAACCTCAGTTCCTTCAGCCACTCATAAGGTCTTTTCTCCAGACCCTTCCCCAGCTTTGTTGCCCTTCTCCAGCTGCTCAGTGTTTGCAATGAGAGGCCCAAACCTGAACCCTATTTAAGGTCACAGGTCTTGTGGACTTGTAGCTAATGCTCTGCCCAGTGCAGTTAAACCCACCTGGCTTAGCAGAAGTCTGTTGGATTTTCTTTGTCTCTTCAAAGATCTCCTGTGTGGTGGTGTTCTTTCTGGTTGTCCTCATTTGTCTGGTGCAGGCTGCACTGGTGTTATGAGTGGGCATGGAGAGTCAGGGAGTCTAGTTGTAACCTGTCTGTAACAACTGTCTGTTTAGAGTGGGCTTTGGAGTCTCTTCAGCTTCACATAAACACTTAGAAACCATAATGTGAAAAATCATTCAACTTACTGTATCAGGATGGCTGGAAGAGGATCACAGGATGTCAGGGGCTGGAAGTGACCTCTGGAGATCTTCCAGTCCAGCCCTTGCTAGAGTAGGACCATCCAATCCAGTGCAGGTTGCACAGGAACACATCCAGACAGGGCTGGAAGGGCTCTAGAGAAGGAGACTACACAACCTCTCACAGGATCACAGATCCCAGGATGTCAGGAGTTGGAAAGGACCCAAAGAGCTCATAGAGTCCAAACCCCCTGCTAGAGCAGGACCATCCAGTCCAGCTCAGGTCACACAGGAACACATCCAGACAGGCCTGGAAAGGCTCCAGAGAAGGAGGCTCCACAACCTCTCTGGGCAGCCTGCATCAGTGCTCTGTGTATCCAGGGCTCTCTGGATGGCCTCACAGCCTTCAGCTGTCTCGACCAAGCCTCCCAGTTTGGTGCTATCAGCAGACTTGCTGAGCAGGCTCTGACTGTCTGCCTTCAGTGGTGTTATTGATGAAGATGTTGAACAGCACCAACCCAGCACTGGGCAGCCTGTGCCAGGCCTCTGGGACCCTTACAGTCAAGCAATTCTTCTCCATGTTGAGCTGCAACTTCTGTGCTGCAGTTTCCATCCCTTGCCCTTGTCCTGTGGCAGGGCACAAGTGAGCAGAGGCTGTCCCTGTGCCTCCCTTCCTGACCCCCAGCCCTCAGCTATCTACAGACATTGCTCAGATCCCCTCTCAGCCTCTCCTCTGCAGACTCTCAGCCTCTCCTCTGCAGACTCTCAGCCTCTCCTCTGCAGACTCTCAGCCTCTCCTCTGCAGACTCTCAGCCTCTCCTCTGCAGACTCTCAGCCTCTCCTCTGCAGACTCTCAGCCTCTCCTCTGCAGACTCTCAGCCTCTCCTCTGCAGACTCTCAGCCTCTCCTCTGCAGACTCTCAGGCCCAGGACTCTCAGCCTCTCCTCTGCAGACTCTCAGCCCCAGGGCTCTCAGCCTCTCCTCTGCAGACTCTCAGCCCCAGGGCTCTCAGCCTCTTCTCCTCAGGCAGTGCTGCAGTGCTTGCAGCACCCTTGCAGCCCTCCCTTGGACTCTCTCCACCAGATCCCTGTCCTTCTTGAACTGAGGAGCCCAGAACTGAATGCAGTGTTTTAGGTGGAGCCTTACCAGGGCAGAGTAGAACAGCAGAGCCTCCCTTGATCTGCTGGACACACTCTTCTTAATGCACCCCAGGACACCACCTTATCAATCTCCCTAATCATATTGCAGCCTGTTAGGTGTGGCTGTTTGGTCACTCCTGTGCTAATGCTCAGTGCTGTAAAGCTCTGCTGATTGGGTTACTTATCTGTAGCTACCAAGCTCTGCTGGAGTTGGCTTTTACAGCACTGAGGCTTATGCTTGGGCAAAACTCTTCCTCAAGGTTTTCAAGTACCTTTGAGATTGTGCCTTATTTTCCTCCCCCCCCCCCCAAGTAATTCTGCCTTCTCTCCTTGTCTTCCTTCACGTTCTTGGCTTGTTTTAATGCTTGCTGTGTTCTGCAAATCAACTACTGAGTGTTCTTTTTCATTTCAGTGGCTCAATAGATGGAAACAACCAACTTGTAATCAAAGGAAGATTCCAGCAAAAACAGATAGAAAATGTCTTGAGAAGATATATCAGTAAGTACAGCTCCCCCTTCCCTCTGCACCTTGCTCTCACACCCCTTTGGATGCCCCACATCTGGCCCACACACCTGTGTGCAAGCTCTGGAGGCCCTTTGTTGAGAAGCTACAACCATGCTGGCAGCTTTCTGCTGGAGTAAACCAAATCCAGGTGGTTCTGCCATGGTTCTGGTCAGCACCTGAGTCATTATCTGTCCTGTAACATACCAAGGCCTGTCCCCTGTCTGGCCCTCATACATTCAGAATGGGTTAGGTTGGAAGGGACCTCAAAGCTCAGTCAGTTCCAACCCTCTGCCACAGGCAGAGACACCTCCTACTAGAACAGGTTGATTCTGCACTTTGGCCACAACAACCCCAAGCAGTGCTACAGGCTGGAAAGCAGCCAGGAGGAAAGGGACTGGGGGGGGGGCTGGTAGATAGTAGGCTGAAGAGGAGGCAGCAGTGTGCCCAGGTGGCCAAGAGAGCCAATGGCATCCTGGCCTGCATCAGGAGCAGTGTGGCCAGTAGGACAAGGGAGGTTCTTCTGCCCCTGTACTCAGCACTGCTCAGGCCACCCCTTGAGTACTGTGTCCAGTTCTGGGCTCCTCAATTCAAGAGAGATGTTGAGGTGCTGGAAGGTGTCCAGAGAAGGGTGACAAAGCTGGTGAGGGGCCTGGAACACAAACCCTATGAGGAGAGGCTGAGTGAGCTGGGCTTGTTTAGCCTGCAGAAGAGGAGGCTCAGGGGTGACCTCATTGCTGTCTACAACTACCTGAAGGGAGGCTGTAGCCAGGTGGGGTTGGGCTCTTCTCCCAGGCAACCACCAACAGAACAAGGGGACACAGCCTGAAGCTGTGCCAGGGCAGGTCTAGGCTGGATGTTAGGAGGAAGTTCCTGGCAGAGAGTGATTGGCATTGGAATGGGCTGCCCAGGGAGGTGGTGGAGTGGCCGTGGCTGGAGGTGTTGAAGCCAAGCCTGACTGGGGCACTTAGTGCCATGGTCTGGTTGACTGGATAGGGCTGGGTTGGGCTGGCTGAGCTTGGAGCTCTCTTCCAACCTGATTGATTCTGTGATTCTCAAGGCTTCATCCAGCCTGGTCCTGAACACCTCCAGGCTGGATGGGGCTCTAGCCAGATCTAGGGTAGGGTGTCCCTGCCCATGGCAGGTGGGTTGGAACTAGATGATCCTTGTGGCTCCTTCCCACCCTGACTGATTCTGTGGTTCTAAGAGGACAACAGCCAGGCAGAGACTGAACTTAACCTGTGCTTGTGTCCTTGCTTTATGATGTCTCAGCAGAACAGATGGGTAATTTAGACATCACTGTATTTTCACAGCCAATAACCTAATTTCTCTCATTAAAATATTCCAATTAGCCTAAACCCAGCCCAGAACCTGCTCTTGATTAGCCTGGGAATTAGGGGCGAGGACTTCGGAGCTCGCCTCAACCGCTGTGATTTATTTTGACGCTCAGCAGCTTTTAGGCTTGATGACTTTGAAATGCCTAAAGGCTGCAGAGGTGGTGGCCTTGCATGCTTGTTTTAACTGCCCCTTCCTTTCCTGCAGAGGAGTATGTCACCTGTCACACGTGTCGCTCGCCAGACACCATCCTCCAGAAGGACACCAGGTTATACTTCTTGCAGTGCGAGACCTGCCACTCGCGCTGCTCCGTCGCCAGCATCAAAACTGGCTTCCAGGCTGTCACAGGCAAGAGAGCACAGCTCCGTGCCAAAGCTAACTAAGTTTGCTAAGCAACACTGGATTGTGCTGAGTGTTCTGGGCAGAGCTGACTGGACCAGTTTGTAACCTTGAATGGATTTACCATTGTATTAAACCGAGATTGTAAAAACTACCAAGCGATGTGGCTTTTGATTTGGCCTCTCAAACCCTTGCCAGGTGCAGAGCTCCTCAAGCTCTTCCCCTGTATTTGCTCATTGAAATAGGTTTTTAGCAACCCTAAGGAGAGGTGGTGGGAAGGGAAAGGGATTTTAGCAACCCTAAGGAGAGGTGGTGGGAAAGGAGAGGGATTTTAGCAACCCTAAGGAGAGGTGGTGGGAAAGGAGAGGGATTTTGGCAACCCTAAGGAGAGGTGGTGGGAAAGGAGAGGGTTTTTAGCAACCCTAAGGAGAGGTGGTGGGAAGGGAAAGGGATTTTAGCAACCCTAAGGAGAGGTGGTGGGAAAGGAAAGGGATTTTGGCAACCCTAAGGAGAGGTGGTGGGAAAGGAGAGGGTTTTTAGCAACCCTAAGGAGAGGTGGTGGGAAAGGAAAGGGATTTTAGCAACCCTGAGGAGAGGTGGTGGGAAAGGAGAGGGTTTTTAGCAACCCTAAGGAGAGGTGGTGGGAAAGGAAAGGGATTTTAGCAACCCTGAGGAGAGGTGGTGGGAAAGGAAAGGGTTTTTAGCAACCCTGAGGAGAGGTGGTGGGAAAGGAAAGGGATTTTAGCAACCCTGTGGAGAGGTGGTGGGAAAGGAAAGGGTTTTTAGCAACCCTAAGGAGAGGTGGTGGGAAAGGAGAGGGATTTTAGCAACCCTGAGGAGAGGTAGTGGGAAAGGAAAGGGTTTTTAGCAACCCTGAGGAGAGGTGGTGGGAAAGGAGAGGGTTTTTAGCAACCCTGAGGAGAGGTGGTGGGAAAGGAGAGGGTTTTTAGCAACCCTGAGGAGAGGTGGTGGGAAAGGAAAGGGTTTTTAGCAACCCTGAGGAGAGGTGGTGGGAAAGGAGAGGGTTTTTAGCAACCCTAAGGAGAGGTGGTGGGAAAGGAGAGGGTTTTTAGCAACCCTAAGGAGAGGTGGTGGGAAAGGAGAGGGTTTTTAGCAACCCTGAGGAGAGGTGGTGGGAAAGGAGAGGGTTTTTAGCAACCCTGAGGAGAGGTGGTGGGAAATGAGAGGGTTTTTAGCAACCCTGAGGAGAGGTGGTGGGAAAGGAAAGGGTTTTTAGCAACCCTGAGGAGAGGTGGTGGGAAAGGAGAGGGATTTTAGCAACCCTGAGGAGAGGTGGTGGGAAAGGAGAGGGATTTTAGCAACCCTGAGGAGAGGTGGTGGGAAAGGAGAGGGATTTTAGCAACCCTGAGGAGAGGTGGTGGGAAAGGAGAGGGATTTTAGCAACCCTAAGGAGAGGTGGTGGGAAAGGAGAGGGATTTTAGCAACCCTAAGGAGAGGTGGTGGGAAAGGGAAGGGTTTTTAGCAACCCTAAGGAGAGGTGGTGGGAAAGGGAAGGGATTTTAGCAACCCTAAGGAGAGGTGGTGGGAAAGGAGAGGGATTTTAGCAACCCTGAGGAGAGGTGGTGGGAAAGGAGAGGGATTTTAGCAACCCTGAGGAGAGGTGGTGAGAAAGGAAAGGGATTTTAGCAACCCTGAGGAGAGGTGGTGGGAAAGGAAAGGGATTTTAGCAACCCTGAGGAGAGGTGGTGGGAAAGGAGAGGGATTTTAGCAACCCTAAGGAGAGGTGGTGGGAAAGGAAAGGGATATTACCAACCCCAAAAAAGGTGATGGGAAAGGAAATAGATTTTTACCAACCCTAAGGAAGGTGATGGGAAAAGGAATAGGTTTTACCAACCCTAGAGAAGGTGATGGGAAAGGAGGTGCATTTTAGTCCCTCCAGACTTGTGTAGAACCCCAGATAAATTAAAGCTACTGTAACATTGAGTGTCTTTGATTTGGGTTTTTCCTTCACTCTCATCTTTAAGCAGGTGGTGGGAATGGTTGGCAGCTTGCTGTGCAGATCCTGTCCCTGGACTGTGTCCAAGACCCAGAATAAAGTTTGGAAGAGAAAGGCTATTTGCATTTTACATAAGAAGCTTGGCTTTACTTAGGTTATCATTAAATAGAGAAAGCAGTTGGAGAGATTCCCAGGGAGGATCCCCCAACATGAGCACTGCTCCTGCCTCTTGTCACAGCAATGTGGGAATGCATTGGGCACAGAAGGTGCCAGCAGCTGCTGCTTTGCTGGGCAGAATGTGGCTCTGAGGTGGTTCTGGCACTGTACTGATGCTGAACCTCAACCCAGAGTTGTTAAGCTCTACTGTTATCGGCTTTCTTACTCCCATGATGCTAAATCTTGCCCTAACAGAAGTGTTTCTGAAGCTCTGCACTCTCCATCACTTTAAAAAGCAGCTAACTAAATGCAGCAGAAGAGAATAATCAGTGGAGACAGCTGAGCTCATGACCTGAAGGCTGCACCATGCTGTCTGCAGAAACAGCTTGGATTGACAGAGTTTGAGTTCCAAATGAACACAGGAGCTCTCTTGACCATAACCTGCTCCTCTTCCCCACTCGTGGTCGCTGCTGGTGGCTGCAGGGGACACTCCTGCTGCTGTCAGAAGGTTTTTCTGGTGCTGTTGGGGATGCTGGAGCTGCCAAGTGCAAAGATGCAGATGGGAAGCCAAGTCCCTCTCCACTGCTGCAAGAGGGGGTGGGGTGTGTTTCATTTCCTTGCCGAAGTGGCACAGGGTCAGGATAAGATCAAAGGAGGCTCTGGGCTGCTGGCAGGGCCCTGGTGTGAGCTCCCTCATTAGTCATTAAGTGCCCAGTGAACAGAGCATCTGTTTCCACATGGGCACCCAGCTCATTTGGCATTGCAGATGAGCTCTGGCCAGAGGAAGGAAGTGTGGGTTGGTTGCCCAGGGATCCTCTGTTTGGGTTATAGAATGCTTTGGGCTGGAAGGGACTTTCCAACCCCTCTGCCATGGGCAGGGACCCTTCCCACTAGCCCCGGTAGCTCAAGGCCCCATCCAACCTGGCCTTGAACACCTCCAGGGAGGGACCATCCACAAACTCCCTGGGCAAGATGGAGTAGCTCAGGATCTGGAAGCTGCCAATGTGATACCCATTCACAAGAAGGGTTGTAAGGAGGAGCCAGAAAGCTACAGAGCTGTGAGCCTGACCTCAGTGCCAGGCAAGGGCATGGAACAGGGCATCCTGAGTGCCATCACAAAGCACCTACAGGATGGCCAAGGAATCAGGCCTAGCCAGCATGGGTTTAGGAAGGGCAGGTCCTGTCTCACCAACCTGAGCTCCTTTTATGCTCAGGTTCCTGCCTGGTGAGTGTGGGGCAGGCTGTGGATGGAGTCTGCCTGGACTGCAGCAAAGCCTTTGACACTGTCTGCCACAAGAAGCTCCTGGCCAAGCTGGCAGCTCATGGCTTGGACAGATTCACTCTGTGCTGGGTCAAGAACTGGCTGGATGGCAGAGCCCAGAGAGTGGTGGTGAATGGTGCCACATCCAGCTGGCAGCTGTCACTAGTGGTGTTCCCCAAGGATCAGTGCTGGGCACAGTCCTGTTCAACATCTTTATTGATGATCTGGAGCAGGGGATTGAGTCCAGCATAAGTAAGTTTGCAGATGACACCAAGCTGGGAGCAGTGTGGAGCTGTTGGAGGGTAGGAGAGCCCTGCAGAGGGACCTGGCCAGGCTGCATGGGTGGGCAGAGGTCAATGGGATGAGACTGAACAAGGCCAAGTGCAGGGTTCTGTACTTTGGCCACAAGAACCCCAAGCAGCACTACAGGCTGGGGCCAGAGTGGCTGAGAGCAGCCAGGAGGAAAGGGAGCTGGGGGTACTGATAGAGAGTAGGCTGAAGATGAGGCAGCAGTGTGCCCAGGTGGCCAAGAAGGCCAATGGCATCCTGGGCTGGCTCAGGAGCAGTGTGGGCAGCAGGACCAGGGAGGTTCTTCTGCCCCTGTGCTCAGCACTGCTCAGGTCACCCCTGGAGTGCTGTGTCCAGTTCTGGGCCCCTCAATTCAAGAAAGATGCTGAGGTGCTGGAAGGTGTCCAGAGAAGGGCAACAAAGCTGGGGAGGGGCCTGGAGCACAAAACCTATGAGGAGAGGCTGAGGGAGCTGGGGGGGTGCAGCCTGCAGCAGAGGAGGCTCAGGGCAGAGCTCATTGCTGCCTGCAGCTGCCTGCAGGGAGGCTGTAGCCAGCTGGGGTTGGGCTCTGCTGCCAGGCAACCAGCACCAGAACAAGGGGACACAGCCTCAAGCTGTGCCAGGGCAGGTCCAGGCTGGATGTGAGGAGGAAGTTGTTGGCAGAGAGAGTGATTGGCATTGGAATGGGCTGCCCAGGGAGGTGGTGGAGTGGCTGTGGCTGGAGGTGTTGCAGCCAAGCCTGGCTGGGGCACTTAGTGCCATGGTCTGGTTGGTTGGGCAGGGCTGGGTGCTAGGTTGTGCTGGCTGAGCTTGGAGCTCTCTTCCAACCTGCTTTATTCTATGATTCTATGATCCCTGCAGGTAAGCAAAGCAGCTTTCTCCCCAGGGACAGTGGTGGTCATTGTGAGTGCAGTTCCTCAGGGGTCAGAGACTGGAGGGTTCCTGCCACGTTGTAGCCTTTGGATGGTGCTGGGCAGTCACTTGCCCTTTGCAAACAGCACTGTGTGGCAAAAATTAAGGCTTGATGGTTTCTCAAAAGCATTTGGAATCTCAAGTGAGCTCTTAACAGCTGTTGGCTGTGTCTTGAAGTGAATAAAGGCAGGATTGAGTGCTTCTTTCTAACGTTATTGTTGTAGTCTTGTGTTGGTTTTCTTCCTCCCTCCCCTAGCAGATGTTCTGCTGGAAGTAAAACTTCCTGGACAAGAGTCTTTTGGTTTCAGTGCCTAACAGCTGGGACACACAGAGCTGAAGAACAAAGACCCAAGAGGACACAGCCTCAGGCTGTGCCAGGGGAGATTTAGGCTGGAGGTGAGGAGAAAGTTCTTCCCTGAGAGAGTCATTGGACACTGGAATGGGCTGCCCGGGGAGGTGGTGGAGTCGCCGTCCCTGGAGCTGTTCAAGGCAGGACTGGACGTGGCACTTGGTGCCATGGTCTGGCCTTGAGCTCTGTGCTAAAGGGTTGGACTTGGTGATCTGTGAGGTCTCTTCCAACCATGGTGATACTGTGATGCTGTGAGACTGTGATACCTGCCTTCTGCTGGGTCAGAAAACCCAAACAGCCAAACTTTGGCTTCATTTGCATTGCAATCCATAGAATTGTGGCATGGTTTGGGCTGGAAGTGAGCTCAGAGGTCATCGACTCCAAAACCTCCCTGCCATGGGCCTCTCAACTAGGCTTGGCTGCCCAAGGCTTCATCCAGTCTGCCCTTGAACACTTCCAGGCAGGAGGCAGCCACAGCCTCCCCAGGCAGCCTATTCCAGAGTCTCACCACCTCAGAACCACCACCTGAAGAACTTCTTAGAATCATAGAATCAATCAGGTGGGAAGAGAGCTCCAAGCTCAGCCAGCCCAACCTAGCACCCAGCCCTGCCCAACCAACCAGAGCATGGCACTAAGTGCCCCAGCCAGGCTTGGCTGCAACACCTCCAGCCACAGCCACTCCACCACCTCCCTGGGCAGCCCATTCCAGTGCCAATCACTCTCTGCCAGGAACTTCCTCCTCACATCCAGCCTGGACCTGCCCTGGCACAGCTTGAGCCTCTGTCCCCTTCTTCTGCTGCTGGTTGCCTGGCAGCAGAGCCCAACCCCACCTGGCTACAGCCTCCCTGCAGGCAGCTGCAGGCAGCAATGAGCTCTGCCCTGAGCCTCCTCTTCTTCCTCATCTCTGGTCTATCCCTGCTGTGCCTCAGCTTCAAACCATTCCCCCTTGCCCTGTCTCTAGACACCCTCACAGAAAGTCCTTCTGCAGCCTTCCTGTAGGCTCCCTTCAGGTATTGGAAGGCAGCTCTAAGGTCCCCCTGGACTCTTCTCCAGGCTGAACACCCCCAGCTCCCTCAGCCTGTCCTCCATAGGGGAGGTGCTCTTGGATCATCTTTGTGGCCTCCTCTGGACTCCAGCAGCTCTGTGTCCTCCTTTTACTGGGGACACCAGAACTGGAAGCAGGATTGGAGTTGGGATCTCAGTAGAGCAGAGCCAAGGGACACAATCCCCTCTCTCGCCCTGCTGCCCACACTCCTCTGGCTGCAGCCCAGCACCCAGCTGCCTGCTGGGCTGCATGAGGGCACTGCTGGCTCCCTGGGAGGTGCTCAGCACCCAACACCCCCAAGTCTTTCTTCAGGGCCAACCCCCTCTGCACCCAGCCTGGATTTGTGCCTGGGGTTGGCCTTACCAGCTGCAGGACCTTGCTCAAAGACATCCCACAGACACTGTGGGTATGGTCCCCAAAGAGGTCCCTCCTCTTGCCATGCCCTCAGGATTTGTGCCCTGCAAGGAGAGAGGCCAGCCCATGGTTGCTGGCTTCTAGAGTGTTCCCTGCCCCCAGCAGCAGCCAAGTGCAGGTGTGAAGAGCTGTCAGGTGAGGCTCAGCCCCAGGCTGTTTGGTGAGGCTCAGCCCCAGGCTGTCTGGTGAGGCTCAGCCCCAGGCTGTCTGGTGGCAGGCTGAGAGCAAGGAAAAGTGAACCCACTGTACCTTCAGTGGGACACCTTTCAAACTGCTGTGCTGCTTGAGAGGTCTAAAAGCTGTGTGGCTGTGGTGCTGAGGGCCACGGTGGAACAGGCTGCCCAGGGAGGTGGTGGGGTCCCTATCCCTGGAGGGATTTAAAAGCCACATGGATGTGGTGCTGAGAGATGTGGTTTAGTGGCAGTGGCTTAGCAGCAGTGGTGAGACTGTGAGTGTTAGGGGAGCAGTTGGGCTGGATGAGCTCAAAGGTCTCTTCCAGCTTCAAACAGGTCCATGGGTTTATGATTCAGAGATTAGAGACAGCAAGATTCCCTCTCTGGCTTTCTGCTGACAGGTGCAGGTAGCTTTGTGGGCAGGGTTGGGACCCGAGGGTCCTGCTTCTGCCTGCACCTCTCATCCCAGTCCTCCCTCTCACTTCTTCTCTCTCTCTTGGTCCTCCATAGATCACAGGATCACAGGAGGTTAGGGGTTGGAAGGGACCTGCATGGATCACAGGATGTTAGGGGTTGGAAGGGACCTCCATAGATCACAGGATGTTAGGAGTTGGAAGGGACCTGCATGGATCACAGCATGTTAGGAGTTGGAAGGGACCTGCATGGATCACAGGATGTTAGGGGTTGGAAGGGACCTCCATAGATCACAGGAGGTTAGGGGTTGGAAGGGACCTCCATAGATCACAGGAGGTTAGGGGTTGGAAGGGACCTCCATAGATCACAGGAGGTTAGGGGTTGGAAGGGACCTCCATAGATCACAGGAGGTTAGGAGTTGGAAGGGACCTCCATAGATCACAGGATGTTAGGGGTTGGAAGGGACCTCCATAGATCACAGGAGGTTAGGAGTTGGAAGGGACCTCCATGGATTACAGGAGGTTAGGAGTTGGAAGGGACCTGCATGGATCACAGGAGGTTAGGAGTTGGAAGGGACCTGCATGGATCACAGGAGGTTAGGGGTTGGAAGGGACCTGCATGGATCACAGGAGGTTAGGGGTTGGAAGGGACCTGCATGGATCACAGGAGGTTAGGGGTTGGAAGGGACCTGCATGGATCACAGGAGGTTAGGGGTTGGAAGGGACCTGCATGGATCACAGAAGGTTAGGGGTTGGAAGGGACCTCCATAGATCACAGGAGGTTAGGGGTTGGAAGGGACCTCCATAGATCACAGAAGGTTAGGGGTTGGAAGGGACCTCCATAGATCACAGAAGGTTAGGGGTTGGAAGGGACCTCCATAGATCACAGGAGGTTAGGGGTTGGAAGGGACCTCCATAGATCACAGAAGGTTAGGGGTTGGAAGGGACCTCCGTAGATCACAGAAGGTTAGGGGTTGGAAGGGACCTCCATAGATCACAGAAGGTTAGGGGTTGGAAGGGACCTCCACAGATCACAGAAGGTTAGGGGTTGGAAGGGACCTCCATAGATCACAGAAGGTTAGGGGTTGGAAGGGACCTCCATAGATCACAGAAGGTTAGGGGTTGGAAGGGACCTCCATAGATCACAGAAGGTTAGGGGTTGGAAGGGACCTCCACAGATCACAGAAGGTTAGGGGTTGGAAGGGACCTCCGTAGATCACAGCATGTTTTGGGCTGGAAGGGACCCAGAGATCATCAAGTCCACCCCCCCCTGCCAGAGCAGGACAATACAATCCAGCTCAGGTCACACAGGAACATAGAGTCACAGAGTGTCAGGGGCTGGAAGGGAGCTCACAGCTCAGCCAGTCCAACCCCCTGCCAGAGCAGGATCTCCTGTACCAGATCACACAGGAACACATCCAGGCAGGTCTTGAGTATCTTCAGTGAGGGAGACTCCACAGCCCCCCTGGGCAGCCTGTGCCAGGGCTCTGGCACCCTCACAGGGAAAAAATCCTCCTGATGTTTATATGAAGCTTCCTCTGCCTCAGCTTCCACCCTTGCCCCTTGTGCTGTCCCTGGGCATCACCCAGCAGAGCCTGGCTCAGCCTCCTGCCACTTACCTGCACAGCTTTAGAACCACTGCTGAGGTTCACATTGGGTGCTTCTGTGCTCCACAACCTCCCTGGAGGTGTTCAAGACCATCTTGGATGAGTCCTTGAGCAACCTGTTCTAGTGGGAGGTGTCCCTGCCTATGGCACTGGGTTGGAACTGGCTGAGCTTTGAGGTCCCTTCCAACCTAAACCATCCTATGATTCTATGAACCTGACCACCTTCAGTGGGCAGCTTTGCCCTCCAAGTGCCAGGGAAGAGCCCAAGCCAGGCTCAGCAGCCAGCCAGAACTGAAACTGAACACCACTGAACGTGTGGCAGCAGCTGGCATTTGCCCATGTGTGGTCACTGGTGCCTCCCAGACACAGGTCAGGTAGTGAAGGTGCCAGGCTTTGGATGGCTGCTCTGGTGAGCACATGCACAGCTGGCAACAGGAGGGGAGGATTGAGGGAGGCAGCCAGGAGATATTGTGCTTGAGGAGCACTTCTCAGCGCTGCTGCCTGATGCCACCTGGACCAGCAGCCTCCATTCTCAGCCTTCTGTGAGCTGGACCACTGCAAAGCCCAAGGAATGAAGGCTTGGATTTGGCCCCTGCTCTCCTGCATCAAAGGAGATGTCTCCAGAGGAAAATTCCCAGAGTCTCTGTGGGCCTGCTCAGCCTGGAGAAGGCTCCAGGAACACCTTGGAGCAGCCTTCTAGTACCAGAGGTCTGCTCAGCTTGGAGAAGAGAAGGCTCCAGGAACACCTTGGAGCAGCCTTCTAGTACCAGAGGTCTGCTCAGCCTGGAGAAGGCTCCAGGAACACCTTGGAGCAGCCTTCTAGTACCAGAGGTCTGCTCAGCCTGGAGAAGGCTCCAGGAACACCTTGCAGCAGCCTTCTAGCACCAGAGGACTGCTCAGCCTGGAGAAGGCTCCAGGAACACCTTGCAGCAGCCTTCTAGTACCAGAGGACTGCTCAGCTTGGAGAAGAGAAGGCTCCAGGAACACCTTGGAGCAGCCTTCTAGTACCAGAGGTCTGCTCAGCCTGGAGAAGGCTCCAGGAACACCTTGGAGCAGCCTTCTAGTACCAGAGAACTGCTCAGCCTGGAGAAGAGAAGGCTCCAGGAACACCTTGGAGCAGCCTTCTAGTACCAGAGGACTGCTTAGCCTGGAGAAGGCTCCAGGAACACCTTGGAGCAGCCTTCTAGTACCAGAGAACTGCTCAGCCTGGAGAAGAGAAGGCTCCAGGAACACCTTGGAGCAGCCTTCTAGCACCAGAGGACTGCTTAGCCTGGAGAAGGCTCCAGGAACACCTTGGAGCAGCCTTCTAGTACCAGAGGTCTGCTCAGCCTGGAGAAGGCTCCAGGAACACCTTGGAGCAGTCTTCTAGTAGCAGAGGTCTGTAGCAGCTAAAACCTTTGATCACTGGGAAGAATTAGGTGGGAATGGCTCAATCAATCTTCTTGAGGCTCAAATTCTTCAGCTAACACCTAGCTGGAAGTTCAGATCTCTTGAGTGGAGTGGAAGATGCAGCAAGGTGAGAGTGGTGATGCAGGAAGGCACTTGAGTGTGAGCCAAAGCTTGCTCAATATACAGACAGGCTTCAGCTGCTTTGTCCATGTGCTCAGATGACTACAGATCAAAATCTAGGCTGGGAGAGTTGAGGCTGTTCAGCATGGAGAAGGCTCCAGGGTGAACTTAGAGCAGCCTTCCAGTAGCTGAAGGGGCTCCAGGAGAACTGGGTAAGGACTGGCAGTGCCAGGATGAAGGATGATGGCTTTGAGGGGGGGAGATTGAGACTGAGAGTGGAGAGGAGGAAGAGATTCTTTTGAGTGAGGGTGGTGAGACACTGGGCACAGGTTGAGGGTGGGGAGACACTGGCACAGGTTGAGGGTGATGAGACCCTGGCACAGGTTGAGGGTGGGGAGACACTGGCACAGGTTGAGGGTGATGAGACCCTGGCACAGGTTGCCCAGGGAGGTTGTGGAGCACAGAAGCACCCAATGTGATCTTTGATCACATTGGGTGCTTCTGTGCTCCACAACCTCCCTGGAGGTGTTCAAGGCCAGGTTGGCTGAACCCTTGAGCAAACTCTAGTGGTGGGAGGTGTCCCTGCCCAAGCAGGGGGAGGTGGGTTTGAAACTGGCTGCCCTTGAAGGTCCCTTCCAACCCCAACCCACGCTGGGGTTCTGTGCCCTGCGAGAGGATGCAAACCCTGCAGGCAGAGCTGAAGCTGGGGAAGGGCAGGCAGACCTGGGTGGCATGAGGATGGAGGGAGGGGGTGGGGGAGGGGAGGGAAAGGCAGCAGGAAGCCATCCAGACTTCTCTCGTTTATTATACAGGTTCTGTATGTACAAGGTCACCTTTCTCCCAGCCATCAGCAGCACAGTCAGTGCAGAGCAAAATCAAACAGCCTTTTGCAGCTCACCTCGGCCAGCTTAGAGAACAGCTCTGCCAGGGCTTCAGTGGGCACACTGTGGAGGAGGAACCAGGGGGGTGGTGGTGGTGGGGGAGGAGGAGGAGGGGGCAGCCATTGGGGGTTAATCCCTGGGATATCCCTCAGGAATTACTGCAAACTAGGAAATGCAAAGGGGCAAAACCAACCAGTTGTGCTTCAGCAGCCATGCAGGCTGGCCCTTGGGGCAGGGATGCATTGCCCCCGACGGGACCTGCTGTCCCCTTCACCCTTCATCCTTCCGAGTGAGATGCCATAGCTGAGGAGGTCTGGCTCGGAGTCCCCTGCTGGAGCACTCTGCACAAGCCGGGGCCGGGGGGACAGGTTCTGGGGGAGGGGTTTGAGCCGAGGAGAAGGTGTGGACACTGTGCTGGATCCAGAGCACTGATCTAGTGTCTGTGTGCGTTGGAGAGGGCAGGAGGGCAGGACACAGCTGAGCTGAGCGCCGTCTGAGCTGCAGTCTTTTCTTGCCTGAGCTTCAGCCCCTTTTTGCCCCAGCTTCATCCCCTTCGAGCCCCTGAGCTTCATCCCCTTCTTGCCTGAGCTCCATCCCCTTCTTGCCTCAGCTTCATCCTCTTCTTGCCTGAGCTCCATCCCCTTCTTGCCTCAGCTCCATCCCCTTCTTGCCTGAGCTCCATCCCCTTCTTGCCTCAGCTCCATCCCCTTCTTGCCTGAGCTTCATCCCCTTCTTGCCTGAGCTTCATCCCCTTCTTGCCTGAGCTCCATCTCCTTCTTGCCTCAGCTTCATCCCCTTCTTGCCTGAGCTTCATCCTCTTCTTGCCTGAGCTCCATCCCCTTCTTGCCTCAGCTTCATCCCCTTTGAGCCCTGAGCTTCATCCCTTTCTAGCCCCTGAGCTCCGAAGGAGTGGATGAGCTCACGGAGGAGGAAGGAACGAGAGGAGAAAGGCTTGAGAGACCTCCGGGGTGCTGGGGTCTGAGGGGGTCCCCATGCCAAGCCGCATGCTGGCTGCGGGCAGGACGCTGGCCCGGGGCAGGAGCAGCTGGAGGTTAGGAGGTGCTGGCATGCCCACATGCACGGTGCTCGGGGGAGGGGAGTGTGTGTGGGGGGTGTCGCCGGTGCCAGGCTGGGGCAGGCTGTTGTCATGCCGTGCAGCCCCCTCTGATGGGGCACAGCCTCCCGCAGCTGTGCCCTCTCCTGCTGTGCCAGGGCGCTGCGGAGACCCGGTGAGGCTGAGGAGGAGATGTGAGCACCTTGGGCAAAGAGCTGATGTCTCCGGTGCTGGGATGGAGGAGTGGGCGGATCACAGCGCCCCCTCCCTCCCCCAGGGTGCTGCTGGTCCAGGCAAAGGGTCTCATCCACACCGGCTGCAGCCCCTCGCTCTGCAGAGCCCTGCTCAGCCTTCAGGCAGTGCTTCCCCAGTGGTGCAGGAGCTCAAGCCCCCGAGGCTGATGTTTGCTGGCTTCGGGCTGCCTTGGCCCTCTGCGGCACCTTCCTTCCCCCTTGCCCTCCCCAGAGCAGCTGCACAGGGCACAGCAGCTGCACCAGCACCGACTGCGTACCGGGGGCAGAGAGAGGCCAGAGGAGGTGGTGACCATGTGGGAGGACAGCTCACCCCACCCCCCTCTTCCTCAGCATCACCCACACTGGCCAAACGGGGGCAGCCCCTTCCCCTCAGGCAGCAGAGGCCCTGGCCCCCACCTAGCCCAGGCTAAAATGTCTCTGCGGGGTTAGGTGGAGCTCTCCCTCCCCTCCTGCAGGGAGCTCTGGGACACCTCTGACTCGTTTGGGGACACCGCTGCTCCCTGCTAGCCAGTCAGGGACGGGCATGGACGGTGCAGGGTTTGGTTCCTGCCCCTGCTGGCTGCAGAGCTCCGAATCCATTGCTGGGGGTTGGTTGGGGGTCACAGGGATGCAGAGATTTCGTTGTCTTTGCTTTACAGATGGATGGAAGATGCCAGGCCATGGTTCTCCTGCTGGATGCCAGGTGGAGGTGACAGCAGCCCTGGGACTCAGCTTGTCTGCTTCTTGCTCAGTGTGCCAGGACAGGGTCTAGCCTCCTGCTTTCCTCACGCTCCTGCTCACTGCTGCTCTGGACGGGCTGCAAGGAGAGAAGGGGAGAGGCAGGAGGCTACAGCATGGTCCTTGAAGCTCAGAGATTGGTGATTTAGGGTCAGTCTGCCTGTGCCACACCAGAACTCACACCTGCCCCTTCCTGGAAGGTTCTCTGCTCCTAAATTCCCTTCAGCTGCACCTCGGTGAGGTCTGAGCTAACTTCTCAGCATCCATCTGCTGTGTTCTGTTCTTCTAACAGGCTACAGAGTTCGATTCCTTACTGGGAAGAGCTCAATGCAGCTCCTGGCAGCAGCTGCACTTCCTTAAGCTGATGCTCTCAGGGTGTTCTGTGCAGGAACACCCTGCACAGCAGCTGAGTGCCAGCTGGGCTGGGCAGCAGCTGCCAGGATGTGCTGGGCTGGGGCACAGGGGGCAAGAGAAGCTTTCAGCAGCGTGGGCTGTCTGCCCGTGGGGAGCACAGGGAGATGCCACCTTGGGTTTGCAGAGAGCTGGCACAGCCTGAGAGCCTCCCAGTGCCTCTTTTGGTGCTCCCTGTGCCCCACGAGGTCCCACTGGATCCCTCTGGGGAAGCCTGGTCCTGCTGGAATGCTGCTGTGGACAGCAGGGAAGGTGAGGAAGGTTCCAAACTGTAACCACCACGAGTCTCTCCCCAGGTTGCTTACTTCAGGCTTGGTTTCCCTCTCTGCCTCCAAAGGAAAGCATCTCCAGTGACCCAGCTGAGCAGGCAGGCTCCCTGCTAGGAAAACGCAGAGGCTGTGGAGGAGCAGCAAGCCCTGAGCCCCCCCGGGCATGCAGTGGAAGCCTTTGCTCAGAGCCAGCCTCTGCGAAGCAGTGTGGGAGCTGTACCTGGTTACTGTAGCCTGGCATCCTCCACGTCTGTGCAATGGCTGTTCTCCTGCAGGGGAAAGGCAGCAGAAAGGAGGGGGTCACCACCTGCCCCCCTGCCCCAGCAGGGGCTGGGGCACACCTCACAGGCAGTGACCAATGGCACCGTGGTGTGGGAGAGCAGTCTCAAGGTGCTCAGTGTGGAAGGGGCTGCAGAACACTCCTACTGTGGGCACTGGCACCTGTGGCTGGCACTGTGGTGTGGGAGAGCAGTCTCAGGGTGCTCAGTGTGGAAGGGGCTGCAGAACACATCTGCTGTGGGCACTGGCACCTGTGGCTGGCACTGTGGTGTGGGAGAGCAGCCTCAGGGTGCTCAGTGTGGAAGGGGCTGCAGAACACTCCTACTGTGGGCACTGGCACCTGTGGCTGGCACTGTGGTGTGGGAGAGCAGCCTCAGGGTGCTCAGTGTGGAAGGGCTGCAGAACACATCTGCTGTGGGCACTGGCACCTGTGGCTGGCACCGTGGTGTGGGAGAGCAGTCTCAAGGTGCTCAGTGTGGAAGGGGCTGCAGAACACATCTGCTGTGGGCACTGGCACCTGTGGCTGGCACTGTGGTGTGGGAGAGCAGCCTCAGGGTGCTCAGTGTGTGGAGGGGCTGCAGAACACATCTGCTGTGGGCACTGGCACCTGTGGCTGGCACTGTGGTGTGGGAGAGCAGTCTCAGGGTGCTCAGTGTGGAAGGGCTGCAGAACACACCTGCTGTGGGCACTGGCACCTGTGGCTCTGCACTGGCACCGTGGTGTGGGAGAGCAGTCTCAGGGTGCTCAGTGTGTGGAGGGGCTGCAGAACACACCTGCTGTGGGCACTGGCACCTCTGGCTCTGCTTTCTGGCAGACACAGTCCCAGGCCAACCAAAAACTTTCTCTGGCTACTTGTTCTAGAAGGGTCCTGCCAGCCAGACCTGGCACCCCAATGAAGCTGGACTGGATGACCTTTAGGGGTCCCTTCCAACCCAAACCATTATATGCTGACTCCCTCTTGGAAGTTGAAGTTTGGCTCCTGCTGAACCTCAGAAGGACTGGCATGAAGTGAAGCTCAATCAACCCTTGTGTAAAGTGTCTGAGCTGGGCTGCCTCAGAGCCAGCAGCTCCAGTGGGCACCTGCTGGGTCAGGTCTAGAACCCTGCAGAGGGACCTGGCCAGGCTGCATGGGTGGGCAGAGGCCAAGGGGATGAGACTGAACAAGGCCAAGGGCAGGGTTCTGCACTTTGGCCACAACAACCCCAAGCAGCACTACAGGCTGGGGCCAGAGTGGCTGAGAGCAGCCAGGAGGAAAGGGAGCTGGGGGTGGTGGGAGAGAGGAGCTGAAGAGGAGGCAGCAGTGCCCAGGTGGGCAGCAGAGCCAATGGCATCCTGGGCTGGCTCAGGAGCAGTGTGGGCAGCAGGACAAGGGAGGTTCTTGTGCCCCTGTGCTCAGCACTGCTCAGGTCACACCTGGAGTGCTGTGTCCAGCTGTGGGCTCCTCCATTGCAGAGAGATGTTGAGGTGCTGGAAGGTGTTTGGAGAAGGGCAGCAAGGCTGGGGAGGGGCCTGGAGCACAGCCCTGTGAGGAGAGGCTGAGGGAGCTGGGGGGGTGCAGCCTGCAGCAGAGGAGGCTCAGGGCAGAGCTCATTGCTGTCTGCAGCTGCCTGCAGGGAGGCTGTAGCCAGGTGGGGTTGGGCTCTGCTGCCAGGCAGCCAGCACCAGAAGAAGGGGACACAGCCTCAAGCTGTGCCAGTGCAGGTCTAGGCTGGATGTTGTTAGGAAGTTGCTGTCAGAGAGAGTGATTGGCATTGGAATGGGCTGCCCAGGGAGGTGGTGGAGTGGCCGTGGCTGGAGGTGTTGCAGCCAAGCCTGGCTGGGGCACTTAGTGCCATGGTCTGGTTGGTTGGGCAGGGCTGGGTGCTAGGTTGGGCTGGCTGAGCTTGGAGCTCTCTTCCCACCTGCTGGATTCTGTGATTCTGTGACTCCATGGCATGAGTTGCCATGGCCAG
The DNA here is from genome assembly GCF_015220805.1 of Pogoniulus pusillus. Classification (NCBI taxonomy): domain Eukaryota; kingdom Metazoa; phylum Chordata; class Aves; order Piciformes; family Lybiidae; genus Pogoniulus; species Pogoniulus pusillus. Next base: position 2,363,725 of record NC_087292.1, read on the forward strand.
ACTGGATGCCTGCCATCTGCATGACCAGGCTAGGACCACGCTCAGCACTTCCATCGAGTTTTCTGAGTGTGCTTGCACAGCTCAGATCTTGTGGAATTGGGAGAAGTTAATTTGTGACCTAGGAATGGCCCACACCAGGGAACTGACATCTCTGTGTTACTGGAATGCCCAAGTGATGGTAAGGAGCTGTCAGCCCACAGTGGCAAAGGGATGTGAGGAATCTACCACTGAGAAGAGGACCTGGGCACCTTCTCTGGACACCTTCCAGCACCTCAACAGCTCTCTGCAATGGAGGAGCCCAAAACTGGACACAGCACTCCAGGGGTGGCCTGAGCAGTGCTGAGCACAGGGGCACAAGAACCTCCCTTGTCCTGCTGCCCACACTGCTCCTCAGCCAGCCCAGGATGCCATTGGCTCTGCTGCCCACCTGGGCACTGCTGCCTCCTCTGCAGCTCCTCTCTCCCACCACCCCCAGCTCCCTCTCTGCCTGGCTGCTCTCAGCCACTCTGGCCCCAGCCTGCAGTGCTGCTTGGGGTTGTGGCCAAAGTACAGAACCCTGCATTTGGCCTTGTTCAGTCTCATCCCATTGGCCTCTGCCCACCCATGCAGCCTGGCCAGGTCCTTTTGCAGGGCTCTGCTACCCTCCAACAGCTCCACACTGCTCCTAGCTTGGTGCCATCTGCAACCTTACTGCTGCTGGACTCAATCTCCTGCTCCAGATCATCAATAAAGATATTGAACAAGACTCACTTCAGAGCTGTTCAGTGTTGAAAGGCCAGGAGCAAAACATCTGGAATGGCTTTTGTGACTTGCCCTGCAGAGCTTAGGAGGACATCTCTTCAGGCTGCCCCACACTGAGCACATCTGAGCATGTCTAAGGCTGGCAGCCAAATCTTCCTGCTCTCACTGCTGCTTCAGGACCAAAGCATCACAGCAAGCAGAGATGGAAGGGAGCTGAAATAGTCATCTTGTTCATCTGCTCTTAATGACATTAGCTCTTCTTAAATGACAGCCAGCAGCTGTCTGTCCACTCTCCTTTCTTGTCCCACCAGCAGCACAAGAGCCCACACGTTCCTGCTGCCAGGCTGTGTGCTGCTTTGTCATCATTGGCAAGTTCCTCCTGGCTCCTACCACCTGTCTGCCTTGGTCTGATCCAAACCTGGCCTCCCTCATCCCAAATGGCACAGAGCCAGAGGCCAGCCCTTGCCTTTCTTCTTCAGAGCACCTCTGGTGCTCTTTCCCTTTCATCATTTCTTCTTCCATGAGTCAGGAACTTCAGCTGTGAGGCCCCCAGGAACTGAACCAGCTGAAAGACTCTCTTCACATCCCTCCCTCATCCATCACGACTGATGGGGGAGGAAGGGGTGGGGAAGAGAAGAGCAGAAACAAGCTGGGAGGTGTTTGGAGTCAGAGCTGTGTGGCCACATGAAGGTAGCTGTGCCTGTGCCCTGCTGTGTAGTCACCCCAGCGGTGAGGAGGTGAGGATGAAGGAGGAGATATCAACCTTCGTCCTCACTCCTGCTCTCACCTCTGGCAGGGTGGGGAAGGGGCAGAGCTGTTGCAGAGGACACTCAGTCCAGACTCAGCGATTGCTGCAATGTGCCCCAAGGCTCCATGAAGCAGAGAATTGGTTTGGCTGGAAGAGATCTGCAAGGTAAGCCTGAAGGACAGGATGGCATCCAGAGGCACCTGGAGAGGTGGCTGAAGAGAACCTCATCAGGTTAACTAAGGCAAAGTGCAAGGTCCTGAGCCTAGGTGAGGGCAACTCTCAATATCCATCCAGGCTGGGGGATGATGAGACTGAGAGCAGCCCTGCAGAGAAGGACCTGAGGGTGCTGGTGGGTGAGAGGCTGGACAGGAGGCAGCAGTGGGCACTGGCAGCACAGAAGGCAAATGACTTCCAGGGCTGGGGACTTCACCACCTCCCTGGGCAGCCTGTGCCAATCCCTGACCACTCTTGCAGCAAAGAAATGTTTCCTCATCTCCAACCTAATCCTGCCCTGGCACAATCTCAGGCCATTGCCTCTCCTTCTAGCACCTGACCCTGGGGAGCGGAGCCCAACCCCCAGCTCACTGCAACCTCCTCTCGGGGAGCTGTAGAGAGCAATGAGCTCTGCCCTCAGCCTCCTCTTCTCCAGACTGAACCAGCTCAGCTCCCTCAGCTGCTCCCCACAGGGCTTGTGTTCAAGACTCTTCCCCTGCTTTGTTGCTCTTCTCAGGCCCTGCTTTGGCCACTCAATGTCCTTCTTGGAGTGAAAGCTCCAAAACTGAACCCAGTACTTGAGTTGTGGCCTCAGCAGTGCTGAGTGCAGGGCTTCAAGCACATCCCTCAACCTGCTGGCCACCACTGCTGATCCAGGCCAGGCTCTGGTGGCCTTCTTGGGCACCTGGACACCCACTGGCACATGCCCAGCTGCTGTCCACCAGCACCCCCAGGTCCTTCCTTACCTAGCAGCTTCCAGCCACCCTGCCCCAAGCCTGCAACCTTGTGTGGGGTTGTTGTGACCCAAAGTGCAGCACTCAGCACTTGCCCTTGTTGAATCTCATACCTTTGGCTTCAGCCTGTCCAGATCTCTCTGCAGAGCCTTCCTGCCCTCCAGCAGATTGGCACAGCCACCCAGCTTGGTGGCATCTGCAAACTTACTGAGGGGGGCACTCGACCCCCTCAGCCAGATCATCAATGAAGATGTGCAACAGAAGTGGCCTCAGCACTGAGCCCTGGGGCACTCCAGCTGCATTTAACTGTCAGTTGAGTTGTGGCATCCAGGATGAAAGTGGTTCTGATTCCCAGAGCCAGGCACGTTTCTTCACTGTCCCCACATGCATTTGATGTCAAAGCTTTGGCAAGCAGCAGCACAGTCTGAAGGAACAAGCTGGGAGCACTCAGGGGATTTGAATCCAGCCATTTCTGCTGGGGAAGGAAAACCTCTCCTTTTGTGAGGACTAGGAGTAAGCAAAGGTGTGGCCCAGCCCTGAATCACAGGGGTTGAAAGAGACCCAAAGAGCAGGGCCAGAGAATCCAGCACAGGTTGCATGGAAACGCATCCAGGCAGGGCTGGGAAGGCTCCAGAGAAGGAGACTCCACAGCCTCTCTGGGCAGCCTGTGCCAGGGCTCTTGGACCCTTCCAGCCAAGAAGTTCTTCATGCTGAGCTGCAACCTCCTGTGCTGCAGCTTCCACCCCTTGCCCTTGTCCTGTGGCAGGGCACAGGTGAGCAGAGGCTGTCCCTGTGCCTCCCTTCCTGACCCCCAGCCCTTAACTATCTGCAGACATTGCTCAGATCCCTCTCAGCATCTCCTCTGCAGACTCTCAGCCCCAGGGCTCTCAGCATCTCCTCTGCAGACTCTCAGCCCCAGGGCTCTCAGCATCTCCTCTGCAGACTCTCAGCCCCAGGGCTCTCAGCCTCTCCTCTGCAGACTCTCAGCCCCAGGGCTCTCAGCCTCTCCTCCTCAGGCAGTGCTGCAGTCCCTGCAGCACCCTTGGAGCCCTCCCTTGGACTCTCTCCAGCAGTTCCCTGTCTCTCCTGAGCTGGGCAGCCCAGAGCTGGATGCAACACTCCAGGTGTGGCCTCGCACCCCTGAAGGCTGCAGGGATGCACCACCCAGAGTCTCTTACCAGTTCATCTTCACACTCGTCCCGTGCCAGACCCTCTTCCTCCCCATCGTCCCCGTTCAGTGGCTCCTCCGTGTTGGCCTCTGCCTCCGAGGCTGTGTCCTCCTGCGAGAGCTCACTCTTGCTGCCCTCCGCCTTCTTCCGCACCTCTGCGCCAGCAACACGCAAGTGTCAGGGCTGGGCAGCCAAGCCCAGCAGCACTGGGCTGGGAGCACCACTGGGCTGGGCAGCCAAGCCCAGCAGCACTGGGCTGGGAGCACCACTGGGCTGGGCAGCCAAGCCCAGCAGCACTGGGCTGGGAGCAGCACTGGGCTGGGGCAGCTAAGCCCAGCAGCACTGGGTGGGAGCAGCACTGGGCTGGGGCAGCCAAGCCCAGCAGCACTGGGCTGGGAGCAGCACTGGGCTGGGGCAGCTAAGCCCAGCAGCACTGGGCTGGGAGCAGCACTGGGCTGGGGCAGCCAAGCCCAGCAGCACTGGGCTGGGAGCAGCACTGGGCTGGGCAGCCAAGCCCAGCAGCACTGGGTGGGAGCAGCATTGGGCTGGGGCAGCTAAGCCCAGCAGCACTGGGCTGGGAGCAGCACTGGGCTGGGGCAGCCAAGCCCAGCAGCACTGGGTGGGAGCAGCACTGGGCTGGGAGCAGCACTGGGCTGGGGTAGCCAAGCCCAGCAGCACTGGCTGGGAGCAGCACTGGGCTGGGAGCAGCACTGGGCTGGGGCAGCCAAGCCCAGCAGCACTGGGTGGGAGCAGCACTGGGCTGGGGTAGCCAAGCCCAGCAGCACTGGGCTGGGAGCAGCACTGGGCTGGGAGCAGCACTGGGCTGGGCAGCCAAGCCCAGCAGCACTGGCTGGGAGCAGCACTGTGCTGGGGCAGCTAAGCCCAGCAGCACTGGGCTGGGAGCAGCACTGGGCTGGGCAGCCAAGCCCAGCAGCACTGGGCTGGGAGCAGCACTGGGCTGGGGCAGCCAAGCACCAGCATCAGGCTGGGGCAGCCAACCACCAGCATCAGGGGCCAGGGGAAACCACATCCAGAACCTGAGGCAATAACCCAGTCACCCCCAGACTGAGTTAGAAGGTAAAGACAGGAGCTGGGAATATTCCTTGCAATGGGAATTTAGCTGGTTTTGAGGAAGCTGTGTCTGAAAGCAACCCTGGAGAGGGCAGAGCAGGTCTTTGTCAGCAGGTCACTGTCCTGCAGCCTTCTGGAGTGAGTGTGGAGGAGAGGAGAGGGGAGGGGAGGAGAGGGGAGGAGAGGGGAGGAGAGGAGAGGAGAGGAGAGGAGAGGAGAGGAGAGGAGAGGAGAGGAGAGGAGAGGAGAGGAGAGGAGAGGAGAGGAGAGGAGAGGAGAGGAGAGGAGAGGAGAGGAGAGGAGAGGAGAGGAGAGGAGAGGAGAGGAGAGGAGAGGAGAGGAGAGGAGAGGAGAGGAGAGGAGAGGAGAGGAGAGGAGAGGAGCAAACAGAAAGAACACAAATTCCACGGGAACAGAACAAATCAAAGTCTCACTATTTTAAAACCCCATTGCATACTTTGGGGAACTTTGGTCTGGAATTCTGTCTGTGCTTCTGCCCTGCAGCCTGGGGGTCAGCAGCTCCCCACTGGAGCCCGCAGGCTGCTCTGTTTGCCTGCCCTCAGCCCCGGCTGCAGGGGCACCCAACTGGCACTGACCTACAGACAGCTTCTGCTCTTCGGCGATCTGCTCCAGCCGGCCCAGCAGAGCATCGATGTTGGATTTGATCTGTGTCAGCTCGGTTTTGATCGTTTGCAGCTCACTGCACTTCACTTGGAGGAAGGAAGGAAGCAAGGAAGGAAGCAAGGAAGGAAAAGAAGTCACTTAGAGCCCCACAGAGCACCTGAGTGTCTGCCTCACCCCTCTGCCTGGCACGAATCACCTCACTGAGAGGGCAACCACCACCCTCCCTCCTTCCCTGCTGCAGTCACACTCACACCTTGCTCTGCACACAGCTTGTCTGTGCTGGAAGGAGCTGTGGGCAGTGGTCTGCAGGGCATCCTGCAGGCCTGGCAGGGGCTTGGTGGGCAGGTGAGGAGAGGATAGGATATGGCTTTGCTTGGTGCAGCAATGCATCCTCCTCCACCACCCCTCCCAGCCCTGCTGCCTGCTGTGGGCACTGCCAGGGAAAGCTGTGGGTGCCTGTGTCTGCACCCAGCCATGCCCAGGCTGGCAGCAGGACTGTGTGGGCATCTCCCCCTGCTGCATCTGCATCCCCTGTGCTTCCTAAAGTCCCCACTTGGGCTGTGTGGGTGCCTGTGCCTGTACCCAGCCATGCCCAGGCTGGCAGCAGGACTGTGCTGGCATCTTCCCCACCTGCATCTGCATCCCCTGTGCTTCCTGAAGTCCCCACTTGGGCTGGGTGGGTGTCTGTGGGCACCCAATGGAGCCTGTGTGTCTGCACCCAGCCATGCCCAGGCTGGCAGCAGGACTGTGCTGGCATCTCCCCCACCTGCATCTGCATCCCCTGTGCTTCTCAAAGCCCTCACTTGGGCTGTGTGGGTGTCTGTGGGCACCCAATGGAGCCTGTGTGTCTGCACCCAGCCATGCCCAGGCTGGCAGCAGGACTGTGCTGGCATCTTCCTTACCTGCAGTTGCAACCTCTGTACTTCCTAAAGCCCTCACTTGGGCTGGGTGGGTGTCTGTGGGCACCCAATGGAGCCTGTGTGTCTGCACCCAGCCATGCCCAGGCTGGCAGCAGGACTGTGCTGGCATCTTCCCCACCTGCATCTGCATCCCCTGTGCTTCTCAAAGCCCTCACTTGGGCTGTGTGGGTACCTGTGCCTGCACCCAGCCATGCCCAGGCCGGCAGCAGGACTGTGTTGGCATCTTCCCCGCCCGCCTTTGCAGCCCCTGTGCCTCCACCCGCCCTGGCTTGGGCTGTTGCCAGCCGCGTTGGGGGCTCGCTGCAGGTGCTCCCGCGGGTGGCTGCCTGGGGCCTGGGCACAGAGCAGCCTCCTGGCAGCCCCTGCCCCCCTGCTCATACTCACGCTTCAGCTTGGCCGAGCTGTTGGCGATGGCAGCCGACCTGGCGAAGAGCTTGACGGGCAGCGTGGCCTTGACGCGCCGCACCAGCGGGATGGTCACCCGCGGGCGCTTGACGGGCACCACCCTGGGCACCGGCGACACGCGGCCCCGGTACTCGAACAGCCTGCGGGGGGAAGGCAGCTCAGCCCCGCGCCTGCCACCGCTGAGCCCGCGCCTGGCACACTGCTGGCCGCAGGCTTGGGCACGCTGGCTGCAAGGATGCCGAGCGAGGGCCAGAGAGGAGCAGCAAAGCTGGGGAAGGGTCCTGAACACAAGCAGTGAGGGAGCTGGGACTGTTCTGCCTGGCATGGGCTGCCCAGGGAGGTGGTGGAGTGGCTGTGGCTGGAGGTGTTGCAGCCAAGCCTGGCTGGGGCACTTAGTGCCATGGTCTGGTTGGTTGGGCAGGGCTGGGTGCTAGGTTGTGCTGGCTGAGCTTGGAGCTCTCTTCCAGCCTGCTTGATTCTGTCATTCTATGGGGAAGAGGAAGCTGAGGGGGGACCTACAGCTCCCTGAAGGGGAAGGCTGAGGATGTTCAGCCTGGAGAAGAGGAGGCTCAGGGCAGACCTCATTGCTGCCTACAACTACCTGAAGGGAGGCTGTAGCCAGGTGGGGTTGGGCTCTGCTGCCTGGCACCCAGAAACAGAACAAGAGGACACAGCCTCAAGCTGTGCCAGGGCAGGCTCAGGCTGGATGTTAGGAAGTGCTTCCCAGCAAGAGTGATTGGCATTGGAATGGGCTGCCCAGGGAGGTGGTGGTGTCCCCATCCCTGGAGGTGTTTAGGAGGAGGCTGCACAGGGTACTTAGTGCAGGGTTTAGTTAATTAGTAGGTGCAAGGTGATAGGTTGGACTCAATGATCTCAGAGGTCTTTTCCAACCTGATTGATTCTGTGTGGTTCTGTGTGTGTGAAAGGAGGTTGGAGTGAGGTAAGGGTTGGTCTCTTCTCCCCAGTTACAAGCAACAGGAGGAAATGGTCTCAAGTGGCACCAGGGGAGATTGAGTTTGGATGTTAGAAAAGTTTCTTCACCAAAAGGATCATCAAACACTGCCCAGGGCAGTGGTGGAATCAGCACAGCTGGAGACGTTCAAAAGACATTTGGATGAGCTCAGGTCTAAGGAGCTGTGCCCAGGGAGATGTAAGGTTCTAGCTGGACTCAGTGATCTTAAGGCTTTTCCAACCAGGCCATTCTATCACTTGGCTATCAAGATCAAACAACCTTAGGTCTACTGCACCATGTACCTGGGCTTCCATGCTCCATCCCTCCCAAGCTCCAGCCTCACCAGCCCAGGTGATTGTGTGAGGCAGCCCAGCAGCACCCCCAGCCCCCCTGGGCCACTGGCTGGGTGTCACAAGTGGAGCTCAAGCCGCAGTGGCAGTGAGCTGGGACACAGCTTGGCCATCCACCTCCAGTGCACTGGGTTTTGATGGGGCACCCTGCACCCCATCTTGCTCTCCATGGAGTAGCTGTGCTGCAGGGAAGAGCTTGTCTCCCAGCCTGTCCCCCTGCCTGTGCCCTTGGGCTGATGCCTCCCTGCTCACCTGTCGTAGAAGTCGTCTCTGTAATAGTCATAGTCGAAGTCGTAGCCACTGCAGAGACAGAGGAGGAGAGCAGGGGTTAATTACTGCTGCAAGCTCATTAGGATTGCTCTCTCACCACCCACTGAGCCTCACAGGTCCTGTATTTGCCCTGCTGGAAGGCAAGTCCATGGACAGGCTGAGGGAGCTGGGGGTGCTCAGACTGGAGAGGAGAAGGCTCTGGGGAGACCTAATAGCAACCTTCCAGTACCTGAAGGGGGCTACAAGCAGGCTGCAGAGAGGTTGTTTGCAAAGGCCTGCAGGGACAGGATGAGGGCAAAGGCTTCAGACTAGAGCAGAGCAGATGGAGATTGGATGTGAGGAACAAGTTCTGCCCCAGGAGGCTGCTGCAGCACTGCAACAGGTTGCCCAGGGAGGTGCTTGAGGTCCATCTCTGGAGATCTTGAAGGTGAGGCTGGACAGAGCTGTGGGCAACCTGCTCCAGTGGAGGATGTCCCTGCTGAGTGCAGGGGCTTGGACTGGATGACCTCTGGAGGTCCCTTCCAGCCCAGCCCATTCTATGGTTCTAGCCTGGAGCCAATGCTCTCTGTAGCCCCAGGCAAGAGCAGGCAGTGGCAGCTCTCTGCAGCTCCAGGACAGGGGTGAAGCAGTCTGCCTGCAGCAGAGACTCCCTCCACAGGCTGAGTTGCTCCTGTGGGCAGCTGGCAGTGAGCTCAGGAGGCAGCTCTGGACCATTTGCTGCCAAAGCAAGGCGGATGTGAGCGAGGGGCAGCAGGAGGCTGGCAGGCTGTCTGCAGTGTGACAATGCTTCCCCCTCCTGGTGCTTTGCTGCTGCTTTGCTCTTCTTCAGTAGGGAAAGAAACTTTCCGAATGACTCACAAAGGTTTGCAGCCCCAGGAGCCCCCACTGGAGGCCAATGGTTTGCCCTTACACGCTGGTTAGGCTCAGGAAGAAAGGCTGAAGGGCCTGGGGGTCTTTTTAGCCTGGAGAAGAGAAGCTGAGGGAGGATCTGAGCAATGCTGCTCAATACATCAAGGGTGGGTGTCAGGAGGATGGGGTCAGTGTTTTTTCAGTGGTGCCCAGTGACAGGACAAAGGGACAAATGTAAGAGGTTCCATCCAAACATGAAGAGGAACTTCTTGAATTTCAGGGTGATGGAGCACTGGAACAGGCTGCTCAGAGAGGTGGTGGAGTCTCCACCCCTGGAGACTTTCAAAACCTGCTTGGATGCTGTCCTGTGCTTCCTGCTTTAGGTGATCCTGCCTTGGCAGGGGGGTTGGACTCAATGATCTCCAGAGCTCCCTTCCAACCCCTACCATTCTGTGATCCCATATTCCCTCCCCTTCCCTCTCCTTTTCCTTCCCTTTCCCTCTCTTCCCCTTCCTTCCCCTTCTCCTTCCCCCTTTCCCCTTCCCTTCTCTTTGCCTTTCCCCCTTTCCTTTCCCCCTTTTCCCTTTCCCTCCCCCCTTCTCCTTCCCCTTTCCCCCATTCCCCTTCCCCTTTACCCATTCCCCTTCCTGTTCCCATTTCCCTTCCCCTTTGCCTCTTTCCTTTCCCCTTTCCCCTGTCTCTTCCTCACCATTCTGTGATCCCATCTTCCTTTCCCCTCTCTTGCCTTCCCCTTCCCCTTGCCTCCTCTTCTCCTTCCCCCTTTCCCCTTCCCTTCTTTCCCTCTTCCTCTTCCCCCTTCCCCTTCCCTCTCCCCCTTTCCCCTTTCTCTTCCCCTTCCCCTTCTCCCTTTCCCCTTTCCCCTTCCCTTTCCCCCTTTCCCTTTTCTCTTCCCCTTCTCCTTCCCCCTTCTCCCTTCTCCTTCCCTTCCCCCTTCCCCCTTTCCCCATTCCCCTTCCCTCCTTTGCCCTTCCCCTTCTCCTCCCTGCTCTCCCCCAGCCTCGGAGTGCAGCACAGCAACCCCCTCCTCTGATGTCCTTAGCACAGCACTTCCACTAGTGACAGCACTGTGAGTTTTGCAGTCCAACAGCCAGAACAGTTCCTGATGGCTGGGGAAGCTACAAGCAGAGCTGACTGCAGACCTGGGCTCTCTGCTCCCTCTGACATACCCCAGATCCTGCCAGTCCAGAGGGCAAAGTTGCCATCTGGCAGCCAGTTTGGGATGTGATGCTGCTGGAGCTCAGAGAAGTGCAGTTCTCTGGTCCACAGTTGAGCACATCTAATGCTTAGTGGGAGGGAGCAAACATCTCTCACTCTTCCCCAACAGAAAGGGATTAGTGATCATGGCATGGATGGGTGATGGGTGGAGAATCCTGGAATGGGTTGGGTTGGAAAGGATCTTCAAGGTCATCCAGTGCCAACACTCCTGCCATGACTAGAACAGGTCACTCAAGGCCTCATCCAACCTGGTCATGAACACCTCCAGGGAGGTTGTGGAGGACAGAAGCACCCAATGTGATCTTTGATCCAAAGCTTCTTTCCTCCAGAGCCAGGACAAGAGGACACAGCCTCAAGTTGTGCCACAGGAGGTTTAGATTGGAATGTTAGGAACCATTTCTTCCCCCAGAAGGTCATCAAACCTTGGATGATGTGAAGCTTAGGGCAGTGGTGGAGTATTTGTCCCTGTCAGAGCCATGTAGATGTGATGCTGAGGGATGGCTTAGTGTTGACCTGCCAGTGTTGGGTTAATGATTGATGACCTGAAAGGTCCCTTCCAACCAAAACAGTTCTGTGATGCTGTGACTTACTGCCCCAGTCTCCACACCATAAGATTGGGGCATAAAAGTCATGAGACCTTATAAATAAAACACAGCTGGGGACCACCTTGTTTAGTTTGGGGTTCTTGGACCTGCAGGGTATTCTCCAAAGACCTTCTCAAGCTCTCCCTTCTGCAACCACAGGTGGAAGCAGCTGAGTTCCTTCCAAGTTCCCTGCACTCCAGACCCTAGGGCTCAGGTGAAAACCTTCATTTCTTCTGCAAATCTGGAGAAGGTCTCTAGGGCTGCCAGCAGTGGCTCTGAAGGCTCCCTCTGACATCAGTTTGCAAGTGTGCAGGTGACACCAAGCTGGGGGCAGATGTGGCTGGGCTGGAGGGCAGAAGGGCTCTGCAGCAGGACCTTGACCACCTGGACAGATGGGCAGAGGCCAAGGGGATGGCTTCAATAGCTCCAAGTGCAGGGTGCTGCACTTTGGCCACAGCAACCCCATGCAGAGATACAGGCTGGGGTCAGAGTGGCTGAGAGCAGCCAGACAGAGAGGGATCTGGGGGTGCTGATTGATACCCACCTGAACATGAGCCAGCAGTGTGCCCAGGTGGCCAAGAGAGCCAGTGGCATCCTGGCCTGCATCAGGAATGGTGTGGCCAGCAGGAGCAGGGAGGTCATTCTGCCCCTGTACTCTGCACTGGTTAGACCACACCTTGAGTGCTGTGTTCAGTTCTGGGCCCCCCAGTTTAGGAGGGACATTGAGATGCTTGAGCGTGTCCAGAGAAGGGCAACGAGGCTGGGGAGAGGCCTTGAGCACAGCCCTAGGAGGAGAGGCTGAGGGAGCTGGGATTGGTTAGCCTGGAGAAGAGGAGGCTCAGGGGAGACCTTATTGCTGTCTGCAACTACCTGAGGGGAGGTTGTGGCCAGGAGGAGGTTGCTCTCTTCTCTCAGGTGGCCAGCACCAGAACGAGAGGACACAGCCTCAGGCTGTGCCAGGGGAGATTTAGGCTGGAGGTGAGGAGAAAGTTCTTCCCTGAGAGAGTCATTGGACACTGGAATGGGCTGCCCGGGGAGGTGGTGGAGTCGCCGTCCCTGGAGCTGTTCAAGGCAGGACTGGACGTGGCACTTGGTGCCATGGTCTGGCCTTGAGCTCTGTGCTAAAGGGTTGCACTTGATGATCTGTGAGGTCTCTTCCAACCTTGGTGATACTGTGAGACTGTGATACTGTGATCTCTGCCACTCCACATCTCCCACAGCCCTACTCCATGTCCCTCCTCTCCCTCTCATTCCCCCAGTCCCTTGGTTACTGTTCCACAGCACAGGTTTCTTTGGAGCCTCCCCTGGTCACCTCCTTGCTCCACCTTCATTTGCTGCCCTAAGGCCTGCTCACTTCTTCTTCTTTGCCTCTCATTTTCCTCTTGCCCTCTTCTCCAGGATCTTTCCCCAAACGATCCCTGTTCCCTGCTGTCCCCAGCAGCAGCCAGGCTGTGCCCCAGACTGGAGAAGCTGGAGAGGAGTGCTCCTCTTGGGACACCTCCTTCAGGAGATCTCAGGTGGTTCTGCCCACCTCTCTCCAATGATCTCCTGCTCCAGTGCTGCTCAGAGGCTGTGCCATGCCCGGGCAGAACCCCTCACTGCTGTGGGCATTGGCTCTGCCCTCCCTGCCCCTTGCTGCCTCTCCTCCTGCAACCTAGCACCGAGGGGCACTGCAAAGGCCAAGGAGCTCCCGGGACAGGCTGGGGTAGGGGCCAGGGAGGTCAGGGCAGCAGCCTGGGCAGGGGTGGGGTTTGCAAAAAGCAGCCTCAGCAGGGAGGCAAGCAGCAGCCTGGCTGCAGACCTACCTGTACAAGGCGGAGGCTGCTCTCTTCAGCCCTTTGGGTCTGTTGGGTTTGGGTTCCCCAGCCATGTTGATATCTGCAACGAAGGGACAGGCAGCTGTGCCAGGGCAGCTGTGCCAGGGCAGCTGTGCCAGGGCAGCTGCACACTCAGCAGCAGCTGCAGCTGAGCACAGAGCGAGGGAGGCTGTGCACAGCCCTGCCACCGGCAGACGCAAACTCCTCCGCACCTCCCACCGCGTCCCCACCTGCTTGTGCCATGCCTGGGGCCCTGCTGGACCTCCACAGGCAGGCAAATAAATCCCTGCCCCTGACCTAAGAGAAACCAAGGAGTGCTGTAAAGGGCCTCAGAGAGCAGAGGCACATCCCTTGGGGGTCTGAGGTAAACCATCAAATACCAAACGCTTCCACTGGTCAGTTGGTAATGCACACCTGGACAACAGCTGTGTGCAGCTGCCAGCTGCAGACCTCTGCTAGGGGAGCTTGCAAAGGCCCCAGGCAGCACTAAGGACATAAAGGGAAAGCAGAGATATGGACAGAGTGGCTGAGAGCAGGCAGGCAGGGAGGGAGCTGGGGGTGGTGGGAGAGAGGAGCTGAAGAGGAGGTAGCAGTGTGCCCAGGTGGGCAGCAGAGCCAATGGCATCCTGGGCTGGCTCAGGAGCAGTGTGGGCAGCAGGACAAGGGAGGTTCTTGCGCCCCTGTGCTCAGCACTGCTCAGGCCACCCCTGGAGTGCTGTGTCCAGTTCTGGGCTCCTCCATTGCAGAGAGCTGTTGAGGTGCTGGAAGGTGTTTGGAGAAGGGCAGCAAGGCTGGGGAGGGGCCTGGAGCACAGCCCTGTGAGGAGAGGCTGAGGGAGCTGGGGGGGTGCAGCCTGCAGCAGAGGAGGCTCAGGGCAGAGCTCATTGCTGCCTGCAGCTGCCTGCAGGGAGGCTGTAGCCAGGTGGGGTTGGGCTCTGCTGCCAGGCAGCCAGCAGCAGAAGAAGGGGACACAGCCTGAAGCTGTGCCAGGGCAGGTCTAGGCTGGATGTTAGGAGGAAGTTCCTGGCAGAGAGAGTGATTGGCATTGGAATGGGCTGCCCAGGGAGGTGGTGGAGTGGCTGTGGCTGGAGGTGTTGCAGCCAAGCCTGGCTGGGGCACTTAGTGCCATGGTGTGGTTGGTTGGGCAGGGCTGGGTGCTAGGTTGGGCTGGCTGAGCTTGGAGCTCTCTTCCCACCTGCTTGATTCCATGATTCTATGATCAGCAGTAAAGCAATAAAGAGGAGCCTGTGAGGAAGGCTGTGCTGGTGCTCATCTCAGCTACCCATTGAAGACCACTGGGCTGGTTGGGACAGGGCTGGAGCGTGGGAGAATACCTCTGTTAATGGACTCCAAGGAAGAACTGCAATAACTCTACCTCTTCTTCTGACTATGTCTGCTCTTGTAACATGAACTGTGGCTTGTGCCAGCATGGGGTGTGCAGGATGGAGGGAGTGGTCCTGCCTGCAGCCAGCACTGCAATAAAACACACTTACTGCAGGACTCCCCATGAGGTTTGGGGGTCATTTCACAGGCCACCTCTTCCTTCTGCTTTAGAGAGCTGCTAAGCACACCCTGCACGTGGACTAACTCCCCCATCCCTCACCCAGCAGGACAAGCTTCTCAGGGGGGCTCAGCCAGCATCTGAACCTGCTGCATGCTGCTGGCTGCCAACAGCTCCTCCCTTGCACCTCCAGAGCGGAGGTGAATCGCCGTGGGCTGGGCTGGGGAGAGCTGCCCTGGGTGCAGGCACACAGCTGCAGCCACCCCAGCTGACCTCAGATGAGTATGTTCCAGGAGGGGAGGTGAGAATGAGCCTTCTAATCCACCCAGCAAATTTCTCCCCTCGGCCTGGGTGCCAAAGCTGCTTCTGAGGTGAGAATGAAGCACCTCAGGGAGGCTGCCGAGAGCCTGGTAGCACCCTCTGAGGGTGGCCCTAGGAGTGCAAGGAGGGAGCAGGAGGCCTCTCCTCCTCTTCACCTCTTGGCCCAGGAATGAGCAAATTCCTTGCTGGCTTCTCAGCCCTAAATGCTTTCTGCTCCTGCCTAAGCAGCTGTCAGACCTCTGGGCACAATCACAGAATGGGCTGGGCTGGAAGGGAGCTCCAAAGCTCAGCCAGTCCAAGCCCCTGCACTCAGCAGGGACATCCTCCACTAGAGCAGGTTGCCCACAGCCCTGTCCAGCCTCACCTTGAACATCTCCAGAGATGGGCCTCAAGCACCTCCCTGGGCAACCTGTTGCAGTGTTGCAGCAGCCTCCTGGTGCAGAACTTGTTCCTCACATCCAATCTCCATCTGCTCTGCTCCAGTTGGCCCTTGTCCTCTCACCACAGGCATGCCAGAGCAGCATTTCCTTTCCTTACACCCCCCAAAAGCACCATGTGCATAGGGCTGGACAAGGCTGCCCCAAGCAGTGGGACAGGTCCAAGCTGGTGGCACAAGCTGCAGCCTCTCAGGTGCAGGGCAACTGGAGAACTTCTATCTGAGGCTTGGGCTCATGAGTCTGTGACTACAGACTGAGGCATTAAGGTTCTCAGCTCTTCAGGGCTCAGCAGGTTTAGGCTTTTTTCACACTGCAGGAAGGGCCCTCATGGAGAAATGTGCCCAGGCAAAGTGATCCCTAGGGAACAGCCTGCCCACTGCATTGTTCACTGAGGCAGTCACCTCCAGCAGCAGCAGGGAGCTGCAGCACTGCTGGAACAACCTGAGCAGGAGCAGCAGGGAGCTGCAGCACTGCTGGAACAACCTGAGCAGGAGCAGCAGGGAGCTGCAGCACTGCTGAAGGAACCTGAGCAGGAGCAGCAGGGAGCTGCAGCACTGCTGGAGGAACCTGAGCAGGAGCAGGAGGGAGCTGCAGCACTGCTGGAACAA
This sequence comes from Pogoniulus pusillus, assembly GCF_015220805.1. Lineage (NCBI taxonomy): Eukaryota > Metazoa > Chordata > Aves > Piciformes > Lybiidae > Pogoniulus > Pogoniulus pusillus. Next base: position 2,379,275 of record NC_087292.1, read on the forward strand.
CCTGAGCAGGAGCAGCAGGGAGCTGCAGCACTGCTGGAGGAACCTGAGCAGGAGCAGCAGGGAGCTGCAGCACTGCTGGAGGAACCTGAGCAGGAGCAGGAGGGAGCTGCAGCACTGCTGAAGGAACCTGGGCAGGAGCAGCAAGGAGCTGCAGCACTGCTGAAGGAACCTGAGCAGGAGCAGCAGGGAGCTGCAGCACTGCTGAAGGAACCTGAGCAGGAGCAGCAGGGAGCTGCAGCACTGCTGAAGGAACCTGAGCAGGAGCAGCAGGGAGCTGCAGCACTGCTGGAACAACCTGAGCAGGAGCAGGAGGGAGCTGCAGCACTGCTGGAACAACCTGAGCAGGAGCAGCAGGGAGCTGCAGCACTGCTGGAGGAACCTGAGGTGGAGCAGGAGGGAGCTGCAGCATTGCTGGAACAACCTGAGCAGGAGCAGCAGGGAGCTGCAGCATTGCTGAATGAACCTGAGCAGGAGCAGCAAGGAGCTGCAGCACTGCTGAAGGAACCTGAGCAGGAGCAGCAGGGAGCTGCAGCACTGCTGAAGGAACCTGAGCAGGAGCAGCAGGGAGCTGCAGCACTGCTGAAGGAACCTGAGCAGGAGCAGCAGGGAGCTGCAGCACTGCTGGAACAACCTGAGCAGGAGCAGCACATGGGACAAGGCTCTGGAGGAGCATGGACATGCTGCAGCTGCACAAATGTCCTGCTGTGCAATTCCTTGGGCTGCCTTTTAGGGCCTGGCAAGAGACATAACTTCTGCTTGTCCTGGTCCTAAGCTGGCATGAAGAGTGTGGTACCAGGGGGCTGCTCAGCCAGCCACAGAATGTTCCTCTGGAGGCTGAGAGCAGAGCCTGTGTTCTCCTTGCTGCCTTTCACTCTCCACCCTCCCACACTCATCTGCCAAGTGGAATGCAGAAGAGTGTGGAGCCTGAATGCCAATAAGGATGGGCATGGCCACAGCAAAGGTCCATGCTGCCAGGTGCTGCATGTGGTTGCCTTTCTGAGGCTGCTCCTGGCAATGCTGTTTGCTGTAAAGGAAGAGAGCAACAAATTCTTCCCTTGCTGCACCCCAGAAGGTGCACCCTGCTGAGCTCCAGGTCCCTTCTCACGAGTCCCTTTTGCTGTCAGGGTGCATCCTGCCAGCTGCCACTCACTTCTCTTGCGAAATGGAGAGCTGATTCCAGCACCACTGCCACTGCTGAGCCTGCACCTCGAATCCTGGGCTCAGTTTTGAGGCACTCACTCCAAGAAGGACATTGAGGGGCTGAAGCAGGTTCAAAAAAGGGCAAGAGAGCTGGGGAAGGGTCTGGAGAACAGGGCTACAGAGCATCAGCTGAGGGAGCTGGGGCTGTTTAGTGTGAAGAGGAGGCTGAGGGAGACCTCATTGCCCTCTGCAGCTCCCTGAGAGGAGATTACACTGAGGTGGGGTTGGGCTCCTCTGCCTAGGGTCAGGTGATGGAAGGAGAGGCAATGTCCTGAAACTGTGCCAGGGGAGGGTTAGGCTGGAGATGAGGAAAAATGTCTTTGGTGCCAGAGTGGGCAGAGATTGGCACAGGCTGCCCAGGGAGGTGGTGGAGTCCCCAGCCCTGGAGGTGTTCCAGAACCATGTGGCCATGGCATTTGGGGACAGGGTTTGGTGGCCATGGTGGTGCTGGGCTGAGGGTTGGCCTGGATGATCTTAGAGGGCATTTCTCCACCCAAACAATTCAGTGATTCCATGACTCCAGCATGCTGACTGACAGCCTCCATGGCAGGCAGAAGGGGTGCCCGGGGGTGCATGACAGCATCTCCATTTGCTGCTGTGCTCTGCCATGTCTTCAGCACTGCATGGGGATGAGCCAGGAGGAAATGTGCCCCTTCAGTGGTGCTGGGCAGTAGGTCCCTCAGGGCTCCCTTGACAATGAAGAAGGAAACACAAGAGCTCAGCACAGCAGCCTGGACAGATTCTGCATCTCATTCCCACTTGGGCTCCTTCCTCTGGCACCACTGAATCCATCTGCCCACTCTGAGGCAGAGCTTTCCCTCCTGCTCCTGTCCAGGCCCACTCCAGATGCTCTGTCTAGACAACATGGCAGGGTCAGGGGTGGATCCAGCTTCCAGTGCTCCCTGCTGGAATGGTAACTACCTCCTGCAGTGGCTGGGATGTCTGGCAGCCTCTGGAGAAAACACAGAGGTTACCAGGAGCTGCCTGGCAGAGCAGTCCCTGCCCCAGCTCGGGATGGGGTTTCAAACAGCTTCATTTTGTGCTGCTGCACAAGGGAAATGCAAGTTCTTGCTTGCATGGCTGGCAACAATGCAAGAGGGAGCAGCTTGAGAGCTGCCCTTGCCTGGGACATCCCAGCCAGAAAGCTGCTGCTGGCTGTGCTCATTCATTCTGGATGGAAACTGTCCCCTGCAATTCACCACTGGCACTCAGGAGGGCTGAACTCTGCTGCTGCCACCACCAGCATGTGTCACTGTCCCATGGCAGCACAGCCACTGAGAGCTGGAGTCACTCCCTGAAGGCTTTCTGCAAGGCTTAGCTTTGCCACGATCCACCAGAAGGACTTGCAAGTGCCTTGGCAGGTGCTGGGGGAGATGCAAGACCTCTACATGCCCACTGAGATGACAGAGGCTGGCACAGCACGGGGGTCACACACAGAACTAGGAGTACTTTGCCCTTACACTGGGCACTGCCTTGAGCCATCCTGTCCCACCATGTGGGTGGTGACCCTCCACGAGCTCCTGCCATGCCAAGCACAGCCCTTTGCCTGCCAAGCTCTTCCACAGGACCATGTCCCTGCACCCTGCTGAGGTTCCTGGCTGGAGCTGCTGGCACAGAGCCTTTCTTTCTGCTGTCACCAAGGCAGGGAAGTTCTATCAGCATCTCCAAGGACACCCCTCAAAACCCTGCCCATGAACAGAAGCAGGGACAGTATCTTCAGTGCCATGTCCCCTGCCACTCCCATCCTGTCCTTGCTGTCTGTCCTGGCAGGTTAATAGGCCTATTCGATGTCCTGGCTTGCCCCACCCTTCTGCTGATGGGGGAGGCAAGGGTGGGAGGAGAACAGAGGCTTGGGCCATTATGTCCCTCCCAAAGTGCACCCACAGGTGTTTAGGTACTTGTTGGGGTCTTGCCTCAGTCAGGATGAGCAAGCCCTGGGGTCACCTAATATGGTCAGCTTGGCAAGTGCCATCTGACTGGGGACTCTCTGTGGCCAAGGAGCCTTTGCACTCAGGCAGTGTCAGTGGAGCTAAGCTGCAAGCAGCTGAGCTGCTGCTGCCCTTCTGCCTCTGCCTCACTGTGTGCTGCTGCTGCCCTTCTGCCTCAGGGAGCTGCCTCTGCCTCACTGCCCTCCTGCTCTGCCTCCTGCTTCAGACCAGCTTAGCCCTGGTGTTCTGGGCTCAAACCACCTGGAAACTGAAGTGCCTCGAGGTCCCCAGGAGAAGGCATTTCAGTGCCTCTGCCATGGTGCTCTCTGCACAGCTGCCAGAGATCTGCCTGCACCTCTGCAACCCTCCGTGCCAAGGGGCACCAGGAGCAGGGCAGAGATCCTCTGCCTCTTTCCCAGCAGCCTGGGAGGATCTGGAAGCCTCTCAAGGGCCAAGCAGCTCCAACCCTGCCACAAAGGAGCCAGGGACTGTCCTGACATTCCTCCTCCCCAGCAGTGAGCAGCACAGGCTTGCCCCAGGGCTGCCTGTTTGCCAGTGAGGCAAAGTCATTGTGGGGCAAAGCTCTCCCAGTGTTCTGCTTCTCCTGACTGAATGAACTGCCCATGAGCAGCCTTGGGAAGGCTTTCCTGGCCCAATTAGAACCCAAATGGAACTCATTTGCACAGAGCTGTGGGCAGGGCTTGCTGGAAATCAAATGCACTACATCTTGTGTAATTCCTGCCTCATTAATTGCCACAACTAAATCACTGTCCACATTCCCACGTGGCAAACACCTCTTTCTTAGGGGGAGACTTTCCACCTTGCTTTATCCAAAGACATTTTCTAACCACATTGTCCAATTCTTCTTCTCTGCTGAAAGCTGATTTCTCCTGCAAGGGAATCATCTCTGTGTTTGCACTTATCCAGCAACAGCTAAGGGAAGTGTTGTGGTAGGCCTGGATAGGTCAAAATAGTCTGATCCATGTCCTGGCTTACCCAGACATGTTTTTCTGCTCTCCCTCCTTCTGCTATGGGGAGAAGTAACCACAGGAAAGAGGACAAAGAACTTGGAGCCACTGAGTCCAAGGACTCTGCCCTGCCCAGACATGTTCCCCTGCTCCCCCTCCTTCTGTGCTGGGGGAAGTAACCATGGAAACAAAACCAAAAGCCCATGGCTTCACCTAATGTGGTCAAGCTTGGAAAAGTGCCATTCTGATTGGCTAATCCATGTCCATTAGAGGCCCATTAGGCTCAGGCTGTACTGATCCAAAGAGCTGAGCAGGTAACACAACATGCTCTGCTGTTGTATTTGCTCTTGCTTGCTGCTTGCTGCTTGCCTGCTGCCATTGCTCACTGCCTCGGTGCATCCTGAGCTGCCTGGAAACTCCACTGCCTCGAGTTTACCAGCAACAGCCTCTGAGTGCCTCCCTGTGATCAGCCTGCATGGCCAGTGTGACACTGCTGAGACTGCACCTGGCAAGACATCTTGCCTTCACCTGCCAAGACAAGGAGTCCTGGAGACACACAGGTCATCCAGAGAAGCCAGGATAAGGCCAGAGATTGTCTGCCTCCTTTCCACAGAAGCCTGGGAAGAACCAGAAGCCTCAGTGGATGACAAGACAGTAACAGAGTTCCCTGAAAGGATCTGGGTACTGTCTGAAGCTGTAGCTAGCCCCACGAGTCAGGAGACTAATCTTTGGTGAGTAACTACTTACAGCCTCTCCTAATTCACTAATTGCCTTCTGCCATAAGCAGAAAGCAGCTTCCTGAGTCCATCTAGGACAAGGAGCAATGGGTGTAGGTTGCAGCAAAAGAGGTTCTGCCTCAACACAAGGGGAACTTCTCTATTGTAAGGGTCCCAGAGCCCTGGCACAGGCTGCCCAGAGAGGTTGTGGGGTCTCCTTCTCTGGAGCCTTTCAAGGCCTGTCTGGATGTGTTCCTGTGTGATCTGTGTTAGATAGGATTGTCCTGCTCTGGCAGGGGGGTTGGACTGGATGATCTCCTTGGGTTCCTTCCAACCCCTGACATCCTGTGAGCTGTGATCTAGAGGATAAGAGGTATAATTAACTGCCAGTTATTTCTTGAAGTGTTCTAGTTTTGCCTGCTCCCTGTGTGTGTAAATATCCAAACTGTGCCTTTCAGACCTTGCAAATACATTTTCTGTCAAGACTTAATGTCAAGAAACTGCATTCATAGTTATGAACAAACTCCACCTGGACATCAACACTAATACAGGTTATTAATTCTGCATTATTGACAACAGGAAGCCAGCTGAGCCCTTCTGAGGTGAGACTGGCCCACGAAGGGAAGCCAGAAGGAGCTGAATTCACACCTTGTCCTTGAATTTACACCATGGGCCTAGGTCTGCCACAGCCATGCACCTTGCTAGCTAACACACAGCTCTTATTGGCAGGCTAGAGCCCTGGGACTGGCACTGAGAGGAGAAGAAGAGGCTCCTAGCATGGCAAACATCTCATTCCTCTTCAGCTGTGTGGGCAAATCTGTGTCAGCTGCACAGCCCTTTTGGCTTACTGGCAGGCTAGAGCCCTGGGACCAGCTCTGAGAGGAGAGAAGAAGGTTCCTAGCATGGCAAACATCTCATTCCTGTTCAGCTGTGTGGGCAAAGCTGTGTCAGCTGCACAGCCCTTTTGGCTTACTGGCAGGCTAGAGCCCTGGGACCAGCTCTGAGAGGAGAGAAGAAGGTTCCTAGCATGGCAAACATCTCATTCCTCTTCAGCTGTGTGGGCAAAGCTGTGTCAGCTGCACAGCCCTTTTGGCTTACTGGCAGGATAGAGCCCTGGGACCAGCACTGAGAGGAGAGAAGAAGGTTCCTACTAGCATGGCAAACATCTCATTCCTGTTCAGCTGTGTGGGCAAAGCTGTGTCAGCTTCACCTCCTCTGTTTGCACCATCACAACCTGCTCCTCTGCTCCCCAAAGCTCTCTTCATCACACACTCTGCAGATGTGGGCAGTACCCAGGCTGGAGGCACCCCTGGCACACTGCACTTCACCTTGGTCTGCACTTCTGCTCTCTTGGACCCTAAGAGAAGTGAAAAGAAGTTCCTTGTCTTTGAGTAAAACACAGATGGAGCCAGCACAGCGTTTTCAACACCAGATCCAGCACACAAGTGCTCATTTCAGGCTGCTGTGCCAGAAGCAGAGTGGGAATGGGCTGCGAATCACTCCCCTGGGTGCCCAAGGACCACTGCCTGCAGCAGGCTTGGAAATAACCTTCCCCCCCCTCCCTTTTTTTTTCCCCATTAAAAATATTGTTGGCAGTTCCAATTCTCAGCTCAGAGCTGGTGACAAAAGCTTCTCAGCATGTGACACTTCAGAGCAATCTGTCAGGTCAGGAGGCAGCTGGCAGCAGCAGAGGTGGCTTTGTTTGTTACTTCTCATCACACAGGAGAGCTGAGGAGAGGCTTTTGAGTGCCTAAGGGCTGAAGTTAGTCTGAGCCAGCCTGAATTAGATTCTCAAGCCTCAGGAGAGGCAGAGGTTAAGACCTGGTTGAGAGAGGGATCCAAATAATGTCTTCTTCCAGCCTTGCTCTTCCACAGCAGCTCAAAGACAAGGACATGGGATGATGGTTCAGAACTGTGCTTTAGCTTCCAGTCACAGCCTGTAACGTGAGGTTTTGGGCCACAGTGTCACAGCCCTGAGGGTCATAAGCTGCATGAATGGCTACATCCAGCCCACAGGGGACTCAGGAGCCTTCAGTCCCTGCTTGAGCTGCTCAAAACTCTTGCTGGATAAACCTCTTTGCCAGGCTGACACTTTTGGGACAAGATGCTTGCTTTTGGGGACAAAACAAGACTGAAAGAAAGCCAACATCCAACCCAAAGCTTCAATGCATACAGCAAAAGCTTCTGCCTCTGAGGCCTGACAGGGCTCTGGGCAACCTGCTCTAGTGGAGGATGTCCCTGCTGAGTGCAGGGGGTTGGGCTGGATGAGGTTTGGAGCTCCCTTCCAACCCACACCACTCTGTGATTCTCTCTACACTGAACTGCAATTCAAGGGACAGCTCTCTACAAACAGTTGCAGTGCTGCCCTCCAGCCCTGGCACAGCCATGCCTGTGTCTGCCCATGGACCTTGCTGCTCCTGATCTATTGGCTGGGCCATGGATCCTGCTGATCCTGACCTATTGGCTGGGCCATGGACCTTGTTGATCCTGACCCACTGCCTGGGCCATGGACCTTGTTGATCCTGAGCACAGGCTGGGCCATGGACCTTGTTGATCCTGACCCACTGCCTGGGCCATGGACCTTGTTGATCCTGAGCACAGGCTGGCCCATGGACCTTGCTGATCCTGACCCACAGGCTGGGCCATGGACCTTGCTGATCCTGACCCACAGGCTGGCCCATGGACCTTGTTGATCCTGACCCACTGCCTGGGCCATGGACCTTGCTGATCCTGACCCACAGGCTGGCCCATGGACCTTGCTGATCCTGACCCACAGGCTGGCCCATGGACCTTGCTGATCCTGACCTACTGGGCCATGGATCTTGCTGATCTTAACCCACAGGCTGGCCCATGGACCCTGATGCTTCTGACCCACAGGCTGGCCCATGGACCTTGCTGATCCTGACCTATTGGTTGAGCTATAGACCTTGCTGGTCCTCACCCAGTGCCTGGGCCATGGACCTTGCTGATACTTACTCACTGGCTGGGCACAGACCTTGCTGCTCCTGACCCATTTTCTGACCTTGCAGACTCTTACTCACTGCCTGGGCCGTGGACCTTGCTGCTCAGGACCCACAGGCTGAGCCATGAACCTCGCTGCTCTGACCTCACTGCCTGACTCCCAGCCTGCCCTCAGAGCCACTCCATCACTGCAGCCCCACTTGGCTGTGGGAATGCAGAGCGCAGAAGAGCTGTGGGGTGCAGGTGCAGGAGAGCTGTGGGAATGGAGTGAAGAGAAGTGACAACAGGCAGACCCTTGTAATAACAGACCTTGGCTCTCACCTGCAGCTGGCCACCTTATCCCAGAAGGGGTAGATAATGGACCCTTGCTAACGAGAACAACAAGGTGTGGATGTATGCAGAGGGGGTGGCCTGTCCCTGACTGATTATGCTAACGTGCAGGCCTGTGCTCTGCTGGCTGAGTGTGCATATTCAGGCTGCTATCATCAATAAATGGGCTTCTGCATGATTCACATTGAATCATCTGGAGACCCTTGTGGCTGGCCCGCACCATACTGGTCTGTGGGCTTGTTTATGGCAGTCCTGCAGCAAGCAGTGATAGCAGCCAGCGCAGCCTGCAACACTCTGACTACGGCTACCTGAGGGGAGGTTGTGGCCAGGAGGAGGTTGCTCTCTTCTCTCAGGTGGCCAGCACCAGAACAAGAGGACACAGCCTCAAGCTATGCCAGGGGAAATTTAGGCTGGAGGTGAGGAGAAAGTTCTTCCCTGAGAGAGTCATTGGACACTGGAATGGGCTGCCCGGGGAGGTGGTGGAGTCGCCGTCCCTGGAGCTGTTCAAGGCAGGACTGGACGTGGCACTTGGTGCCATGGTCTGGCCTTGAGCTCTGTGCTAAAGGGTTGGACTTGATGATCTGTGAGGTCTCTTCCAACCTTGGTGATACTGTGGTACTGTGATACTCTGATACTTGGCCCACCACCGGCTGGCATCTGTCCCTGCCCTGATCTCCAGCTAACGTGCAGGCCTGTGCTCTGCTGGCTGAGTGTATTCATTCAGGCTGACACGTCAATAAATGATCTTCTGCATAATTCACATTGAATCATCTGGAGACCCTCACGGCTGGCCCAACACCACACTGGTCTACGGGCTTGTTTACCGCGGTCCCACCTGGCGTCTGCCCCTGCCCTGATCTCCAGCCCGCTCTTCTCCCTGACGTGGCCTTAGGAGCGGCCATCCCCGGCCCGGGCTTGGCGCAGCAGCGTGCCCATGGCGCCCGCGGCGGCAGGAGGAGGCTTACCCAGGGTCTGTCCGGCCAGCACGCGGCCGTTCTCGCCCAGCACGGCGGCGCGCGCGTGCCGCTCGTTGGAGTACTGCACGAAGGCGTAGCCCTTGTGGACAGAGCAGCCAACCACGCGCCCATACTTGGAGAAAATGGTCTCCACGTCGGACTTCTTCACCACGGCCGTGTTCAGGTTGCCGATGAAGACTCTGGAGTTGATGGATTTGGGGTCGTTCTTGTTGGTGATGTTGCTCGTCTGCACCTTCAGGGACATCTTGGAACGCTCTAGGGGAACAAAGCTGCGGTTAGGGAAGGAGCTGCCAGGGTCTCACCGCAGAGAAATAACCCCCAAAAAGGGGGTGGGGGGAGCTTGGAGATGAGGGAAGCAGCTTCTCGGCTGCAGCCGGGTGCAGCTGGGGATCACAGAGTCACAGGGTGGAAGGGACCCAGAGAGATCATCCAGCCCAACACCCCTGCCAGAGCAGGACCACACAATCTAGCACAGATCACACAGGAACACATCCAGACAGGGCTGGAAAGGCTCCACAGAAGGAGACTCCACAACCTCTCTGGGCAGCCTGTGCCAGGGCTCTGGGACCCTTCCAGCCAAGAAGTTCCCCCTTGAGTTGAGCTGCAACCTCCTGTGCTGCAGCTTCCATCCATTGCTGCTTGTCCTGTCACAGGGAGCTGTGAGCAGAGCCTGTCCCCCCCTCCTGACCCCCAGCCCTCACATGACCCTTACAATGAAGAAGTTCCCCCTTGTGTTGAGCTGGAACCTCCTGTGCTGCAGCTTAGAACCATAGAATCATAGAATCAAGCAGGCTGGAAGAGAGCTCCAAGCTCAGCCAGCCCAACCAAGCACCCAGCCCTGCCCAACCAACCAGACCACGGCACTAAGTGCCCCAGCCAGGCTTGGCTTCAACACCTCCAGCCACGGCCACTCCACCACCTCCCTGGGCAGCCCATTCTAATGCCAATCACTCTCTGCCAGGAGCTTCCTCCTAACATCCAGCCTGGACCTGCCCTGGCACAGCTTCAGGCTGTGTCCCCTTATTCTGCTGCTGGTTGCCTGGGAGCAGAGCCCAACCCCAGCTGGCTACAGCCTCCTTTCAGCTTCCATCCATTGCTCCTTGTCCTACCCCAGGCAGCAGTGAGCAGAGCCTGTCCCCACCTCCTGACCCTCAGCCCTCAGGTGTTTATAGACATTGATTCAATCCCCTCTCAATCTTCTCTTCTCCAGACTAAACAGCCCCAGGGCCCTCAGCCTCTCCTCATCAGGCAGTGCTCCTGTCCCCTCATCATCTTCATAGTCCTCCACTGGACCCTCTCCAGCAGATCCCTGTCCCTCTGCAACTGGGAAGCCCAAACCTGAAGGCAGTGCTCAAGATGAGGTCTCAGCAGGGCAGAGCAGAGAGGCAGGAGAACCTCCCTGGCTCTGCTGGACACATCCTCCTAATGCACCCCAGGACCCCACTGCCCTTCTTGCCCCCCAGGGCACTTTGCTGCCCGTGCAGAACTTGTTGCCCACCAGCACTCTCAGCTCCTTCTCCTTGGGGCTGCTCTCCAGCAGTCACCTCCCAGCCTGTGCTGCTGCAGTTTATTGTTCCTCCCCAGGGGCAGGACTCTGCACTTGTCCTTGTTGACCTCATTAGGTTCCTCTGTGCCCAGTCTCCAGTCTCTAGGAGGGGAATCTCCTCTCAGAGACCTGGGTCCTTTTAGCCCAAGACAGAGCAGCCTGAGTGGGATCTGCTCAGTGCTGATCAATACTTCAAGGGTAGGTGTCAGCAGGATGGGACCAGGCTTTGTTCAGTGGTGCCCAGTGACAGCACAAGGCGTAATGGGCACAGAGCTGAACCCTTAAGTTCCATCTAAAGATGAGGAGGAATTTAAGGGTGACAGAGCACTGGAGCAGGCTGTCCAGAGAGGCAGTGGAGCCTCCATCTCTAGAGATACCCAAAACCCACCAGGCTGTGTTCCTGTGTGACCCTTTTTAGGTGAAGCTGCCTTCACAGGGGGGTTGGACTTGATCATCTCCAGAGATCCCTTCCTACCCTACCATTATGTGATCCTGTGATCTCTGGACAGCCTCTGTGTGTTGGGACAACCACAGCCAGCACAAAACTCACTCTGGAAACCTGTTTATCAAAGCCAAGTGCTGGCTCCTGCCCTTGGGTCACGACAACCCCATGAAGCCTCCAGGCCTGAGGCAGAGTGGCTGGAAAATGCCAAGCAGAAAAGGACTCAGGGGTGATGGTTGACAGCAGCTGAACATGAGCCAGAGGGTGCCCAGGTGGCTAAGAAGGGCACCAGCAGCCTGGCCTGGATCAGCAATGCTGTGAGCAGTGGGAGCAGGGCAGTGATGGTGTCCCTGGACTGGGCACCAGTGAGGCTGCACCTTGAATCCTGGGCTCAGTTTTGGGTCCCTCACACCCAGAAGGGCATTGAGGAGTTGGAGTGGGTCCAACAAGGACACACTGTTGTCCAGATGAGGGCACAAGGGTGGGGAAAGGTCTGGAGAACAGGGCTGGGGAGGAGCAGCTGAGGGAGATGGGGGGGGGTTAGTGTGGAGAAGAGGAGGCTGAGGGCAGAGCTCATTGCTCTCTACAGCTCCCTGAGAGGAGGTCACACTGAGGTGAAGGTTGGGCTCTTTTGCCTAGGATCAAGTGATGGAAGGAAAGGAAATGTCCTGAAAATGTGCCAGGGGAGGGTTAGGGTGGAGAGGAGGAAACATTTCCTTGGTGCAAGAGGGGTCAGGGATTGGCACAGGCTGCCCAGGGAGGTGATGGAGTCCCCATGCCTGGAGGGGTTGCAGACACTTGAGGGCAGGGTTTGGTGGCCATGGTGGTGGTGGGTTGAAGGTTGGACCTGATCTTTGAGGTCTTTTCCAACCCAAACGACTCTGGCTGTGACGTGGAGCAGCAGCCCCTGGGCTCCTGTCCGGTACCTGTGCTCTGCTGCCTGCCTCAGGCTGGGCAGGCTGGGCTCTGAGCTGAGCTTGTGCCAACAGGAGGTGTCACTGTGAGCCTGGAAATCGCTAAGCCATCAGCCAGAGCAGCTAGAAGCTGCTCCAAGCTTCCCAGAGCTGTGAGCCTGTTTCTTGCCTGGGCTATCTCCTGGGCAGCCCCCGAGAGCAGCTGTCACCTCTAAGGACGCAGGGGGGCAAGGGGCAGGGCTGGCAGTGGTGTGAAATGAAAGCTCCCCTGGCTGCCTGCCAGGCTGCCTGCTCACATTCCTGCAGCCCAAATGACAGCTGTCCAAAGACATCAGTTTGGTTTTCATCTCCCAGCCCGAGGAGGTGCTTTGGGATCCTTACCCAGGCTGTGGGATCTACCTGGGAAACGTCAGCTCGAAGCCCTGGAAGCTATCTTAGGATGCACACTGAGGTGCTTGCTGCTCTTCCCCAGCCCCTTCCAGGAGTGCCCAGAGCTGCTCCCAGAACCCTGGGACAATGCCACCAGGATGTCCACAGCTCCAGGCAGTCATCAGACCTGGCACAGGCAATGCAGTGCTACCACATGGACTGCTGGAGACCAGGCTGGGTGAGCAACCTGGGCTAGTGGGAGGTCTAAATGAGATGATCTTGAAGGTCCCTTCCAGCCCAAACCATTCTGTGATTCTATGAGGTGTTGCCCAACTTCTTCAGGTTGCTCCAAGTTCCAACCTATCTGGTAACATTTGCTTCATGCTGTCTCCTTCAACCTGTTCATGCAGTGCAGGCTGGAGGAGGTTGACAAAGGAATCTGTCCCCATTCCAGGTCCAGCCTCCAACCCATTTTGCTGCCTCCCCTTGATCGTCCTTTCTCCCATCCCCAGTCCCAAAAGGAGCTCCTCTTCCACCTGGCTTCTGGCCAGAGTATGAGCCCTTACCACTGCCCTTGGCACCTCACCATCCAGCTTGCACTGCTCTGGGAGGTTGCCCATCCAGGCTGCCATGTCCTAGCTTGGATGTCAGGATGCTGCAGGAGATCACAGAATCATAGAATCAACCAGGATAGAAGAGACCTGGAAGAGTCCTCTCCTCTCCTCTCCTCCCCACCCCTCCCCTCCTCTCTCCTCTTCCTCTTCTTCTCTCCTCTTCCTCTTCTTCTCTCCTCTTCCTCTTCCTCTCCCCTCTCCCTCTTCCTCTCCCCTCTCCCCTCTCCCCTCTTTCTCTCCCCCCTCTCCCTCTCTCCCCCCTCTCCCTCTTTCTCTCCTCTCCTCTTCCTCTCCTCTCCTCTCCTCTCCTCTCCTCTCCTCTCCTCTCCTCTCCTCTCCTCTCCTCTCCTCTCCTCCCCTCCCCTCCCCTCCTCTCCACCCCTCCCCTCCTCTCTCCTCTTCCTCTTCTTCTCTCCTCTTCCTCTTCTTCTCTCCTCTTCCTCTTCCTCTCCCCTCTCCCTCTTCCTCTCCCCTCTCCCGTCTTTCTCTCCCCCCTCTCCCTCTTCCTCTCCTCTCCTCTCCTCTCCTCTCCTCTCCTCTCCTCTCCTCTCCTCTCCTCTCCTCTCCTCTCCTCTCCTCTCCTCTCCTCTCCTCTCCTCTCCTCTCCTCTCCTCTCCTCTCCTCTCCTCTCCTCTCCTCTCCTCTCCTCTCCTCTCCTCTCCTCTCCTCTCCTCTCCTCTCCTCTCCTCTCCTCTCCCTCTCCTTCTCCCTCTCCTCCTGGGAAGCTGAGTTCCCCCAGCCCAGCAAATCCCGAGGCTGCAAAGCTGGAGGTGGGAGCAGTCACTTTCACCACCGTCTGTGGAGACTGGTGATGGGCTGGGAAGCTCAGCGACCTCCTCCTCCCCACAGCCTTTCCCTTGGCTCTCTGGTGGAAGCCCCAGTGGCCCTGGGGCCACCTCAGGACACTGCAGGCCTGTGCAGACAAGCCTGGGGCTGACGAGCCAGAGGGTAAGGCCACCAGATGGCACATCCCAGGTCAGGCGAGGTGATGGGCAGGCTGCTGGGGAAGACTTGGTGGGAAGCCAGTGAGGACATCTCTGCAGATGGGATGCTCCCCCAGTGCCATCTGCTGTCCCCACCCGGGCAGGGAGCTTGGGCTCTGGGTTTCTAACACAGCATGGCTGATTTTGGGCCCCAGCAGGGGTGTCCTCCATTGGACAAGTGGCCTGCATGGCTCTCACTTTGCAGTTTATAACCCACTTGCCCCTGTGCAAAGTGCTCTTCTGCTGCTCCATGCAAACTCAGCACTCCCTGGAGAGAGACCCCCCCCAAAGGAAAGCCTCCTTTGCCTTCTCTACCCCATGCAATTTAGGGTTTCTCCTTACACACAACATTCAGTTCACATCACTTATTGGTCCCTTTGCTGCAGCAGCTGGAAAAGGACATTTTAACCATCACAGATGAATATTTCATGCTCCACCCAACTGCACTCCTGCAGAGCACTCTCTGTTGTGCCCAGATGAAATCCAGCCCAGCCAGCAGCCAGGCTGGCCCAGGCTCCCTTCCACCTGCAGCAGCAGTGCAGGGCTGTGAAGCACAGAGATTCTCCAGCCACATTCTCCTTGCACTGCCATGCCAAAAGCAGTGGGCAGGAGCCAGAGCAGGGGCACCTTGGTCTGGTGTTGTGGCACTCTGTGTTGTGCCCAGATGAAATCCAGCCCAGCCAGCAGCCAGGCTGGCTCAGGCTCCCTTCCACCTCCAGCAGCAGTGCAGGGCTGTGAAGCACAGAGATTCTCCAGCCACATTCTCCTTGCACTGCCATGCCAAAAGCAGTGGGCAGGAGCCAGAGCAGGGGCACCTTGGTCTGGTGTTGTGGCACTCTGTGTTGTGCCCAGATGAAATCCAGCCCAGCCAGCAGCCAGGCTGGCTCAGGCTCCCTTCCACCTCCAGCAGCAGTGCAGGGCTGTGAAGCACAGAGATTCTCCAGCCACCTTCTCCTTGAACTGCCATGCATAAAGGAGTGGGCAGGAGCCAGAGCAGAGTCACCTTGGTCTGATCATCAAACCAGCCACAGCAGAGGCAGCTGGAACTGCTTAGAGATGGATGCTGCAAGAGCTGCAGCTGTCTCCAGCAGAGCACAGACTCACAGAGAGGCTTGGGTTGGAAGGGACCTGAAAGCTCAGCCAGTTCCAACCCCTCTGCCATGGGCAAGGGCAGCTCCCACCAGCACAGGTTGCTCAAGGCCTCATCCAACCTGGCCCTGAACACCTCCAGGGAGGTTGTGGAGCACAGGAACACAGAATGAGTGATCCACAGCCTCCCTGAGCAAACTGCCCCAGTGTGTCCCCTCCCTCACACCTGGTCTTCCTGTGAACATCTCCAGGGACAGTGACTCCACCACCTCCCTCTCCAGGGTCTAATTATCCTTTCAGTTAGGAAGTGCTTCCTAACATCCAACTAAAACCTGAGGAACTGCTTCACAGTATCACAGTATCATAGTATCACAGTACCATCAGGGTTGGAAGAGACCTCACAGATCATCAAGTCCAACCCTTTACCACAGAGCTCAAGGCCAGACCATGGCACCAAGTGCCACGTCCAATCATCCAACCTAACCCTGGGGAGGTGCTTCCTAACATCCAACTAAAACCTGAGGAACTGCTTCCCAACATCCAAACTAACCCAAAGGAACTGCTTCCTAACATCCAAACTAACCCTGGGGAGGTGCTTCCCAACATCCAACCTAACCCTGGGGAACTGCTTCCTAACATCCAACCTAACCCTGGGGAAGTGCTTCCTAACATCCAACTAAAACCTGAGGAACTGCTTCCTAACATCCAAACTAACCCTGGGGAGGTGCTTCCCAACATCCAAACTAACCCTAAGGAAGTGCTTCCTAACACCCAACCTAACCTTGGGGAAATGCTTCCTATCATCCAACCTAACCCTGGGGAAGTGCTTCCTAACATCAAACTAAAACCTGAGGAAGTGCTTCCCAACACCCAATCTAACCCACCCTTCTTCCCTTCCCTTCCCTTCCCTTCCCTTCCCTTCCCTTCCCTTCCCTTCCCTTCCCTTCCCTTCCCTTCCCTTCCCTTCCCTTCCCTTCCCTTCCCTTCCCTTCCCTTCCCTTCCCTTCCCTTCCCTTCCCTTCCCTTCCCTTCCCTTCCCTTCCCTTCCCTTCCCTTCCCTTCCCTTCCCTTCCCTTCCCTTCCCTTCCCTTCCCTTCCTTCCCCTCCCTTTGCATGGGGAGGGACTCTGCAAGCTCTGAGGGGACACAGCAGCCAAGCCACAGCAGGGTGACCCCAGGAACACATCCACCTGTGCCTAGGCTGTGCCACCCCAGGGCTCTCAAACCACCCTTTTTGACCATCATCCCTGCAACCTGCCCCTGCCCCACAGATCCCAGGAGCAGAGCTTTCCATGGATTCACTGCCTCTCTCTGCATGAAACAAGGAGATCTGTTCCCCACCCCTGGGCTGAGAAGAAAACACAGCATGGGATGAGCTGAGCTTTGGCTCCCCAAAAGCCAAGGATCCCCTGGGCCACCCCTCAGCAGCAGGAGGTGCCATGGAGCTCCCAAACACAGAGTTACAGAATGGTTTAGCTTGGAAGGGACCTCAAAGCTCAGCCAGTTCCAACCTCCCCTGCCATAGGCAGGGACACCTCCCACTAGAACAGGTTGCTCAAGAGCTCATCCAACCTGGTCTTGAACACCTTCAGGGAGGTTGTGGAGCACAGAAGCACCCAATGTGATCTTTGATCTTTGATCACATTGGGTGCTTCTGTGCTCCACAACCTCCCTGGGCAACCTGTGCCAGTGTCTCACCACCCCCAACCTGTGCCAGTGTCTCATCACCTTCAAGCTGTGTCAGTGTTACCACCCTCAACCTATGCCAGTGTCTCACCACCCTCACTGCAAAGAACCCTTTCCTAACAGCCACTTTCAATCTCCCCTCTGCCACTTCAAACCCATTCCTCCTCCTCCTCCTCTCATTCCCAACCCTTGTCAATAGTCCCTCCCCAGCCCTCCTGCAGCCCCCTTCAGATCCTGCAAGGCCACTCCAAGCTCTCCTCCAAGCCTTCTCCTCTCCATGCTGCACAGCCCCAACTCTCTCAGCCTGTGCTCACAGCAGAGCTGCTGCAGCCCTCTCAGCATCTCCGTGGCCCACGGCCTGGATGCTGCAGTGCCTGGAGGTGCACAGACACCCACTCACAAAATCCTCTTGCCTGTGGGGAGCTTCTCCTTCCATTCCAGGGCTGGGAACATGCCTCAGCTCCTGCTAACGTTCAGGAATCCCTTCCAAATGTTGATATTCAACCTGGTGCCAGCCCAAGGCCAGAGCTGCTGTACTTGATAAGCTATTTTTCCTCCCTGCTTTAAGTGCCTTGCTTCACAGATTAGCTGCTTAATTGAGAGCCAGGTGTCTGAGAACCCCAGGGGGCTCAGTCTTAGTGACAAACTGCCAAAGAAGAGGAAGGCAAAGGAAAAACAAAGCCCCAAATCCAACCCAGCCAGCCCCACCAGTCCCTGCTGCAGAAGGTTCTCTTCAGTGCAGCCTGGCACCCACCTGCAGCCAGGCTGCTCTATTGCCCCTATCACCCCTGGTCACAGCAGGGCAGATGTGGTTTGTCATCCTCTGCCTGTCCTCAGCCCTGCAACAAGATCTCCCAACCTGGTGGCTTTCCACTGAGAGCTAAATGACAACTGAAGAAGTCTTGTGGGGACCTGCTGGACAGAGTCCAAAGGAGGGCTAGGAAGATGATGAGGGGACAGGAGGGCTACGAGGATGATGAGGGGACTGGAGGGCTATGAAGTTGATGAGGGGACAGGAGGGCTACGAGGATGATGAGGGGACTGGAGCACTGCCTGATGAGGAGAGGCTAAGGGCCCTGGGGCTGCTTAGTCTGGAGAAGAGAGGACTGAGAGGGGATTGAATCAATGTCTGTAACTCTCTGAGGGCTGAGGGTCGTGGGGGGGGCAGGCTCTGCTCACTGCTCCCTGGGACAGGACAAGCAGCAATGGATGGAAGCTGCAGCACAGGAGGTTCCAGCTCAACACAAGGGGAAACTTCTTGACTGGAAGGGTCCCAGAGCTCTGGCACAGGCTGCCCAGAGAGGTTGTGGAGTCTCCTCCTGTGGAGCTTTTCCAGCCCTGTCTGGATGTGTTCCTGTGTGCCCTGAGCTGGATTGTGTGGTCCTGCTCTGGCAGGGAGGCTGGACTGGATGCTCTCCAGGTCTAGGCTGGATGTTAGGAGGAAGTTGTTGGCAGAGAGAGTGATTGGCATTGGAATGGGCTGCCCAGGCAGGTGGCTGGAGGTGTTGCAGCCAAGCCTGGCTGGGGCACTTAGTGCCATGGTCTGGTTGGTTGGGCAGGGCTGGGTGCTAGGTTGGGCCTGCCTGATTCTGTGATTCTATGATTCCTTTGCCAGGCAGATGACTTTTAGGGAGGAAGAGGGCAGTTAACCTGCCCTAGCACATACAATTCTGCTGTCACACAGGGTGCACCTTGCTTGGGGCAGGCATCAGCACAGGCTCTGAGGCACTGCTGACTAAAACAGGTAGGTTATGACTATTTTTCTTTCTCTTAACTGAAAAGCAGCACCTTTAAAAAAAATCAAGAGCCAGCTACAAGACAGAGAGAGTCCTTCCAGTATCTGAAGGGGGCCTACAAGAACGCTGGAGAGGGACTATTGACAAGGACTTGTAAGGACAGGAGGAGGAGGAATGGGTTTGAATTGGCAGAGAGGAGATTGAAACTGGATGTGAGGGAGAAGCTGTTTGCAGTGAGGGTGGTGAGAGACTGGCACAGGTTGAGGGTGGTGAGACACTGGCACAGGTTGCCCAGGGAGGTGTTCAGGACCAGGCTGGATGAGACCTTCAGCAACCTGTTCTAGTGGGAGGTGACCCTGCCTATGGCATGGGAGATTGGAAGTGGCTGAGCTTTGAGGTCCCTTCCAACCTAAACCATTTTATGATTCTGTGATGCTGTTATTCCATGATTCTGTGATTCCATGAGTTTGTGGTTCTGTGATGCTGTGATTCTGTGATTCCATTCCATGAGTCTGCGATTCTGTGATGCTTGATGCCATGATTCTATGATTCTCTGATTCCATGAGTCTGTGATTCCATGATGCAATGAGGCTGTGATTCTCTGATTCCATGAGGCTGTGATTCCATGATGCAATGAGGCTGTGATTCCATGATGCCATGAGTCTGTGATTCTCTGATTCCATGAGCCTGTGATTCCATGATGCAATGAGTCTGTGATTCCATGATGCCATGAGTCTGTGATTCTCTGATTCCATGAGTCTGTGATTCCATGATGCCATGAATCTGCGATTCTCTGATTCCATGAGTCTGTGATTCCATGATGCAATGAGGCTGTGATTCTCTGATTCCATGAGTCTGTGATTCCCTGATTCCATAGTCTGTGATTCCATGATGCCATGAGTCTGTGATTCTCTGATTCCATGAGTCTGTGATTCCATGATGCCATGAATCTGTGATTCTCTGATTCCATGAGTCTGTGATTCCATGATGCAATGAGGCTGTGATTCTCTGATTCCATGAGTCTGTGATTCCATGATGCCATGAGTCTGTGATTCCATGATGCCATGAGTCTGTGATTCTCTGATTCCATGAGTCTGTGATTCTATGATGCAATGAGTCTGTGATTCCATGACGCCATGAGTCTGTGATTCTCTGATTCAATGAGTCTATGATTCCATGATTCAATGAGTCTGTGATTCCATGATTCCATGAGTCTGTGATTCCATGATGCCATGAGTCTGTGATTCCATGGTTCCATGAGTCTGTGACTCTGTGATTCCATGATGCCAGGAGTCTATGACTCTGTGATTCCATGAGTCCATGATGCCATGAGTCTGTGATTCCATGAGTCCATAAGTTTGTGATTCCATGATGCCACAAGTCTATGACTCTGTGATTCCATGATGCCATGAGTCTGTGATTCCATGATTCCATGAGTCCATGATTCCATGATTCCATGAGTCTGTGATTCCATGATTCAATGAGTCTTTAATTCCACGATGCAATGAGTCTGTGATTCCATGATTCCCTGATGCCATGAGTCTATGACTCTGTGATTCCATGATGCCATGAGTCTGTGATTCCATGATGCCATGAGTCTATGACTCTGTGATTCCATGATGCCATGAGTCTGTGATTCCATGATGCCATGAGTCTATGACTCTGTGATTCCATGATGCCATGAGTCTGTGATTCCATGATGCCACGAGTCTATGACTCTGTGATTCCCTGATGCCATGATTCCATGAGTCTGTGATTCCATGACTCAATGAGTCTGTGATTCTCTGATGCCATGAGTCTGTGATTCCATGATTCCACGAGTCCATGAGTCTATGACTCTGTGATTCCCTGATGCCATGAGTCAATGACTCTGTGATTCCATGAGTCCACGATTCCATAAGTCTGTGATTCTCTGATCCCCTTCCTTGCCCCGCAGCAGCCCCAGCGCCAGCGCGGCAGTGCCATGCATTTGAAAGCGCAGTCCCTGCCACCCCTGGTGCCAATCATCCCTCCCCTGAGAGCTGCCAGTAATCTGCTGCTGACTCGCCCAGCCAGGCTCTGAAGCATTGCCTTAATAACCAGCACAAACCCTGCTAGTCTTTAATAACTGCTGCATCCCCAACGAGTCCTGCAGAGAAACCCAGGGGGGCTCAGCCCCTCCTCCTGCAGAGCAGCAAGTCCCTGCTCACTGCTCTGTGCTTCAATAAATAGAATCAGCTGGAAGGAAACCAGAACCTTGGGGTTTGGGGAGGGGGGAAAACAGCTTTGATTCTTCCCTGATTCTCTCAGGGAGCTGGAAGTTATTAAAGCCAAGGGACAGGCAAAGATGTCACAGATGTTAGAGAAGTTCTGCAGGACCAGGGGAAATCTCTGCTGCACTGAGAGAGCTGGAAGGGCCTGAGAGCTGGAGGTCAGCTCAGCAGCAGCCTGAGGAGCTTGCTGTGAAGCTGTGGCTTGCCTTTGCAAGTGCTTAGCCTACAGAAGAGGAGGCTCAGGGCAGAGCTCATTGCTGTCTGCAGCTGCCTGCAGGGAGGCTGTAGCCAGGTGGGGTTGGGCTCTGCTGCCAGGCAGCCAGCAGCAGAACAAGGGGGGACAGCCTCAAGTTGTGATAGGGGAGGTCTAGGCTGGATGTGAGGAGGAAGTTGTTGGCAGAGAGGGTGATTGGCACTGGAATAACAGGATGTTCACAGGCTCACAGGATGTTAGGGGTTGGAAGGGACCCAAGGAGATCATCCAGTCCAACCCCACTGCCAGAGCAGGACAATCCTATCTAACACAGATCACACAGGAACACATCCAGACAGGCCTGGAAAGGCTCCACAGAAGGAGACTCCACAACCTCTCTGGGCAGCCTGTGCCAGGGCTCTGGAACCCTTACAGCCAAGAAGTTCCCCCTTGTGTTGAGCTGCAACCTCTTTTGCTGCAGCTTCCATCCATTGCTCCTTGTCTTATCCCAGGCAGCAGTGAGCAGAGCCTGTCCCCCCCTCCTGGCAGCCCTCAGATACTTATAAACATTGATCCAATCCCCTCTCAGTCTTCTCTTCTCCAGACTAAGCAGCCCCAGGGCCCTCAGCCTCTCCTCACCATCCTTGTAGCCCTCTGCTGGACTCGCTCCAGCAGATCCCTGTCCCTCTGCAACTGGGGAGCCCAAAACTGAACACAGTATTCAAGATGAGAATGGGCTGCCCAGGGAGGTGGTGGAGTGGCTGTGGCTGGAGGTGTTGCAGCCAAGCCTGGCTGGGGCACTTAGTGCCATGGTCTGGTTGGTTGGGCAGGGCTGGGTGCTAGGTTGGGCTGGCTGAGCTTGGAGCTCTCTTCCAACCTGCCTTATTCTATTCTATTCTATTCTATTCTATTCTATTCTATTCTATTCTATTCTATTCTATTCTGTTTTTCTCCCTCAGAAGTGCAGCTGGGCACAGCCCAGTGAGGAAGGACACCTCTGCTGCAGGCATCCTATGACTCTGTACAAAGGAAATCACAGACCTTTGGAGGTTGGAAGGGACCCCCAGAGATCATCCACTCCAACCTCCTTGCCAAGGCAGGATCAAGCAGGGTAATTCACACAGCAATGCATCCAGGTGGGTTTGGAAAGTCTCCAGAGAAGAAAAACCAAAGGTGCTGGGCGGGAGGCAGAGAAAACATCAGGCAGGGTTGGGTCATTACAGCACATCTGGTGCAGGACATCAGCAAGCAACACAGGCTGACACCAGCAGCCCAGTGCTGAACTGAGCAGGGCTCTGGCAGGAGAGGTTGCCTCTGGCCCCTGGATTGGTTTGACTCTAGGCACAGGTCTGACACACTGAGGTTTTTTTCCCCCAGCACAGCCTCTCCCAGAGCTGCTCTGGACTCAGCTGCAGTGCAGCATCACCTCTGCACGTGGCCTGCTGTCACCCCCAGCTGCAGTGCCAGCACCTCTGAGTGTGGGGGGCAGAGAATGGCTTGGGTTGGAAGGGACCTTAAAAGATCATCTAGTTCCAAGCTCCCCTGCCAAGGCCAAATGTAAAGGGGGGGTAGGTGAAAATGGGTTTATTTCAAGCACCACACTGCCTGTGCTGCTCTCCCTCCTCTACACCAAGGAGCTCACCTGAGTCAGAGAGAGAACCACACTGAAACAAGACTCCTTGGTGCCTACAGACACAGACCCACAGAATGCTTTGGGTTAGAAGGGACCTCCAAGATCACCTAATTCCAATCTCCCCTCCCACTAGCCCAGGCTGCCCAAGGCTCCATACAACCTGGCCTGAACATCTCCAAGGAGGAGGCATCCACAACCTCCCTGGGTAACCTGTGCCAGTGTCTCACAACCCTCATTCTAAATTCTTCCCAATCTGCACTCTCAGTCTCCCCTCTCCCAGCTCACAGCCATTGTCCCTCGTTCTGTCACTCCCAGCCCTTGGCATGAGTCCCTGCCCAGCTCTCCTGGGGCCCCTTCAGCTAGTGGGAGGCTGTACCAAGTCCTCCCTGCAGCCTTTTCATCAATGGCAGCCCATTCCAATGCCAGTCACTCTCTCTGCCAGGAACTTCCCCCTGACATCCAGCCTAGACCTGTCCTGGCACAGCTTGAGGCTGTGTCCCCTTCTTCTGGTGCTGGCTGCCTGGCAGCAGAGCCCAACCCCACCTGGCTGATTTCTCCACCTCTGGCACTGCTGTTCTGCAGCAGTGAGCTCCTGGGCAGTGTGGCAGAGAGCTCTTGGCATGGTTCAGAATCAGAGAATCAGCCAGGTTGGAAGAGAGCTCCAAGCTCAGCCAGCACAACCTAGCACCCAGCCCTGCCCAACCAACCAGACCATGGCACTCAGTGCCCCAGCCAGGCTTGGCTGCAACACCTCCAGCCACAGCCACTCCACCACCTCCCTGGGCAGCCCATTCCAATGGGCTCTTGCTGTGAAGAACTTCCTCCTCTGTGCCAGGGCAGCTCTAGGCTGGGTGTCAGGAGGAAGTTCTTCACACACAGAGGGTGATTGGCACTGGAATGGGCTCTCCTGCAGCCCCTTCAGCCCCTTGAAGACTGCTCTAAGGTCTCCCTGCAGCCTTCTCTCCCCCACGCTGAACCGACCCAACTCTCTCAGCCTGTCCCCAGAGGGGAGGCTCTGCAGCCTCTGACCAGCTTCATGGCCTCCTCTGGCCCCTCTCCAGCAGCTCCATGTCCCTCTGGTGCTGGGGGCTGCAGAGCTGGATGCAGTGCTGCAGGTGGAGCCCCAGGAGAGCAGAGCAGAGAGGGAAGAATCCCTTCCCTTGCAGGCTGAGGTGTGAGGCACAATCAGCTTCCCTACCCCCTTGTTTTGAGTGATGCCTCCTCAGGCCTGGGCTGCACTCCTGCTGCTGCAGGCTGCTGCTGCCCAGCCCAGCAGGCCCTGAGTGCATGGCAGGGGGAGCAGAATCAGCTCCCTCATCCTCTTCCCTTAGCTCTCTGCCTTGCTAGGCAAACAGCCTCCTGGCTGAAGAGGAGACATCCTGCAGACCTTTGCAAGCCTGGCTCTGACTTCAGCTCCTGTGCAAGTGGTAAATCCACCAGGAAGGATGATAAATAATCAAGAGCTGTTCTAATCAGGATTTAATTGGTTGTTAAAGGCACAGCAGCTCCAAAGTCTGTAGGTCAGCACATAGCTTAGAGCTGTGGCTTGCAACCTGCTGTCCTGCATATTACTCATGCTTAGGGAAAGCTTAAAAATCTCTTCATGGGAGCCTTAAATCCTTCCTAGTGAGAGTGACCAAGGAATGAGCTAGGGCTGCAAACTGGGATCACAGTATCACAGTACCACAGTATCATCAGGGTTGGAAGAGACCTCACAGATCATCAAGTCCAACCCTTTAGCACAGAGCTCAAGGCCAGACCATGGCACCAAGTGCCACGTCCAGTCCTGCCTTGAACAGCTCCAGGGACGGCGACTCCACCACCTCCCCGGGCAGCCCATTCCAGTGTCCAATGACTCTCTCAGGGAAGAACTTTCTCCTCACCTCCAGCCTAAATCTCCCCTGGCACAGCCTGAGGCTGTGTCCTCTTGTTCTGGTGCTGGCCACCTGAGAGAAGAGAGCAACCTCCTCCTGGCCACAACCTCCCCTCAGGTAGTTGCAGACAGCAATGAGGTCTGCCCTGAGCCTCCTCTTCTCCAGGCTAACCAATCCCAGCTCCCTCAGCCTCTCCTCGTAGGGCTGTGCTCAAGGCCTCTCCCCAGCCTCGTTGCCCTTCTCTGGACACACTCAAGCATCTCAATGTCCCTCCTAAACTGGGGGGCCCAGAACTGAACACAGTACTCAAGGTGTGGTCTAACCAGTGCAGAGTACAGGGGCAGAATGACCTCCCTGCTCCTGCTGGCCACACCATTCCTGAGGCAGGCCAGGATGCCACTGGCTCTCTTGGCCACCTGGGCACACTGCTGGCTCATGTTCAGGCAGGTATCAATCAGCACCCCCAGATCCCTCTCTGTCTGGCTGCTCTCAGCCACTCCGACCCCAGCCTGTATCTCTGCATGGGGTTGCTGTGGCCAAAGTGCAGCACCCTGCACTTGGAGCTATTGAACTCCATCCCCTTGGACTCTGCCCATCTGTCCAGGTGGTCAAGGTCCTGCTGCAGAGCCTTTCTGTCCTCCAACCCAGCCACATCTGCCCCCAGCTTGGTGTCACCTGCACACTTGCTGATGACTGACTCCATGCCCTCATCCAGATCATCTATGAAGATGTTACAGAGGATGGGGCCCAGCACTGATCCCTGAGGGACACCACTAGTGCCAGCTGCCAGCTGGATGTGGCACCATTCACCACCACTCTCTGGGCTCAGCCCTCCAGCCAGTTCCTAACCCAGCACAGAGTGTTGCTATCCAAGCCATGGGCTGACAGCTTAGCCAGCAGTTTGCAGGCAGCCCCTGCAGCAGCACTGCTCCTCACCCTGCCTGTCTGCACACACCTGGGCTCACCCCAAACACTGCACTGAACCACAGAAGGGCAGGGCTTGGAAGGCACCTCTGAAGATTACCAAGTCCCAACTCCTGCCAAAGCAGGATCACCTAAAGCAGACCACAAAGGAATGGATCCAGGGGCCCTTGAAAGCCTCCAGAGATGGAGACTCCACCACCTCTCTGGGCAGCATTTTGGACCCTCTTCTAGAGCCTCTCCAGCAGCTCCAGGTGCTTCTGGTGCTGGGGGTCCCAGAGCTGGAGGCAGTGCTGCAGGTGACGTGTGAGCAGAGAGGAGCAGAGGGGCAGAATCCCCTCCCTGTGCTGCTGCTCTCCCTGCTTTTGAATTGCTTTGACAAGAAGGATGTTTGCTGAGCACTCCTCAGGGTTTACAGACAGGTACCAGCCTCGGGAGGTTAGATCTGGGGTTCCACTCCCAGCCTAGCAACACTGCATGGGAACCACAAGAGCCCTGACAGCAGAGAGGCCAAGGAAGAAATGCCATCACTGGAGCATCTTGGAGGTCTCTTCCAACCTGGTTGGTTCTAGGATTCTATGATCCTGTGACCATCAGTGCTGTGCTGGAAGCAAGAGGCAGGGCACTGATGTGGCCCTGGGCAGCCTGCTCTAGTTGGAGATCATAGAATCACAGAAACACTAAGGCTGGCAAAGCTCCTCAGTCCTGCTCCAAGCTCCTCAGTCCTGCTCCAAGCCCCTCAGTCCTGCTCAAAGCTCCTCAGTCCTGCTCCAAGCCCCTCAGTCCTGCTCCAAGCTCCTCAGTCCTGCTCCAAGCTCCTCAGCCCTGCTCCAAGCCCCTCAGTCCTGCTCAAAGCTCCTCAGTCCTGCTCCAAGCCCCTCAGTCCTGCTCCAAGCCCCTCAGTCCTGCTCAAAGCTCCTCAGTCCTGCTCCAAGCCCCTCAGTCCTGCTCAACATCTTTGTGGTTGCCATGGACAGATGCACTGAGTGCAGCCTCAGCAGGTTTGCTGCCCACACCAAGCTGTGTGCTGCAGCAGCCAGGCTGGAGGGCAGGATCCATCCAGAGGCACCTGCACAGGCTGCAGAGCTGGGCACAAGCCAAGCTCAGGAGGTTCAACAAGACCAAGAGCAAGGTCCTGCAGCTGGGTGGAGGCAATGCCAAGCACCAATCCAGGCTGGGCAGTGAGTGGCTGCAGAGCAGCCCTGAGGAAAGGAACTTGGGGGTGCTGCTGGAGGAGAAGCTCAGCAGCAGCCAGCAGTGTGCACTTGCAGCCCAGAGAGCCAAGCAGAGCCTGGGCTGCAGCAGCAGAAGTGTGGCCAGCAGGGCCAGGGAGGGGATTCTCCCCCTCTGCTCTGCTCTGCTGAGAGCCCACCTGGAGTCCTGCATCCAGCTCTGGAGCCCCTGGGACAAGAGGGCTGTGGAGATGCTGGAGAGTGTCGAGAGCAGGGCCAGGAGGATGCTGAGAGGCTGCAGCAGCTCTGCTGTGAGCACAGCCTGAAAGAGTTGGGGCTGTGCAGGCTGGAGCAGAGGAGGCTCCCAGGTAACCTTCTTGTGGCCTGCCAGGGTCTGAAGGGGGCTACAAAAAAGCTGGGGAGGGACTTTTGAGGCTGTGAGGGAGTGGCAGGAGTGGGGGGAATGGAGCAAAGGTGGAGGTGGGGAGAGTGAGGCTGGAGGTGAGGAGGAAGTTGTTGAGCAGGAGAGTGGTGAGAGGCTGGAATGGGTTGCCCAGGGAGGTGGTTGAGGCCCCATGGCTGGAGGTGTTTGAGGCCAGGCTGGCTGAGGCTGTGTGCAGCCTGCTGTAGGGTAGGGTGTCCCTGGGCATGGCAGGAGGTTGGAACTGCCTGCTCCTTGTGGTACCTTCCAGCCCTGCCTGATTCTGTGACTCTATGATCACCAAGTCCAACCACATCCCTATTCCACAAGGCTGACCCTAAACCACAGCCCCAAGCACCACATCCAAATGACTCTTAAACACCTCCAGGCTCGGTGGCTCCTGGGCAGCCTGTGCCAGGGCCTGACCACTCTTGCTGCCAAAGGACTTCTCCTCCTGGCCAGCCTAAGCCTGCCCTGCTGCAGCTTGAGGCCATTCCCTCTTCTTCTGTCACTAAGTACCTGTGAGCAGAGCCCAGCACCAACCTCTGCACAGCCTCCTCTCAGGCAGCTGTAGGCAGTGATGAGCTCTGCCCTCAGCCTCCTCCTCCTCACACCAACCATCCCCAGCTCCCTCAGTCTCTCCTCATCAGATCTCTTCCCCAGCCCTTCCCCAGCTTCCCTGCCCTCCTCTGCACTGCCTCCAGCACCTCCACAGCTCTCTTGTACTGAGGTGCCCCAAACTGGACCCAGCTGCTGAGCTGTGGCCTCACCAGAGCCCAGTGCCAGGGCACAATCCCCTCCCTGCTCCTGCTGGGCACAGCATTCCTGATCCCAGCCAGGCTGCCATTGGCTTTCTGGGCCACCTGGGCACTGCTGGCTCCTGCTCATCTGCTTGCCCACTACAGCCCCCAGGTCCCTTTCTGCCAGGCAGTTTGCAGCCACACTGCTAACCCTGTGCAGAGGCAGTGCCAGGGGTCTGACCCACCTCTGGGCACCCTCTTCAGCACACCACCAGCCCTGCAAGGCAGTGTCTGCCCCCAGCACAACATCCCATTCCAGCCACACTGCCCCAAGCCTTGGGGCTGCTGTGAACCAGGTGGAGGAGCTGGCACTTGGCCTTGCTGAAGCTGATCCCATTAACATTGGCCATGGATCCACTCTACCCAAGCTCTCCCTGCTGCCTGCAGGAGCTCAGACAAGACCTCTGAGGGTCTCTTCCAAGCCAATGCAATCTGTGATTCCTCTGCAGCCTACCAAGCTCCACTTGGTGGCTTTATCCCCTACAAGAGGGAGCTCCTCAGCAGTTGCTTGCCTGGCTGCTGGCACAGGGACACTCCATTGGCATCCAATTTTCCTGCCCCTTGCTTTTGCAGGGCAAATGTTTTGAGAATGGAAGCAGTCTTCTCCTGAAATCAAACAAATCAATGCAGCTGGAAGCAGCCTCTGATGGCACAACATGCAACAAGTAGACTTCTCAGCAGCTCCTGCCTCTCATCATGGTGGCAATCTCTGGTGAGCAGCCCCAACACTCTTTCTGACAGCAGCAAAATACACTTTAAAGGTCAACTGAATCAGATAAAGCCCAGCCTGGCAGCACTTTCAGATGCAGAATTCCATGGATCACATTAAGGTTATGTTTGAGAGGAGAAAGAAAAGTCTTTGGAGGAAAGGAGGGGGGGGGGGGGGGGGGGGGGGGGGAGAAAAAAGGAGAAGGAAATGAAAAGGAAAGAGCAATTAAACAGAATTGTCATCTCTAATCCCACTGGTGCCAAACCTGATGATTGCCTACTGGGCCATGGACAATGCTACAGCTATTAATCTAATTAAAGGCCTTTCTTACAGGCAGCTGAAGCCAGCTCATTAGTGTGGTACTGAGATGCTCATTAAGGGCTTTGGCCATGACTAATTCCTTCAGAATTCTTCCTTTCGTTCTTTATCGTTCACAGCCCGAGAGGAAAACACAAACTCTGCCAGCCCCTTCCCAACCCCCCTCACTCCTAGGAGGAGCAGACAGGTCCCCATCAGCTGCCTGTTGAAACTCTCCCACTCCTAGGCAGTGCAGACAGGTCCCCATCAGCTGCCTGTTGACTTGGTGGTCCTTAATGAACAACCAACCCCCCCCCCCCCCCTCCAGCTCTCCCACTCCTAAGCAGTGCAGACAGGTCCCCATCAGCTGCCTGTTGACTTGGGGGTCCTTAATGAACAACACAACCCATGCCCCCCAACTCTCCCACTCCTAAGCAGTGCAGACAGGTCCCCATCAGCTGCCTGCTGACTTGGGGGTCCTTAATGAACAACACAACCCAATCCCCAACTCTCCCACTCCTAGGCAGTGCAGTCAGGTCCCCACTAGCTGCCTGTTGACTTGGGGGTCCTTAATGAGCAACACAACCCAACCCCCCAACTCTCCCACTCCTAGGCAGTGCAGTCAGGTCCCCATCAGCTGCCTGTTGACTTGGGGGTCCTTAATGAACAACCCAACCCCCCCACACCCCAACTCTCCCACTCCTAAGCAGTGCAGACAGGTCCCCATCAGCTGCCTGTTGGTGATCCTTAATGAACAACACAACCCACCCCTCCATCCCCCAATTCTCCCACTCCTAGGAGGTACAGACAGGTCTCCATCAGCTGCCTGTTGACTTGGTGGTCCTTAATGAGCAACACAACTCTCCCACTCCTAAGCAGTGCAGTCAGGTCCCCACCAGCTGCCTGTTGACTTCATGGTCCTTAATGAACAACACAACCCAATTCCCCTCCCCCCCAACTCTCCCACTCCTAAGCAGTGCAGACAGGTCCCCATCAGCTGCCTGCTGACTTGGGGGTCCTTAATGAACAACACAACCCAATCCCCAACTCTCCCAATCCTAGGCAGTGCAGTCAGGTCCCCATCAGCTGCCTGTTGACTTGGTGGTCCTTAATGAACAACACAACCCCCTCCCCCCAACTCTCCCACTCCTAAGCAGTGCAGACAGGTCCCCATCAGCTGCCTGTTGACTTGGGGGTCCTTAATGAACAACACAACCCACCCCCCCCCAACTCTCTCACTCCTAAGCAGTGCAGACAGGTCCCCACTAGCTGCCTGTTGACTTGGGGGTCCTTAATGAGCAACACAACCCAACCCCCCAACTCTCCCACTCCTAGGCAGTGCAGACAGGTCCCCACTAGCTGCCTGTTGACTTGGGGGTCCTTAATGAGCAACACAACCCAACCCCCCAACTCTCCCACTCCTAGGAGGTGCAGTCAGGTCCCCATCAGCTGCCTGTTGACTTGGGGGTCCTTAATGAGCAACACAACCCAACCCCCCAACTCTCCCACTCCTAGGCAGTGCAGTCAGGTCCCCATCAGCTGCCTGTTGACTTGGGGGTCCTTAATGAACAACCCAACCCCCCCACACCCCAACTCTCCCACTCCTAAGCAGTGCAGACAGGTCCCCATCAGCTGCCTGTTGGTGATCCTTAATGAACAACACAACCCACCCCTCCATCCCCCAATTCTCCCACTCCTAGGAGGTACAGACAGGTCTCCATCAGCTGCCTGTTGTCTTGGTGGTCCTTAATGAGCAACACAACTCTCCCACTCCTAAGCAGTGCAGTCAGGTCCCCACCAGCTGCCTGTTGACTTCATGGTCCTTAATGAACAACACAACCCAATTCCCCTCCCCCCCAACTCTCCCACTCCTAAGCAGTGCAGACAGGTCCCCATCAGCTGCCTGCTGACTTGGGGGTCCTTAATGAACAACACAACCCAATCCCCAACTCTCCCAATCCTAGGCAGTGCAGTCAGGTCCCCACTAGCTGCCTGTTGACTTGGGGGTCCTTAATAAGCAACCCAACTCTCCCACTCCTAAGCAGTGCAGACAGGTCCCCATCAGCTGCCTGTTGACTTAGGGGTCCTTAATGAGCAACACAACCCCCCCACACCCCAACTCTCCCACTCCTAGGAGGTGCAGACAGGTCCCCACCAACTGCCTGTTGACTTGGTGGTCCTTTATGAGCAACACAACCTCCTCCCCCCCCCAACTCTCCCACTCCTAAGCAGTGCAGTCAGGTCCCCATCAGCTGCCTGTGGGTGATCCTCAATGAACAACCCAACCCACTCCTCCACCCCCACTCCCAGGGTTGTTTTAACAGCAAATCATTGATTTATGAGCAAGTGGCAAAGGGAACTTGCTGGAAGCTCTGTTAGATGCTCCTGCAATGGTTCCTTTGCTGCTCCTGCTGCTGCTTTCTGCATCTCCTGCACGCAGCAGAGAGGGAGTGGAGTGGTGGAAGAATGACCAGACCCAAGCTCTGCAGCCTGGAGAAGGATCCAGGGAGACCTTAGAGCTGCACTGGAAAGGACCTACAGGCAGGATGGGGAGGGACTATTAAGAAGGGCCTGTGGGGCTAGGATGAAAGACAATGGTTTGAAACTGGAGCAAGAGAGTTGGGTTGGACAGCAAGAGGAAGTTGTGCACCAGGAGGGTGGTGAGATGGTGGACCAGGGGAGGTTGGACTCAATGATCTCCTTGAGTCCCTTCCAACCCCTAACATCCTGTGATCCTGTGAACAGGCTGCCCAGGGAGGTGTCTCCTCCCTGGAGACATTCAAGATCAGCTCTGTGCTCAGCACTGCTTAGGACACCCCTGGAGTGCTGTGTCCAGTTCTGGGCTCCTCCACTGCAGAGAGATGTTGAGGTGCTGGAAGGTGTTTGGAGCAGGGCAGCAAGGCTGGGGAGGGGCCTGGAGCACAGCCCTGTGAGGAGAGGCTGAGGGAGCTGGGGGGGTGCAGCCTGCAGCAGAGGAGGCTCAGGGCAGAGCTCATTGCTGCCTGCAGCTGCCTGCAGGGAGGCTGTGGCCAGGTGGGGTTGGGCTCTGCTGCCAGGCAGCCAGCACCAGAAGAAGGGGACACAGCCTGAAGCTGTGCCAGGGCAGGTCTAGGCTGGATGTGAGGAGGAAGTTGTTGGCAGAGAGAGTGATTGGCATTGGAATGGGCTGCCCAGGGAGGTGGTGGAGTGGCTGTGGCTGGAGGTGTTGCAGCCAAGCCTGGCTGGGGCACTTAGTGCCATGGTGTGGTTGGTTGGGCAGGGCTGGGTGCTAGGTTGGGCTGGCTGAGCTTGGAGCTCTCTTCCAGCCTGCCTGATTCTGTGGTTCTATGAGCATGAAGCATGCAGAGCCTGTGCCTGGGAGAGCAGCCAGTGCTGCCCAGGCTACCAGAGAGCTGTCTGGGCTGCAGGACCCAGGGCCAGCCAGCACAGCCTGGCCTGGCTTGTTGCCTCTGCTCTGCCATGAGGGAGTTGCCCCCAGGAGATCATCTTGTTGGAGGCAGCCAGTTGAAGTGTAATTCTCCTAACTGGGCAAGCTCCTCTGCTGGCACCAGCAGGAGGAACATGAAGCCAGTGCTGGCACCAAGCTCCCCTCATCTCTTTGGGGAGCCTGCA
Organism: Pogoniulus pusillus; assembly: GCF_015220805.1. Classification (NCBI taxonomy): domain Eukaryota; kingdom Metazoa; phylum Chordata; class Aves; order Piciformes; family Lybiidae; genus Pogoniulus; species Pogoniulus pusillus. The sequence goes on from NC_087292.1 coordinate 2,411,617, forward strand.
GTTCCTCACCACCACAAGCTGCTCAGCCTTGCCCCATGGGATGCTGAGCAGCTTCCCTGCACCAGCTGGGCCATCCTTATGCCCTCTACCACACTGGGCTCAGGACCAAAAGAGTGGCCCCTGAGTAGGGGTAGAAGCTGTCCAGGTCCCTGGAGCAGCCTTTCCTTAACCCTTGTGAGCCAGTGTGTGGGTCAGAAGCAAGGCTGATGCCCACCAGCAGCTCCCAGTGCTTGTGCATTGCTGGGGAAGGGCACACACCTGACATTAGCAAACTGGTTGGGTGATGCCAGGGGATCACCACGGAGCTGCTTGTTAGCACAACAGCTCATAAAAGCAATTAGAGGCCATTAAATGGCAATTTGGCCCCCATCACACTTAACCTCCTCCATCAGGGAGGTAATGGCCCATGGATGTTTGCTGCCTGTTTGGCTGGAGCTGGGTGCAGAAGCTTTCACTGTGGCAAACCTCAACTCCCCACCCAACTAAAGCTGTCACTGACACACTTGGGATGAGCTTCCTCCCACACCTGACTCTGTCAGAGCCTCTTAGAGGTGGCCTGGAGGAGTCACATCAGAGCAGGGATGTGGCACTGCAGCTGTGATTGGGGCTGTCACCATGGACCAGACCTCTGTGGCAGGAGCTCTGTGTCCTGCATCTGGCAGAGGTCAGGAACCAACCACTGCCTGCAGCACCAGCAGGGAGGAGCAAAGTGCCTGCTCAGTGCAACGAAGTGCCCTGGAGCCTCCTGCAGTGTGTGGCTGACAGCATGGTTGGAGGGCTCTGCAGGGGGGGCCTGGAGAGCCTGGATGCATAGGCTGAGGTCACTCATATGAGGTTCAACAGGGCCAAGTGCTGGCTCCTGCCCTTGGGTCACAACAACCCCATGAAGGCTCCAGGCTTGGGGCAGAGTGGCTGGAAAGTGGCCAGCAGGTGAGGACTGAGGGGTGATGGTTGACAGCAGCTGAACGTGAGCCAGAGGGTGCCCAGGTGGCCAAGGAGGGCACCAGCAGCCTGGCCTGGATCAGCAATGCTGTGGGCAGTGGGAGCAGGGCAGTGATGGTGCCCCTGGACTGGGCACTGCTGAGGCCACACCTTGAGTGCTGGGCTCAGTTTTGGGCCCCTCACTGCCAGAAGGACATTGAGTTGCTGGAGCAGAGCCAGAGAAGGGCAAGGAAGGTGGGGAAGGGTCTGGAGAACAGGGCTGGGGAGGAGCAGCTGAGGGAGCTGGGGGGAGGCTCTAGTGTGGAGAAGAGGAGGCTGAGGGCAGAGCTCATTGCTCTCTGCAGCTCCCTGAGAGGAGGCTGCAGTGAGCTGGGGTTGGGCTCTGCTGCCTAGGATCAGGTGGAAGAAGAGGCAATGTCCTGAAAATGTGCCAGGGGAGGGTTAGGGTGGAGAGGAGGAAACATTTCCTTGGCGCAGGAGTGGTCAGGGATTGGCACAGGCTGCCCAGGGAGGTGGTGGAGGTGTTGAAGGAAGCTGTGGCCATGGCACCTGGGGACAGGGTTTGGTGGCCACGGTGGTGCTGGGTTGATGATCTCTGAGGGCTTTCCCACCCTAAGCCACTCCACAGTTCTATGCTCCTCACACCCCAAGGTTGACTGCCCTCACCCTCTGTGCCCTGGCATGGCAGCAGCTGCCCTCTTGCCCATATTTTCTCTCATTCATCACTGGCAAATCTCATCTTCTACAAGCCAGAAAGAGCTGCCTGGAGTCTGTCTCCTGCCACTGATCCACAGATCTTCAGAGCCTCCCCCCGAGGCAGCCTGAGTCCCAGCTGCTGTTTGCTCTCCTTGCTGCCTAGGGCATCTCTGGCTATCACCAAGAGCTGTGAGCAGAAGCAGAAGCTGTCTGGGCAGGGCTGCTCCACAATTACTCATGTTAACAGCAGCAGTCACTGGCAGAGCAAAAAGAAGAATGATTTCATTTTCATAACCTTGAGTTCCCCCTGCCCTGCTTGCAGGAGTTTGCCTGCATCATTGCCAGCCCCTGGGAAGGAGGGCACCACACTGCTGGTGCCACATAGCACCCCTGGCATCTGCCACACCTCATGGAGGCTTAGCACTTGGGTGGCCAAAGCTTGTTCCAGGCTGAGGGACAGTGCAACCCCAACCCAGAACCTGCTGCTCACCCATGGAGACAGGCAGGGGCTGCTCAGCCTGGAGAAGGGAAGGCTGCAGGGAGAACTTGGAGCAGCCTCCCAGTAGCTGAAGGGGCTCCAGGAGAGCTGGGCAGGGACTTATGCCAAGGGCTGGGAGTGCCAGGACAAGCTAAGGGAAGAGGATGAGGGAGCTGATTCTGCTCCCCCTGCCATGCACTCAGGGCCTGCTGGGCTGGGCAGCAGCAGCCTGCAGCAGCAGGAGTGCAGCCCAGGCCTGAGGAGGCATCACTCAAAACAAGGGGGTAGGGAAGCTGATTGTGCCTCACACCTCAGCCTGCAAGGGAAGGGATTCTTCCCTCTCTGCTCTGCTCTCCTGGGGCTCCACCTGCAGCACTGCATCCAGCTCTGCAGCCCCCAGCACCAGAGGGACATGGAGCTGCTGGAGAGGGGCCAGAGGAGGCCATGAAGGTGGTCAGAGGCTGCAGAGCCTCCCCTCTGGGGACAGGCTGAGAGAGTTGGGTCGGTTCAGCGTGGGGGAGAGAAGGCTGCAGGCAGACCTTAGAGCAGCCTTCGAGGGGCTGAAGGGGCTGCAGGAGAGCCCATTCCAGTGCCAATCACTCTGTGTGTGTGAAGAACTTCCTCCTGACACCCAGCCTAGAGCTGCCCTGGCACAGAGGAGGAAGTTCTTCACAGCAAGAGCCCATTGGAATGGGCTGCCCAGGGAGGTGGTGGAGTGGCTGTGGCTGGAGGTGTTGCAGCCAAGCCTGGCTGGGGCACTTAGTGCCATGGTCTGGTTGGTTGGGCAGGGCTGGGTGCTAGGTTGGACTGGCTGAGCTTGGAGCTCTCTTCCAGCCTGGCTGATTCTGTGATTCTGAGCCATGCCAAGAGCTCTCTGCCACACTGCCCAGGAGCTCACTGCTGCAGAACAGCAGTGCCAGAGGTGAAGAATTGAGGCAAACTCTGCTTTGAAGTGTTTTGCTACCCCCTGTCCATCTTTAAGGCTTTTCATTTCCTTAGGTCAAAGTGGCAGCTGGTTTGGGTTTGGGTTTTTTTTCTCTGCAGGTGGAGTAAGCAGTGGCAGAGGGGCAGGGGCAGCCCTTGGCATTCACTTTTAATGAGTGCTTGGGGAAAGCAGCAGCAGCAGCAGCATTTTCTCCTGGCACCATCTGATCCTGTGAAACCTCTTTGGATTTTGCAAAGCACAACTCCTACCCTGCCCCTATGCTGGAGATCAGCAGATGTGTCCTAAACAGTTAGAACTGTAGAATCAGGCAGGCTGGAAGAGAGCTCCAAGCTGAGCCAGCCCAGCCTAGCACCCAGCCCTGCCCAACCAACCACACCATGGCACTAAGTGCCCCAGCCAGGCTTGGCTGCAACACCTCCAGCCACGGCCACTCCACCACCTCCCTGGGCAGCCCATTCCAGTGCCAATCACTCTCTCTGACAGCAACTTCCTCCTCACATCCAGCCTAGACCTGCCCTGGCACAGCTTGAGGCTGTGTCCCCTTCTTCTGGTGCTGGCTGCCTGGCAGCTTAGCCCAACCTCACCTGGCTACAGCCTCCCTGCAGGCAGCAATGAGCTCTGCCCTGAGGCTCCTCTGCTGCAGGCTGCACCCCCCCAGCTCCCTCAGCCTCTCCTCACAGGGCTGTGCTCCAGGCCCCTCCCCAGCCTTGCTGCCCTTTTCTCCAGTTGGAACTAGATGAGCTTTGAGGTCCCTTCCTACCCAGCCCCCACTAACATCCACTCATGGACACCTTTCTGTGTGCCCCCCCCCCCTCCAGAACCTGGCTCCTGAAGCCCTCACTAGCAAGCAGCCAGCCAGGAGCACCTGAATTCACAGTGGCTCTTTGGTCTTTGCCTGCACCCTTGCATGATGCCATTTCTTCCTGTGCTCTACACTCCTGAGCTGAGCCCAGCTGCAGCTCCTCCTGGCTCTGCTCAGGGTGCAGAGCAGCAGCTGCAGTGCTGTGCATGCACTGGAGTCCAACTGCATGCAGCTGCAGCCATGCTCTCAGGAGGCAGCAGCCCTCTGCAGAGAGATCTCTGCCTGGGGCAGCAGTGGGCTGCAAGCAGTGGGACAAGGCTGCTGTGCCATGCCTGGGCAGAAGCAGGCAGTGCCCTGTCCACCTGCACAGTCCTTCTTCAGCACCTTCCCACCCACGAAATCCTTCCCTCATGCTTTTGGCATTCCCCTTGGAATCACAGAATGGGCTGGGTTGGCAGAGACTTCCAAAGCTCATCCAGTCCAAACCCTCTGCACTCAGCAGAGATATCCTCCACTGCAGCAGGTTGCCCACAGCTCTGTCCAGCCTCACCTTGAACATCTCCAGAGATGGACCTCAACCACCTCCTTGAGCAACCTGTTGCAGTGTGTTCCAGCACTCTCCTGGTGCAGAACTTGTTCCTCACATCCAATCTCAATCTGCTCTGCTCTAGTCTGAAGTCACTGCCCTCATCCTGTCCCTGCAGGCCTTTGCAAACAATCTCTCTGCAGCCTGCTTGTAGCCCTCTTCAGGTACTGGAAGGTTGCCATTAGGTCTCCATGGAAGCTTCTCTTCTCCAGGCTGAACACTCCCAGCTCCCTCAGCCTGCCCTCATAGCCAGGGGCATCAGCTACCTCCCTGGGCAACCTGTTCCAACACTCCATACCCTCTGGTACAGACTTCCTCTACAAGGGAGAGGGCACTTAGTGCCATGGTGTGGTTGGTTGGGCAGGGCTGGGTGCTAGGTTGGGCTGGCAGAGCTTGGAGCTCTCTTCCAACCTGCTTGATTCTATGATTAGAGTGGGTTGGATTGGAAGGGACCTTCAAGACCATCCAGTTCCAACCCCTGTGCTATAGGCAGGGACACCTCCCACTAGAACAGGATGCTCAAGGACTCATCCAGCCTGGTCCTGAACACCTCCAGGGAGGTTGTGGAGCACAGAAGCACCCAATGTGATCTTTGATCACATTGGGTGCTTCTGTGCTCCACAACCTCCCTGGGCAACCTGTGCCAGTGTCTCACCACCCTCAACCTGTGCCAGGGTCTCACCACCCTCATACTGAAGAACTTCTTCTTAAGCTCCACTCTAAACCTACTCTCTCTCAGCTCCAAACCATTCTTCCTTGTCCTGTCTCCAGACCTCCCCTTATGAGAAGTCTCTCTGCAGCCTTCCTATAGGACCCCTTCAGGCTCTGGCAGGCAGCTCTGAGGTCCCCCTGGAGCCTTCTCCTCTGCAGGCTGCACCCCCCCAGCTCCCTCAACCTGTCCTCACAGCCCCTGGGCAACCTGTTCCATTGCTCCACCACCTTCATGAGCAGCTTCTAAGAAGATCCTTCCTTCTCCTGCCTCCAGCTGTTGTGTGCCACTGCAGAGCCACCCTCAGCATGGAGCAGGAGGGCATCAGAGAGGAATTTGGGGAGATTTCCACACCCTTCACAAAGCTCTCCTGCTGCCTGGACTTCTCCTGGCTAGAAAGATGAAAGGGATTAGGAGCTTAGGGATGCTAAAGCTGGGAAGTGAAGGGCTTTAGAACATACCAAGGTCTTAATTTACAAGGGATGCTTAAAGAAAGAAAGAAAGGATGGAGAGAGGATTTTCACCCACAGGAGAGTGGGAAAATTGAAGGTTGTTTTGCCCAGTAAAATGCTTGGCTCTGATGTGTCCTTCCTCTGGTGCCACCCCACACACCTGCTGAGGGTGCCCCAGTGCCACTGCCCCTGCAAAGATGGCAAACAGCACTGCTCCCAATCCTGACCCCACAGCAAAGCCAGCCAGAGGAGTGGAGAGCAGATTCTGCCTCTTCACTCTGCTCTGCTCAGACCTCACCTCCAATCCTGCCCCCAGGGCTGCTGTGCCCAGCACAAGAAGGACACAGAGCTGCTGAGAGAGGCCAGAGGAGGCCACAAGGATGCTGCAAGGGCTGCAGCAGCTCTGCTGTGAGCACAGGCTGAGGGAGCTGCCTGCAGAGGAGAAGGCTCCAGGGGCACCTCAGAGCTGCTGCCAGTGCCTGAAGGGAGCCTGCAGGGAGGCTGCAGAGGGACTTGTGCTGAGGGGCCATGGGGGAATGGTTTGAGCTGAGGCAGAGCAGGGGAGGAGTGGAGCTGGGGAGGAAGCTCAGTACAAGAGTGGTGAGATTCTGGAATGGACTTCAAAGGGAGGTCACAGCCAGGTCACTGATGGTCACACCTGCCAACTGGTGGTCACATCTGCCCACTGATGGCCACAAGCAGGTCACTGATAGCCACAGTCACCCACTGATGGTCACAGCTGCCCACTGATGGTCACAGCTGCCCATTGATGGTCACAGCTGCCCACTGATGGTCACAGCTGCCCACTGATGGTCACAGCTGCCCATTGATGGTCACAGATGCCCACTGATGGTCACATCTGCCCACTGATGGCCAGAGCTGCCCACTGATGGTCACAGATGCCCATTGATGGTCATAGCTGCCCACTGATGGTCACAGATGCCCATTGATGGTCATAGCTGCCCACTGATGGTCACAGCTGCCAGCTGATGGTCACATCTGCCCATTGATGGTCACAGATGCCCACTGATGGTCACATCTGCCCACTGATGGTCACATCTGTCCACTGACGGCCACAGCCACCCACTGATGGTCACAGCTGCCCACTGATGGCCACAGCTGCCCACTGATGGCCACAGCCAGGTCACTAATGGTCACAGCTGCCCAATGATAGCCACAGCCAGGTCACTGATGGTTACAGCCACCCACTGATGACCACACCTCATACTGAAGAACTTCCTAAGATCCACTCTAAACCTACTCTCCCTCAGCTCCAAACCATTCAACCTTGGCCTGTCTCTAGACCCCCTCAGCACAAGTCCCTCTGCAGCCTTCCTGCAGGATCCCTTCAGGCACTGGCAGCAGCTCTGAGGTCCCCCTGGAGCCTTCTCCTCTGCAGGCTGCACCCCCCCAGCCCCCTCAGCCTGTGCTCACAGCAGAGATGCTGCAGCCCCTGGAGCATCTTTGTGGCCTCCTCTGGACTCACTCCAGAGTGTCCTTCTTGTGCTGGGGACAGCAGCACTGGGGGCAGGATTGGAGGTGAGGTCTCACAGGAGCAATGCTCCTGCTCTGGGCAGAGTCTGCTGGCTCTGGGCAGGGTCTGCTGGCTCTGGGCATAGTCTCTGCTGGCTCTGGGCAGGGTCTCTGCTGGCTCTGGGCAGTGTCTGCGTGCCCTGGGCAGGGTCTCTGCTGGTTCTGGGCAGGGTCTGCTGCTGGCTCTGGGCAGGGTCTGCTGGCTCTGGGCAGGGTCTGCTGCTGGCTCTGGGCAGGGTCTCTGCTGGCTCTGGGCATAGTCTCTGCTGGTTCTGGGCAGGGTCTGCTGGCTCTGGGCATAGTCTCTGCTGGCTCTGGGCAGGGTCTGCTGGCTCTGGGCAGGGTCTGCGTGCTCTGGGCAGGGTCTCTGCTGGTTCTGGGCAGGGTCTGCTGGCTCTGGGCAGGGTCTGCTGCTGGCTCTGGGCAGTCCCTGCTGACTCTGGGCAGTTTCTGCTGACTCTGGGCAGTTTCTGCTGGCTCTGGGCAGTCCCTGCTGGCTCTCACAGCAATAGCAGTGTGCCCTGGTAAAACCTGCCAGGCCCTGGGTGAGATTTGAAGAGCAGGGAGTGCAGGGAGGCATTTCTGGTGGAGCAGAGGCGAGGGTGAAGCTGGAGCACACGGGAGAGGGGGAGGAAGGCAGCACCATCCATCAGCAGGGCAGCAGCAGCAGCACTACTTATCTGCTCCCTGCAATTCCACTTACAGCCAAGAAAAATGAGCCAGGGGAGCAGAAATTATGTGTGACAGGGAAGGACAAAGTGCTCTAATCAAAACAAGAGCCGTGCAGATAGCTCCTGGAAGAGCCTTGCCATGGGCACCCAGCTCCGTCTGCGGGGTGGTACTGGGCTGGGAGGATGCTCCTGGCAGCCTGAGGATGAGGGTGAGGAGGAGGATGAGGGTGAGAGTGAGGATGAAGGTGAGAAGGATGAGGGTGAGGGTGAGGAGGAGGAGGGTAAGAGTGAGGGCAAGGATGAGGGTGAAAGTGAGGAGGAGGAGAATGAGAGTGAGGGTGAGAATGAGGATGAGGGTAAGAGTGAGGGCAAGAACAAGGATGAGGAGGATAAGAGTGAGGGTGAGAATGAGAATGAATATGAAGATGAGGAGCATAAGGATGAGAGTGAGGGTGATGATGAGGGTCAGGAGGATGAGAATGAGGGTGAGGGTGAGAATGAGGGAGAGGGTGAAGATGAGGGTGAGGAGGATGAGGATGAGGGAGAGGATGAGGATGAGGGAGAGGATGAGGATGAGAGGGAGGGTGAGTGGGATATGGATGAGGGTGACAATGAAGGTAATGCCTGGGCTGCATCCAAAGCAGTGTGGCCAGAGATGGAGAGAGAGGATCCTGCCCCTCTGCTCTGCTCTGCTCTGCCCTCGCCTGCAGTGCTGTCCAGCTCTGGGATCCCCAACACAAGAGAGATCTGCACCTGCTGGATAGGGTCCAGAGGGGACCACAAAGATGATCCAAGGAATGGAGAACCTCCACTATGGGGACAGGCTGACAGAGTTGGGTCTGCTCAGCCTGGAGAAGAGAAGGCTGCAGGGAGACCTTAGAGCTTCATTTCAATGCCTGAAGGGGACACCCAGTTCTGGGCTCCTCCATTGCAGAGAGATGTTGAGGTGCTGGAAGGTGTTTGGAGAAGGGCAGCAAGGCTGGGGAGGGGCCTGGAGCACAGCCCTGTGAGGAGAGGCTGAGGGAGCTGGGGGGGTGCAGCCTGCAGCAGAGGAGGCTCAGGGCAGAGCTCATTGCTGCCTGCAGCTGCCTGCAGGGAGGCTGTAGCCAGGTGGGGTTGGGCTCTGCTGCCAGGCAGCCAGCAGCAGAAGAAGGGGACAGAGGCTCAAGCTGTGCCAGGGCAGGTCCAGGCTGGATGTTGTTAGGAAGTTGCTGTCAGAGAGAGTGATTGGCATTGGAATGGGCTGCCCAGGGAGGTGGTGGAGTGGCTGTGGCTGGAGGTGTTGCAGCCAAGCCTGGCTGGGGCACTTAGTGCCATGGTTTGGTTGGGCAGGGCTGGGTGCTAGGTTGGGCTTGGAGCTCTCTTCCAACCTGCCTGATTCTATGATTCTATGACCTCTCTGAATGGCCACAGAGGCTGAGAATGTCCCAGCTGCCAGCCCCCTCCACGGGCTGCAGGTGCTGCTGAAGGCAGTGCCAAGCCTTGCTGTCCCCAGGGCTCCCCAGCAGCCAGCTCTGGCCCTGCTGGGGGCTGTCTGCTGGCTGTGATGCATGCGGCGCGGGCGCTGCTGGCCAGCAGGGCAGGCTCATCCCTGCAGCCTGTGAAAAATGGATGCTTGCATCAAGTGCAATTTGGTGTTGTAGCAGAGGCCTGTCCCCCCCGGGGTGCCAGGGCATTTGATGAAAGCCCTTTCATGGGAAATCAATATTGCTCTCATTATGACTTTCATTCTCAGTCCTAACCACTGCCGAGACCGACTGGAAAGGCGCCGCACGCCGGGCACGCACCCACGGCTCTCCTCGTTAGGGCAGCAACCCCCTGGCATTCATTTCTCTCTCCTTAGCACACACAGAGCTAGAGAAGCACTCAGAGGATGTCCTCCTGATGGGCAAGTAACAGGTTGCAGCAGTGATGTTCACTGCCAGGGTAAAGGTTCCTCCTAGGAAACGCTGCCCCAGATCACCCCCAGGTGCCAGTGAGGGCAATCAGCGGTGCCATGGCCAAAGCTCTGCCAAGGTCTAAACAGCCTCAAGCTTTGAATTACACCCAAGGGTGGGGGCTGGCACAGGAGGCAGAGAGTTGAAAGAAAAGACTGGGTGAGGCACTTAGTGCCATGGTCTGGTTGACTGGATAGGGCTGGGGGATAGGTTGGACTGGATGAGCTTGGAGGTCTCTTCCAACCTGGCTGATTCTATGATTCTATGTTTCTAAGTGAATCCTAGAATCAAGCAGGTTGGAAGAGAGCTCCAAGCTCAACCTAGCACCCAGCCCTGGCCAAGCAACCAGACCATGGCACTAGGTGCCCCAGCCAGGCTTGGCTTCAACACCTCCAGCCACGGCAGCTCCACCACCTCCCTGGGCAGCCCATTCCAATGCCAATCACTCTCTCTGCCAACAACTTCCTCCTAACATCCAGCCTAGACCTGCCCTGGCACAGCTTGAGGTGGTGGAGTCACTGTCCCTGGAGGTGTTCAAGAACAGACTGGGTGAGGCACTTAGTGCCATGGTCCAGTTGATTGGATAGTGACAGTGGCCAGGGCTGGGTGCTAGGTTGGGCTGGCTGAGCTTGGAGCTCTCTTCCAACCTGCTTGGTTCTGTGATTCTATGATCTCATTGGGTCCCTTCTGAGCCCTGACATCCTGTGAGCCTGTGCCCAGCCCTGCCCACAGCCAGCAGGTGCAGGAATGAAACAAGAAGCAACAGGAAGAGAAAAATAGTACTGAATAATGCCTTCCCAAAGCAGTGCTGATTTACTTCTCCAAGGGGTTCCTCTGCCTCCCACCACTTGTTCTGTTACTGTTGAAACCATGGCAACAGCCCAGATGGTCCCATCACACAGAAGAAGGGCAGCAGAGCTGGTGAGGGGTTTGGAGAAGGAGTCCTGCTGAGAGAAGTGAGGTTGTTCAGTCAGGGGGAGAGCAAAAATGTCAGGAGCTCAGAATGCAGCCAAGGGGCTTGTGGCCAAGGCACACAGACAGAATTGATCTGTGCTGGGTCAAGAACTGGCTGGATGGCAGAGCCCAGAGAGTGGTGGTGAATGGTGCCACAGCCACCTGGCAGCTGGCACCAGTGGTGTGCCCCAGGGATCAGTGCTGGGCACAGTCCTGTTCAATATCTTTATTGATGACCTGGACGAGGGGATTGAGTCCAGCAGCAGTGAGTTTGCAGATGACACCAAGCTAGGAGCAGTGTGGAGCTGTTGGAAGGTAGGAGAGCCCTGCAGAGGGACCTGGCCAGGCTGCATGGGTGGGCAGAGGCCAATGGGATGAGACTGAACAAGGCCAAGTGCAGGGTTCTGCACTTTGGCCACAGCAACCCCAAGCAGCACTACAGGCTGGGGACTGAGTGGCTGAGAGCAGCCAGGAGGAAAGGGAACTGGGGGTACTGATAGAGAGTAGGCTGAAGATGAGGCAGCAGTGTGCCCAGGTGGCCAAGAGAGCCAATGGCATCCTGGGCTGCATCAGGAGCAGTGTGGCCAGCAGGACAAGGGAGGTTATTCTTGCCCTGTTCTCAGCACTGCTCAGGCCACCCCTTGAGTGCTGTGTCCAGTTCTGGGCTCCTCAATTCAAGAAGGATGTTGAGGTGCTGGAAGGTGTCCTGAGAAGGGCAACAAAGCTGGGGAGGGGCCTGGAACACAAATCCTATGAGGAGAGGCTGAGGGAGCTGGGGGGGTGCAGCCTGCAGCAGAGGAGGCTCAGGGCAGAGCTCATTGCTGCCTGCAGCTGCCTGCAGGGAGGCTGTAGCCAGGTGGGGTTGGGCTCTGCTGCCAGGCAGCCAGCACCAGAAGAAGGGGACACAGCCTCAAGCTGTGCCAGGGTAGGTATAGGCTGGATGTTAGGAGGAAGTTCTTCACAGAGAGAGTGATTGGCATTGGAATGGGCTGCCCAGGGAGGTGGTGGAGGCACCGTCCCTGGGGGTCTTCAAGAAAAGCCTGGCTGGGGCACTTAGTGCCATGCTCTGGTTGGTTGGGCAGGGCTGGGTGCTAGGTTGGACTGGATGATCTTGGAGGTCTCTTCCAACCTGGTTGGTTCTATGATTCTATGAATTACCTTCCTGTGCTGTGAGAAACCATGGAATGGTAGAATGGGAGGGGTTGGAAGGGACCTTTGAGTCCAACCCCCCCTGCCAAAGCAGGGTCACCCAGGGCAGGTCACACAGGAATGCACCATCTAGGTGGGGATTGAAAGTCTCCAGAGAAGGAGGCTCAACAACCCCTCTGGGCAGCCTGCTCCAGGGCTCCAGCACCCTCACAGCAAAGAAGTTTCTGCTCAGGCTGAGTTGGGAACCTCCTGGGTCCCAGTTTGTGGCCATTGCTCCCTGTCCTACCCCAGGACACCACTGAAAAGAGCCTGGCCCCTGCCTGACACCCACCTCTGAGGGATTTATAACCATTGATAGACCTCCCCTCAGCCTTCCCCAGAGCTCTCAGCCTCTCCTCATCACGCAGATTTTCCAAGCCCTTCATCATCCTCGTGGCCTCCATTGGACTCTCTCCAGCAGATCCCTGTTCATCTTCACCTGGGGAGCCCACAGCTGCCCACAGCACTGCAGAGCCCAACCCCTCCTGGTTGCAGCCTCCGTTCAGCTTCCATCCATTGCTCCTTGTCCTGTCCCAGGGAGCAGTGAGCAGAGCCTGTCCCCCCCTCCTGACCCTCAGCCCTCAGGTGTTTATAGACATTGATTCAATCCCCTCTCAATCTTCTCTTCTCCAGACTAAGCAGCCCCAGGGCCCTCAGCCTCTCCTCATCAGGAAGCCCTCCTGTCCTCTCATCATCCTCATAGCCCTCCCTTGGGCTCTCTCCAGCAGGTCCCTGTCCCTCTGCAACTGGGGAGCCCAAACCTGAAGGCAGTGCTCAAGATGAGGTCTCAGCAGAGCAGAGAAGAGGGTGAGGAGAACCTCCCTTGACCTGCTGGCCACACTCTTCTTTCTGTGCCTCAGGATGGCACTGACCTTCTTGGCCACCAGGGCACTTTGCTGTCCCACAGAGAACCTACTGTCCAGCAGGACTCTGAAGTCCTTCTCCATGGAGCTGCTTCCCAGCAGGGAGGTGGAGTTTCTACAGGCTGAGTGGGATCAGCCAGAGGGATTTTTGAAGGGGACCTATCTGGGGACAATCTCCCTCCCAACAAAAGCAGACTGGCAGAGCTCAGATCAGCATCAGAGGCTGCAGACAGTCAGCAGCAGCCTGAATCTGATCTGGTGTTCATCTGTGCTGTGCTATCTGCCATGGCTCCTTGGCTGAATCAGTCACACTCTTGCAAAGCCAAAAAAAGGAACTGATTTGTCTGGTTAAAGACATCCAGACAAGAAACCAGGCCCAAAAGCAGGCATCACTGCTGCAAGGCACAACAAACGACTCCCCCAGAGACATCCCTCAGGCCAATCCTACCTCCATGTCCACATCCAGGGAGAAATCTCTTTGTAAGCTTGGAATGGCAAGGGAGCAGCTCTGCCCTTCCTAAGGAATTAAGCAGGTTGGGAAAGACCTCTGAGATCACTGAGTCCAACCTAGCACCTAACACCTGCTAATTAACTCAACCCTGGCACCAAGAGCCTCTTCCAGCCTCCTCCTAAACACCTCCAGGGATGGGGACTCCACCACCTCCCTGGGCAGCCCATTCCAATGCCAATCACTCTCTCTGACAGCAACTTCCTCCTCACATCCAGCCCAGACCTGCCCTGGCACAGCTTGAGCCTCTGTCCCCTTGTTCTGCTGCTGGCTGCCTGGCAGCAGAGCCCAACCCCACCTGGCTACAGCCTCCCTGCAGGCAGCTGCAGGCAGCAATGAGCTCTGCCCTGAGCCTCCTCTGCTGCAGGCTGCACCCCCCCAGCTCCCTCAGCCTCTCCTCACAGGGCTGTGCTCCAGGCCCCTCCCCAGCCTTGCTGCCCTTCTCCAAACACCTTCCAGCACCTCAACAGCTCTCTGCAATGGAGGAGCCCAGAACTGGACACAACACTCCAGGGGTGGCCTGAGCAGTGCTGAGCACAGGGGCACAAGAACCTCCCTTGTCCTGCTGCCCACACTGCTCCTGAGCCAGCCCAGGATGCCATTGGCTCTGCTGCCCACCTGGGCACTGCTGCCTCCTCTTCAGCTCCTCTCTCCCACCACCCCCAGCTCCCTCTCTGCCTGCCTGCTCTCAGCCACTCTGTCCCCAGCCTGTAGTGCTGCTTGGGGTTGTTGTGGCCAAAGTACAGAACCCTGCACTTGGCCTTGTTCAGTCTCATCCCACTGGCCTCTGCCCACCCATGCAGCCTGCCCAGGTCCCTCTGCAGGGCTCTGCTACCCTCCAACAGCTCCACACTGCTCCTAGCTTGGTGTCATCTGCAAACTGACTGATGCTGGACTCAATCCCCTGCTCCAGATCATCAATAAAGATACTGACCAGGACTGTGCCCAGCACTGATCCCTGAGGCACACCACTGGTGCCAGCTGCCAGGTGGCTGTGGCACCATTCACCACCACTCTCTGGGCTCTGCCATCCAGCCAGTTCCTGACCCAGCACAGAGTGAATCTGTCCAAGCCATGAGCTGCCAGCTTGGCCAGGAGCTTCTTGTGGCAGACAGTGTCAAAGCTTTGCTGCAGTCCAGGCAGACTCCATCCACAGCCTGCCCCACATTCACCAGGCAGGAACCTGATCATAAAAGGAGCTCAGGTTGGTGAGGCAGGACCTGCCCTTCCTAAACCCATGCTGGCTGGGCCTGATCCCTTGGCCACCCTGTAGGTGCTGTGTGATGGCACTCAAGATGCCCTGTTCCATGCCCTTGCCTGGCACTGAGGTCAGGCTGACAGCTCTGTAGAAGCTGATAATCCACCTCCTAGAATCATAGAACGAATCAGGTTGGAAGAGACCTCCAAGCTCCTCCAGTCCATCAGCACTCCTGTCACCATCAGCACTGCTCTGTGGGGCAGGGGCTACAGCACTTGTCCTCCACAGGTCCATTTTGTGTGCTGGGCATTTATTTTATGGCTCCCCTGGCTCAAGCTGGCTAACAACTTCTCTCCTCACACCACACAGAACAGCCTGCTTGGAAGAGGCCTTAAGCTCACTGAGTTCAGCCACAACCTAAGAGCTCCCTGCAGACAGCTGCTAGAGCATGGCCCCCAGCTCCTCACTCAAATGGCTTTTAAACACCTCCAGGGGGGAACATAAAATCACAGAATTGTTCTGGCTGGAAGAGACCTCTAAGGTCATCCAGTCCAACCATCCACCCAACACCACCATGGCCATTCAACCATAGCCTCAAGTGCCATGGCCACACATTTTTTCCAGGGCTGGGGACACCATCACCTCCCTGGGGAGCCTGTTCCAACCTCTGACCCCTCTTGCAACAAAGGAATGGTTCCTCAGCTCCAAACTAACCCTCCCCTGGCATCATTTCAGGCCATTTCCTCTCCTTCCATCCCCTGATCCTAGGCAGAAGAGCTCAACCACATCTGGCTCCAGCCTCCTTTCAGGGAGCTGTAGAGAGGAAGGAGCTCTGCCATCAGCCTCCTCACCTCCAGACTGCACCCCCTCCCCCCAAGCTCCCTCAGCTGCTCCTCCCCAGCTCTGTTCTCCAGACCCTTCCCCACCTTTGTTGCCCATCTCTGGACCTGCTCCAGCCCCTCAATGCCCTTCTGAGGGACCCAAACCTGAGTAGCAACCTTCCCAGCAAGCTTAAATGAGGTTTGTTGGCAGCACCATTAGACTCCTTTTGATGAAGTGCCTGGACTGAACTGCAGCTGAGTGATGGAGGTTTTTAATGAGTTCAAAGTCCATGAAACAATTTTCTTCCCTGGGTCAATTATAATTTCAAAGCCAAACTCCTAAGAGACCAATTTACTGGGAGTGCAAAGAAGCTTTTGTTCTGCAGCTCCCAACTGCCCTGTGCACAGCTTGACCCTGCCTGTGTTTGCTCAGGTAGGAAGCTGAATGCCCCAGCCAAGAGCTCTGGGGAGCAGCTTTCTGCTGCTGGCTCACAACAGAGGTTGTGGTGTCCTGCACTGGGAACACTTCCCACTGATCTCTGAAACTGCCCAGGGAGTTCTGCAGGCTTCTGATGCAGACCATGCAGAGAGGGATCACAGAATAAAGCAGGCTGGAAGAGAGCTCCAAGCTCAGCCAGCCCAACCTAGCACCCAGCCCTGCCCAACCAACCAGACCATGGCACTAAGTGCCCCAGCCAGGCTTGGCTGCAACACCTCCAGCCACGGCCACTCCACCACCTCCCTGGGCAGCCCATTCCAGTGCCAATCACTCTCTCTGCCAGCAACTTCCTAACCTCATCCAGCCTAGACCTGCCCTGGCACAGCTTGAGCCTCTGTCCCCTTCTTCTGCTGCTGGCTGCCTGGCAGCAGAGCCCAACCCCACCTGGCTACAGCCTTGCAGGAATATCTCCAGCAGGAGCTTTGGCCAACACAGGAACACTGAATCCTGGCCTGGATCAGCAATGCTGTGGGCAGTGGGAGCAGGGCAGTGATGGTGCCCCTGGACTGGGCACTGCTGAGGCCACTCCTTGGGTACTGAGTTCATGTTTGTCTCCTCACCCCAAGGAGGGCATTGAGGGGCCAGAACAAGTCCAGAGAAGGGCAACAAAGGTGGGGAAGGGTCTGGAGAACAGGGCAGGGGAGGAGCAGCTGAGGGAGATGGAGGGGGTCTGGTGTGGAGAAGAGGAGGCTGAGGGCAGAGCTCATTGCTCTCTGCAGCTCTCTGAAAGGAGGTTGCAGTGAGCTGGGGTTGGGCTCTGCTCCATAGGATCAGAGGATAGAAGGAGAGGCAATGGCTTGAAATTGTGCCAGGGGAGGGTTAGGGTGGAGAGGAGGAAACATTTCCTTGCTGCAAGAGTGGTCAGGGACTGGCACAGGATGCCCAGGGAGGTGGTGGAGTCCCCATCCATGGAGGTGTTGAAGAAAGCTGTGGCCATGGCACTTGGGGACAGGCTTTAGTGGCTTCTATATTGTGCTTTCTAACAGCAGGAGCTGAGGAAGGAGCTGACTCAGCAGAGCAAAACAGTGAAATGTGCCCTCTGAGTATGTCTGAACTTTGCAACAAGTCCTTCTCCAAGAGCTGGCACATCTGCAGCAAGGAACATGAGAAGGACATGGAAGTGTTGGAGCCAGCCCAGAGGAGGGCACCAAGATGCTGAGAGGGCTGCAGCAGCTCTGCTGTGAGCACAGGCTGAGAGAGTTGGGGCTGTGCAGCCTGGAGAGGAGAAGGCTTGGAGGAGACCTTGGAGTGGCCTTGCAGGAGCTGAGGGGGGCTCCAGGAGGGCTGGGGAGGGACTATTGACAAGGGCTGGGAATGCAGGAGGAGGAGGAATGGGTTTGAAGTGGCAGAGAGGAGATTGAAAGTGGATGTTAGGAAAGGGTTCTTCGCAGTGAGGGTGGTGAGAGACTGGCACAGGTTGCCCATGGAGGTTGTGGAGCACAGAATCACTCAAGGTGATTGAAGATCAAAGATCACATTGGGTGATTCTGTGCTCCACAATCTCCCTGGAGGTGTTCAAGACCAGGTTGGATGAGGCCTTGAGCAACCTGTTCTAGTGGGAGGTGTCCTTGCCAATGGCAGGGGGTTGGCACTGGATGGTCTTGAAGGTCCCTTCCAGCAGAAAGCATCCTGTGATTCTGTGATTTCCAACTGGGCTTAGCTGTTCAGAAGGAAGCTATGCAGGTGCCAGGCACTGGGTGCAGAAAACAGAGGTCTAACCAAGTCATGAGGCAGCAGTGTGCTCAGGTGGGCAGCAGAGCCAATGGCATCCTGGGCTGGCTCAGGAGCAGTGTGGGCAGCAGGACAAGGGAGGTTCTTCTGCCCCTTGCTCAGCACTGCCCAGGCCACCCCTTGAGTGCTGTGTCCAGTTGTGGGCTCCTCCATTGCAGAGAGATGCTGAGGTGCTGGAAGGTGTTTGGAGAAGGGCAGCAAGGCTGGGGAGGGGCCTGGAGCACAGCCCTGTGAGGAGAGGCTGAGGGAGCTGGGGGGGTGCAGCCTGCAGCAGAGGAGGCTGAGGGCAGAGCTGATTGCTGCCTGCAGCTGCCTGCAGGGAGGCTGTAGCCAGGTGGGGTTGGGCTCTGCTGCCAGGCAGCCAGCAGCAGAAGAAGGGGACACAGCCTGGAGCTGTGCCAGGGCAGGTTCAGGCTGGATGTGAGGAGGAAGTTGTTGGCAGAGAGAGTGATTGGCACTGGAATGGGCTGCCCAGGGAGGTGGTGGATTGGCTGTGGCTGGAGGTGTTGCAGCCAAGCCTGGCTGGGGCACTGAGTGCCATGGTGTGGTTGGTTGGGCAGGGCTGGGTGCTAGGTTGGGCTGGCTGAGCTTGGAGCTCTCTTCCAACCTGCTTTATTCTATGATGCAATCCACACTCCCCAATACAACCAAAGGTCTGTTTGGGAGATGCTGAGCACCTCAGTGCTGATCCAGGAGAAGAATCAGTCCATTATTTGCTTAACTCCAAGCACAGAAGCAGCCTCATTTCATGCAGCAGGAGACCCCAGCAGCCCAAGGGTTGTGCTGGACCAGTTCCCTGATCTAAAGTCTAAAGCCAGGGGCCCTGTGCAGCATACAGAGGGATTTGATTAAATTCTTGTGCTGGGGAAGGAGGGAGGCAGGAATGCAGCCTTGAGTTAATGCCCTTCTCAGTTTACAATCTATATTCCAAACAGCTGTGAGCTATGCTCTCAACTAAGGAGATTTGCATTGCCCACAGTGTGCCTCCCTCTCTGCCCACCATGCCATCCTGACATGAAAGCTTAAGAGGAACCAACCCTGCCTCATCTTCCCAGGGCATAAAAGAAAGCAAATGAAGGACTGTGCTTGCTCAGAGGGAGCAAGGCTGTGTGATCATGGGATCATGGAATCAGTCAGGGTTGGAAGGGACCACAAGGAGCAGCCAGTTCCAACCCCCCTGCCATGCCCAGGGACACCCTACCCTAGAGCAGGCTGCACACAGCCTCAACCAGCCTGGCCTCAAACACCTCCAGCCGTGGGGCCTCAACCACCTCCCTGGGCAACCCATTCCAGCCTCTCACCACTCTCATCACCAACAACTTCCTCCTCACCTCCAGCCTCACTCTCCCCACCTCCACCTTTGCTCCATTCCCCCCACTCCTGCCACTCCCTCACAGCCTCAAAAGTCCCTCCCCAGCTTTTTTGGAGCCCCCTTCAGACCCTGGCAGGCCACAAGAAGGTCCCCTGGGAGCCTCCTCTGCTCCAGCCTGCACAGCCCCAACTCTTTCAGGCTGTGCTCACAGCAGAGCTGCTGCAGCCTCTCAGCATCCTCCTGGCCCTGCTCTGGACACTCTCCAGCATCTCCACAGCCCTCTTGTCCCAGGGGCTCCAGAGCTGGATGCAGGACTCCAGGTGGGCTCTCAGCAGAGCAGAGCAGAGGGGGAGAATCCCCTCCCTGGCCCTGCTGGCCACACTGCTGCTGCTGCAGCCCAGGCTCTGCTTGGCTCTCTGGGCTGCAAGTGCACACTGCTGGCTGCTGCTGAGCTTCTCCTCCAGCAGCACCCCCAAGTCCCTCTCCTCAGGGCTGCTCTCCAGCCACTCACTGCCCAGCCTGGATTGGTGCTTGGCATTGCATGGGATGAGGCTCTGAGATTGATGTTGGACTCCCCAGCAGAACTACTCAGTCCTGCACAGAGCTACTCCTTCAGCTGCTGTCTCCCCACTCTGCTCCCTGCAGCTGAGCACAATCACAGAATGGTTTGGGTGGGAAGGGACCCTCAAGATCATCCAGTTCCAACTCCCTTCCACTTGGCCAGGTTGCTCAAGGTCCCATCCAGCCTGGCCTTGAACACCTCCAGGGAGGGGGCATCCACAACCTGTTCCAGTGTCTCCCCACTCCTACCTCCCCATGAGGGTGGTGGAACATTGGAGCAGGTTGCTCAGGGACGTGGTTGGGGCCCCCTGCCTGGTGAGGTGAAGCTCCATAGGGCTCTGGGCTAGCTGAGACTTCCAAGAGCCAGGCTCTGCTGGGTGATGCCAGGGACAGCACAAGGGGCAGTGGTGGCAGCTGAGGCATAGGAGGTTTCATTTAAACATGAGGAATTTTTTCCCTGTGAGGGTGCCAGAGCCCTGGAACAGGCTGCCCAGGGGGGCTGTGGAGTCTCCCTCTCTGGAGACATTCAAAGCCCCCCTGGACATGTTCTTGTGTGACCTGCCCCATGTAATCCTGCTCTGGCAGGGGGGTTGGACTGGCTGAACTTTGGAGGTCCCTTCCAGCCCCTGGCATTCTGTGACAAAGAGACTGAGGAGCTTTGCTTGCAGAGATGTCTCTGGAGCCCTGAATGCTTTCTTTGCTGAGAGCACCATCGTTGTGTAAAGTGCTCTCCTGGCTCCTGAGGAGGCCACAGAAATGCTCAGCTCTGCTGTGAGGGCAGGTTGAGGGAGCTGGGAGTGTTCAGCCTGGAGAAGAGAAGGCTTCAGGGAGACCTAACAGCAACCTGCCAGTGCCTGAAGAGGGCTACAAGAAGGATGGAGAGAGACTCTCTACAAAGGGCTGCAGTGACAGGATGAGGGCAATGGCTTCAAACTAGAGCAGAGCAGATTGAGACTGGAGGTTAGGAACAAGTTCTGCACCAGGAGGCTGCTGGAACACTGCAACAGGTTGCCCAGGGAGGTGGTTGAGACCCTGTCCCCCCAGGAGCTATTCAAGGTGAGGCTCAGGATCAGAGGATATTAGGGGTTGGAAGGGACCTCTGAAGATCACTGAATCCAACCTCTCTGCCAGAGCAGGAGCATCATCTAGTGCAGGTCACACAGAGCTCGACAGGGCTGTGGGCAACCTGCTCTAGTGGAGGATGTCCCTGCTGAGTGCAGAGGAGGTTGGCCTGGATGACCCTTGGAGCTCCCTTCCAACCCAGACCTCTCTGTGCTTCTGTGACTCCCTGCAGCAGAAGGGCAGGGCCATGCCATGTGCAGCCCCCTCCAGCCGCAGCAGCTCTCAGCTGCTCTGCAAGCTGCCAGAGTTTCAGCCTCCACAAGATGGCAACTTCCTCCTGCATCTGTCCAGCAGAACTTCCACAGCTTTGTCACCAGCAGCTGGGTCAGAGGAGGGCTCAGCTGCTGCCTGCTCTGATCACACTGGGGCTGGGAGCAGTGGGCACTGCGCTGGACGCTGAGCTCTGCACATCCACAGCACCACGTTGCAGCTAAGCCTGCAGCTCTGAATTCAGCTGTCCCCCAGTCCTTCATTCAGCCCAAGCCACCTTCTGCATCATTTCACCTCCACCAGCCCATCCCTTCCTACGCCAGCCAGGCAGGCACAGGGCTCCTGCCTCACTGCCCACCAAGGCGGCAGCAGCACCCTGGCAGCAGAGCAGGCTCTGGGGGGTAGTGTGGGAGTCTGTATCCAGGTCCTCGTGCAGTCTCTGGCCTCATGTGCACCCCCAGGCAGCTATAGAGATGTTGAGGCACTGGAAGGTGTTTGGAGAAGGGCAGCAAGGCTGGGGAGGGGCCTGGAGCACAGCCCTGTGAGGAGAGGCTGAGGGAGCTGGGGGGGTGCAGCCTGCAGCAGAGGAGGCTCAGGGCAGAGCTCATTGCTGCCTGCAGCTGCCTGCAGGGAGGCTGTAGCCAGGTGGGGTTGGGCTCTGCTGCCAGGCACCCACGACAGAAGAAGGGGGCAGAGGCTCAAGCTGTGCCAGGGCAGGTTCAGGCTGGATGTGAGGAGGAAGTTGCTGGCAGAGAGAGTGATTGGCATTGGAATGGGCTGCCCAGGGAGGTGGTGGAGTGGCCGTGGCTGGAGGTGTTGCAGCCAAGCCTGGCTGGGGCACTTAGTGCCATGGTCTGGTTGGTTGGGCAGGGCTGGGTGCTAGGCTGGGCTGGCTGAGCTTGGAGCTCTCTTCCAACCTCCTGGGTTCTATGATTCTCTGATCTGCCAGTGGCCTCCTTGCTGTGCTCACACATGAACTGCTCTGGAGTGCTCCAGAGGTGTAAAAAGAACACAACAAAGTTCTTCACTGAGAGAGTCATTGGACACTGGAATGGGCTGCCCGGGGAGGTGGTGGAGTCGCCGTCCCTGGAGCTGTTCAAGGCAGGACTGGACGTGGCACTTGGTGCCATGGTCTGGCCTTGAGCTCTGTGCTAAAGGGTTGGACTTGATGATCTGTGAGGTCTCTTCCAGCCCTGATGATACTGTGATGCTGTGATAC
This sequence comes from Pogoniulus pusillus, assembly GCF_015220805.1. Classification (NCBI taxonomy): domain Eukaryota; kingdom Metazoa; phylum Chordata; class Aves; order Piciformes; family Lybiidae; genus Pogoniulus; species Pogoniulus pusillus. Next base: position 2,433,555 of record NC_087292.1, read on the forward strand.
TGTGAAAAGTCCAGCAGACTACTTGAGGATGGCAGACAAAACTCCTGCTGGCCTGATCCATGGCCACAGCCTTCACCAGCCAGCAGCTGCAGCACACAACTCAAGTGACAGCAGAGCTCAAGAGCTGAAACACTTCTCAGAGACTCTCTCCTGCCACACGAGGGCTTCCCAGCAGCCTGTGATGCCTGCTTAATAGCAGGGTGATGGATGCTAAGAAAAGAAATTGGCTGGGCAAAGCTTTAACTACACTGAACAGATCACCTTAGGTTAGCAAAGCTGTAGTCAATACCCAAGCCTTCAGATTTAGCCTTTCCATCAAGTGACTAATTAGCAGAGCCTAGGAGAGCAGGGGGCTGAAACTTAATGAGACACAGAAGCCAGAGCTAAGTGCCTCAGATAGCTAAGCCTTCAGTAACCAGGAGAGAATGATAACCCCCCCAAAAAGTAAAGCCCCAAAACTCCAGACCATGCCAATCTAATCCCTCCCTGGGAGCACTGCAAGGTTGGTTGGAAAGAAATGAAGAGGCAGCACTGCTGGAACAGCTCCCAGATGGTGTCTGGAGGAGTTACTAAAGGGCTTGACCCTAAGTGGTTTCACAGTCCCACAGCTCCTCTGGTTTCAAGAGGATGCCACAGAGGCAGGGGAGTTTGCCACTCTGCTCTGCTGAGACCTCACAGTGCTCAGCTCTGGTGTCCACAGCACAAGAGGGACATGGAACTGCAGGAGAGAGGCAAGAGGAGGCCATGAAGGTGATCAGAGGGCTAGAGATGCTCCTCTGTGGGTAGAGGCTGAGGGAGTTGGGGCTGTTCAGCCTGGAGAAGACAGGTTCTGGGGAGACCTCAGAGCAGCCTTCCAGTAGCTGAGAGGGACTGCCAGAAAGCTGGAGGAAGCAGATTTAGATTGGAGATGAGGGGGAAACAGGAGAGCTTTGGACAAGGGCTGGGAGGGCCAGGATGAGGGACAGTGGCTTGGAGCTGGGAAAGTGAAGATTGAGACTGGAGATGGAGAAGAGATTGTTGAGAGTGAGGGTGGTGAGACACTGGCACAGGTTGGAGGTGGTGAGACACTGGCACAGGTTGAGGGTGGTGAGACCCTGGCACAGGTTGCCCAGGGAGGTTGTGGAGCACAGAAGCACCCAATGTGATCTTTGATCACATTGGGTGCTTCTGTGCTCCACAACCTCCCTGGAGGTGTTCAGGACCAGGCTGGATGAGACCTTGAGCAGCCTACTCTAGTGGGAGGTGTCCCTGCCTATGGCAGGGGGTTGGAACAGGATGAGCTTGAAGGTCCCTTCCAACCTGGACCATCCTGTGATATGATTCCCTGATCTCTTCTGACATCCTTTGTTCCAGATGGTGACCAGCAAGAGGGTGGGTTTGGTACTTGCAGCCCTCAGGGAAGGTTGCACATCACTGCAAAGACCATGCTAGGAGGCTGCAGCCTGGAGGTGAACTTCCTTGAGCTTCCCTGTGTGACCTGTTCTAGTGGGAAGTGTCCCTGCCTAGAGCAGAGAGTTGGAACTGGATGAAGTTTGACATCATAAAATCAGAGAACCAAGCAGGTTGGAAGAGAGCTCCAAGCTCAGCCAGCACAACCTAGCACCCAGCCCTGCCCAACCAACCAGACCGTGGCACTAAGTGCCCCAGCCAGGCTTGGCTTCAACACCTCCAGCCACAGCCACTCCACCACCTCCCTGGGCAGCCCATTCCAATGCCAATCACTCTCTCTGACAGCAACTTCCTCCTCACATCCAGCCCAGACCTGCCCTGGCACAGCTTGAGGCTGTGTCCCCTTCTTCTGCTGCTGGCTGCCTGGCAGCAGAGCCCAACCCCACCTGGCTACAGCCTCCCTGCAGGCAGCTGCAGGCAGCAATGAGCTCTGCCCTGAGCCTCCTCTGCTGTAGGCTGTGCAACCCCAGTGCCCTTCCCTTCCAACCCTAAACCATTCTATGATTCTATGGTTCCATGACTCCATGATTCTATGGTTCTATGGTTCTATGATTCTATGATTCTATGGTTCTATGATTCCATGATTCTATGGTTCTATGATTCCATGTTTCTATAGTTCTATGGTTCTATGATTCTATGGTTCCATGATTCTATTATTCTATGGTTCTATGATTCCATGATTGTATGATTCTATGGTTCTATGATTCCATGTTTCTATGGTTCTATGATTCCATGTTTCTATGGTTCTATGGTTCTATGGTTCTATGATTGCATGTTTCTATGATTCTATTATTCTATGGTTCCATGATTCTATTATTCTATGGTTCTATGTTTCTATGTTTCTATGTTTCTATGATTCTATGTTTCTATGATTCTATGGTTGTATGATTCTATGGTTCTATGTTTCCATGATTCCATGGTTCTATGATTCCATGTTTCTATGGTTCTATGATTCTATGATTCTATGGTTCCATGATTCTATGATTCTATGGTTCTATGATTCCATGTTTCTATGATTCTATGGTTCTATGATTCTATGGTTCCATGATTCTATTATTCTATGGTTCTATGATTCCATGTTTCTATGGTTCTATGATTCTATGATTCTATGTTTCTATGATTCTATGGTTCTATGATTCTATGGTTCCATGTCTCTATGGTTCTATGATTCTATGGTTCCATGATTCCATGATTCCATGGTTCTATGATTGCATGTTTCTATGGTTCTATGTTTCTATGGTTCCATGTTTCTATGGTTCCATGTCTCTATGATTCTATGGTTCTATGATTCCATGTTTCTATGGTTCCATGATTCTATGGTTCCATGTCTCTATGATTCTATGGTTCTATGATTCCATGTTTCTATGGTTCCATGATTCTATGGTTCCATGTCTCTATGGTTCTATGGTTCTATGATTCTATGGTTCCATGATTCTATGGTTCCATGTCTCTATGATTCTATGGTTCTATGATTCTATCAGTCTGTGATTCTAGCAAGGCTGCTTTCAAGACATGGACCCTGCTCAAGACCTGTGCTGCATCCTCCTGCCAGCCTTTGGGATCCTCAGTCCCAGCCATTTAGGAGCTTCCTGCTCAACGAGCATCCTAGGGGGTCTGAGAGGCTGGGGGGTTGTGTGGCACAGGGTGAGGCTTAGAGCAAATCTCCACCTGCAGGGTTTGAGGCTCAGCAGGACTGATTTGAAAACTTTAGCATCAAGTATCAGAAACTAAGAACAGGAACAAAGGGAGAGGAGAAAGTGCAGCATTGCAGCCCCCAGGATGACTCAAGGGCTGAGGAACATGCTTGGCACATAGAAAACGAAAGGCTTTGTTCTGTTTAGCTTATCAGAAAGCAGATGGGGAAGGTTTGGTGATTACTCCGTGTAAGAACTTCCATCTGCAGACAGGAGAGGCTAGGAAAGGGCTCTTTAATCACAGGGGTGCAGACAGAACAGGTATCAAGGGCTGCAGAGCTGGAGCTCAGCCAATTCAAATGAGATAAAGGACACAGATTTTACCAGGGAGATGATTAGCCACTGGCAGGAGTGAGAAGGAGGGCAGGGGAGTCTGTAACTGTTGGCACCTTAACTGCACTGCTGTCTGAAGGAGACACTTCAAGCAGGTTCCTAGGCTCAGCCCTGCCACAGCTGGGTTAGATTGGTGAGTCAACAGCAGGAGGCAGGAGGAGCTCTGGAGTGATGGTGAGGGGCTGCTGCCACCACTCCAGAGGCTCTCAAAGGCTTCTTCTTCTTAAGCACCCTCAGCAAGGCTGCAGATGAGACAGCATCAGAATCACAGCAACAGGCAGGTGGGCAAAGCCCCTCAGGATCACCAAGTCCAACCTAGAAACCCACTCCACAAGATTCACCATCAACCACAGCCCCAAGCACCACATCCAAATGACCTTTAAAGCACACCAGGCTGTGTGGCCCAGTTGCCAAGCTGGAAGGAAGAGAATGGCACTCAGAGGGACTTGGGCAGGCTGCAGAGGTGAGGGCAAGCTAAGCTCATGAAGTGCAACAAGACAAACGTCCTGCATCTGGGCTGGGGCAAACCCAAGCACAAATATGGGTTAGAAAAGGAGTGCCTCAAGAGCAGTGCTGAGGAGAAGGCCTTGGGGGGGGTGAGTTGGTGCCAAAGTGCCCAGCAGCCAGCACTGGTGGCTGCAGCCCAGAGCCAGCTGTGTGCTGGCTGCAGCCAGAGCAGGGAGAGCAGCAGCACAGGGAGGGGATTCTGCCCCTCCAGTCTGCTCTGCTCAGCCCTCACCTGCACCACTGCCTCCAGCTCTGGGAACACAGCACAAGGAGGACCTGGAGCTGCTGCACTGGCCACAAAGAATGGTCCAGAGGAGGCCACCAAGATGATCAGAGGCTGCAGAACAGGCTGAAGGAGCTGGGTTTGTTCAGCCTGGAGAAGAGAAGGCTCCAGAGAGACCTTAGAGCAGCCTTCAGTGGCTGAAGGGGCTCCAGGAGAGCTGGGGAGGGGCTTTTGACAAGGACCAGGAGTGCCAGGATGAGAGAGAATGGCTTTGAGCTGGGAGAGGGGAACCTGAGAGTGGAGATGAGGAAGGAATTGTTGAGAGGGAGGGTGGTGAGACACTGGTACAGGTTGGGGGTGGGGAGACACTGGCACAGGTTGGGGGTGGTGAGACACTGGCACAGGTTTCCCAGGGAGGTTGTGGAGCACAGAAGCACCCAATGTGATCAAAGATCACATTGGGTGCTTCTGTGCTCCACAACCTCCCTGGAGGTGTTCAAGGCCAGGCTGGATGAGACCTTGAGCAACCTGTGCTGGTGGGAGGTGTCCTTGCCCATGGCAGGGGGGGTTGGAACTGGCTGAGCTTTAAGGTCCTTTCCAACCCCAACTCATTCTATGAAACCCATCCCCAGAGACCCCTTCCCACCACTGCACTCCTGAGGGACACCAGGCTGCTGTGGGATGCTAGCTGGGGACCCCAGCTTCAGAAAGCTCAGCCCAGACAGAGTCCATCTCCTCTGCCAGGAGGCTCTACCACAAGCCCTTGGCAGCAGAGGCTGGCTAAAAGCACAGCAGCAGGTGAAATATTTCCTCTGCTGTCTTTCAGTCCCAGCTCTGCTCTATTTTGTTCCACCACTCTAAACATGACCATCCAGCCCTCAGCTCCATTATTTCCAGCACTTCACACCCAGAGGATCCATTCTGGCAATGTCTCCTGGTTCTGGTTTTTAAGTACAGTGAACAATGAGGCTGAGCTGCATCTCTCAGGGGGCAGCAAGGAGGCTCAGCCCCAGGCTTTGCTGGCAGCAGCTGCTGCACAGCCCAGCACTCAGCTGCCTGCTGCAGAGGTGCTGCACTCACACTCAGCTTCCTTCACTGGGGGCAGCTGCTGCAGAGTGAGAGCTGTGCAAAGCCTTCCTCACTCCTCTTTTGGCTGCCACCAGGCAAGCTGCCAGGTCCCCTCCAGCTGGCACTGAACTCAGTGCACAGAAGCACAGAATGGCTTAGGTTGGAAGGGACCTCAAAGCTCAGCCAGTTCCAACCCCCTGCCATAGGCAGGGACACCTCCCACTAGAACAGGTTGCTCAAAGCCTCATCCAACCTGGTCCTGATCACCTCCAGGCAGGTCAATGTCTCTTGGGCTGCACTGACAGAGTCACTGCTCCTCACTGCTCTCATGGTATTTACCCACAGCCTGCCAGGTGCTTCTGACAGAGCAGACATCTGTGTGCTGCATCCCAGTGTCCCTCTGCCCATCAGCAGGAATCTCAGATTACAGAATTAAACAGGTTGGAAAAGACCTCTGAGATGATCCAGTCCAACCTAGCACCTGACACCTGCTCATTAACTAAGCCCTGGCACCAAGTGCCTCCTGCAGCCTCCTCTTAAACACCTCCAGGGATGGGGACTCCACCACCTCCCTGGGCAGCACATTTCAATGCCAGTCACTCTCTCTGGCAAGAACTGGTGCCAGGTCCACCTGGAGAGCTGTGACCAGTGGAGTCCCCCAGGGCTCAGTGCTGGGGCCAGTCCTGTTCAGCATCTTCATCAGTGCCATTGCTGAGGGCACAGACAGACAGAGGCTGCTCAGCAAGTTTGCTGCTGACACCCAGCTGGGAGGCTTGGCTGACACAGCTCCAGGCTGTGAGGCCATCCAGAGAGCCCTGGGCACAGAGCTGGGCACAGAGGAGCCAGATGAGGTTCACCAAGGACAAGAGCAGAGTCCTGCACCTGGGGAGGGATAACAAAGTGCAGCAGTCCAGGCTGGGAGGTGACTGCTGGAGAGCAGCCCCAAGGAGAGGGCCCTGGGGGTGCTGGTGGCTGGGAGTGTTGAAGAGAGGTGTGGCCATAGCACTTGGGGACATGGTTTGATGGCCATGGTGGTGCTGGGTTGATGGACTGGATGGTTTTGAACACTACTTGTTGTGGTTAGGAGCAGTTAGAACACAGTGTGCAAGTGAATAAATGTGCACTGCATTAGCTGACCTCACCTGCTGATTCTCAATTGCCTTTCTCTTGCCTTTTGGGTTTGGTTTTAATTATTGACTCCAAACTTACTGAGCTGAATGGCAAACTGGAAGCTGCTCTGGAATATAAAACTGAAGGACTCTTTATTGACATCATAAAATCATAGGATCAAGGAGGTGGGAAGAGAGCTCCAAGCTCAGCCAGCCCAACCTAGCACCCAGCCCTGCCCAACCAACCAGACCATGGCACTAAGTGCCCCAGCCAGGCTTGGCTGCAACACCTCCAGGGACGGTGCCTCCACCACCTCCCTGGGCAGCCCATTCCAATGCCAATCACTCTCTCTGCCAGGAACTTCCCCCTAACAGCCAGCCTAGACCTGCCCTGGCACAGCTTGAGGCTGCATCCCCTTCTTCTGGTGCTGGCTGCCTGGCAGCAGAGCCCAACCCCACCTGGCTTCTGGTGTTCAAGGACAGGTTGGATGAGGCTCTGAGTGACCTATTCCAGTGAGAGGTGTCCCTGCCTATGGCAGGGGGTGGAACTGGATGATCCTTGAGGTCTCTTCCAACTTAAACCATTCTGTGATTCTAAGAAGTTCCTCCTCATGTTGAGCTGCAACTTCCTCTGCTTGCAGATTCCATCCATTGCCTCTAGTCCCATCTTGGATGAGCTGATTCGTGTGGGATAGTGGTGGGATGGACAGAGAGAGGAACAGGAGGCAGTGTTTGGGGTTTCAGAGCTCCAAAAGCAAAAGCAGAGCATCTCCTGCTTGAACTGGGCCTGGCCTTGCTTTGCATAACCTCCTGAAACCTCAGGCTGAGCTTCTGGCCTCAAACTGCTTTCAGATCCATCTCTCCTAAACACAAGCAGATGTCAGAGGCTCACCTGCTTGTCCCAGGGTAATCTGTGCCCTGCAGAGAGCTGTCACTCCTCCTGCCTTCACAGAACTGTCAGGGTTGGGAGGCACCTCAAGGCTCATCCAGCTCCAACTCCCCTGCCATGGGCAGGGACACCTCACACTACATCAGGCTGCCCACAGCCACATCCAGCCTGGCCTTAAACACCTCCAGGGATGAGGCTTCCACCACCTCCCTGGGCAACCCATTCCAGGCTCTCACCACCCTCATGGTGAAGAATTTCATCCTGATGTCTAATCTAAATCTCCCCTCCTATAGCTTGGAGCCATCCCCCTAATCCTATCACTACCTGACAGCCCAAATAGTCCCTCCCCAGCTTTCTTGCAGCCCACTTCAGATCCTGGAAGGCCACAAGAAGGTCTCCTTGGAGCCTTCTCCTCTCAAGACTGAACAACTCCAACTCTCTCAGCCTGTCCTCAGAGGAGAGGAGCTCCACTCCTCTTGCATGGCTTTCCCAGGCAAAGGGAAATCTAAGCAGCCTCTGCCCAAAGCACCTCCTGCTTCCTGCACCCGTGGAAGAAAGTCAAAGCCAGCAGTGCAACAAAGCTGAAGACCCTGGCAGAAGATGAGGTCCCTGGAGCAGAACTGCCTTGCTGCAGCTGCCCTAACACCATGGAACGTGCAGGCATTTGTCTCAGCTGAGAGCAGAGCTCTCCTAGGAGGGTGAGATGCTGCTGGTGGCTTTCTGACAGAGCTCTTGGAAAAACAGGAGCGAGAGCTTGCTGGAGCAGAAAGATTTGTTAGCACCGTTAATTAGAAGTGAAGCTCATCCTGCAGGCAGCAGAAGCCTCTGGAGATTAAAGATCAACATTTAGACTAAGAAGGGCTCTCTGCCTTGACTCACTTGACACATCACAGCATTTGCTGGAGAACTGCTGTGTGGGGAGGGAAATCAGAGCTGGCTGCTGCCAGCGCTGGCTGGCGCTGAGGAGGAAGAGGGAGGCGCTGAGGCTGTGAGAGCACAGCAAAGGATGGACATAGGAGCGTGGCAAGGGATGGAGGTGGCAAGGGATGGGTGCTAAGAGCATGGCAAGGGATGGAGGTGGCAAGGGATGGGTGCTAAGAGCATGGCAAGGGATGGGTTTTAGAGCATGGCAAGGGATGGGTGTCAGAGCACGGCAAGGGATGGGTGTCAGAGCATGGCAAGGGATGGGTGTTGGAGCATGGCAAGGGATGGGAGTGAGAGCATGGCAAGGGATAAGTGCTAGAGCATGGCAAGGGATGGGTGTGAGAGCATGGCAAGGGATGGGTGTGAGAGCATGGCAAGGGATGGGTGTTGGAGCATGGCAAGGGATGGGTGTTGGAGCATGGCAAGGGATGGGTGTCGGAGCATGGCAAGGGATGGGTGTCAGAGCATGGCAAGGGATGGGTGTCGGAGCATGGCAAGGGATGGGTGTCGGAGCATGGCAAGGGATGGGTGTCAGAGCATGGCAAGGGATGGGTGTCAGAGCATGGCAAGGGATGGGTGTCAGAGCATGGCAAGGGATGGGTCTGAGAGCATGGCAAGGGATGGGTGTGAGAGCATGGCAAGGGATGGGTGTGAGAGCATGGCAAGGGATGGGTGTTGGAGCATGGCAAGGGATGGGTGTGAGAGCATGGCAAGGGATGGGTGTGAGAGCATGGCAAGGGATGGGTGTGAGAGCATGGCAAGGGATGGGTGTCGGAGCATGGCAAGGGATGGGTGTCAGAGCATGGCAAGGGATGGGTGTGAGAGCATGGCAAGGGATGGGTGTTGGAGCATGGCAAGGGATGGGTGTGAGAGCATGGCAAGGGATGGGTGTGAGAGCATGGCAAGGGATGGGTGTGAGAGCATGGCAAGGGATGGGTGTCGGAGCACGGCAATGAAATGAAGGGATTAGGGGAAGTGATGAGTGAGAGTCAAGGTAAAGGTGTGGCCATGAGACTCAAGGACATAGTTTAGTGGCCATGGTGATGTCAGCAGGATGGTTGGCCTGTATGAGCTCAGAGGGCATTGCCAAGCCAAGCAGCTCTGTGATTCAATGCTTCTGAGCCCTACAGGAGGTGATCAATCAGTGATGCAGTGCCGGTGGCCTTTGGTGGGAAGCTCACCTCTTAGAGGTTGCAGAGGTCTCTGAGGTGCTTCACCAATGGCATCCTGGCCTGAATCAGGAGCAGTGTGGGCAGCAGGACAAGGGAGGTTATTCTGCCTCTGTGCTCAGCACTGCTCAGGCCACACCTTGAGTGCTGTGTCCAGTTCTGGGCTCCTCGATTCAAGAGAGATGTTGAGGTGCTGGAAGGTGTTTGGAGAAGGGCAGCAAGGCTGGAGAGGGGCCTGGAGCAGAGCCCTGTGAGGAGAGGCTGAGGGAGCTGGGGGGGTGCAGCCTGCAGCAGAGGAGGCTCAGGGCAGAGTCCATTGCTGTCTGCAGCTGCCTGCAGGGAGGCTGTAGCCAGGTGGGGTTGGGCTCTGCTGCCAGGCAGCCAGCAGCAGAAGAAGGGGACACAGCCTCAAGTTGTGCCAGGGCAGGTCCAGGCTGGATGTGAGGAGGAAGTTGCTGTCAGAGAGAGTGATTGGCATTGGAATGGGCTGCCCAGGGAGGTGGTGGAGGCACCGTCCCTGGAGGTGTTCAAGAAAAGCCTGGATGAGGCACTTAGTGCCATGGTCTGGTGGACTGGCTAGGGCTGGGGGATAGGTTGGACTGGATGAACTTGGAGCTCTCTTCCAACCTGCTTGATTCTATGATTCTATGTTTCTGTTGTGGTGAACAGAAGACAGATGCAGAGAGAGTTTGGATTCAAGGGCTGCTTCTTTCTGAGGTGAGAAGGATGACATTTGCAGGGGAGGCTGTCAGAGGAAGTATTTCATTTTGAGGCTGTCATGTTTTTAACAAGATTGAAGGCTGCAGCACTTAGTGCCAAACAGTCAACTGCAGCTGGGAGCTTTCAGCTGAGAAAAAGGACCACCTGGAAATACTGCTTTTTTTTTTTGCCTCCCCAGGTTTTGTGACTTCACAGAATGGCAGAACCACAGAACTGCCAAGGTTGGTTGAGGTCTCTGAGGTCATCCAGACCAGCAGCTCACTCAGAGCTCACAATCCCAGCACTGCTGCTAAGCCTTTGCCACTGAGCCACCTCCACACAGTCTTTTAAATGCCCCCAGGGAAGATGAGCCAGCAATGTGCTCTGCTGGCCAGGAGGGGCAAGGCCACTCTGGGCTGCATTAGGGGGGCTGTGGTTAGTAGGTCAGAGAGGTTCTCCTGCCCCTCTACTCTGCCCTGCTGAGGCTGCATCTGCAGTGCTGTGTCCTGTGCTGGGGCTCCCAGTTCAAGAGGGACATAGAACTGCTGGAGAGAGTCCAGCACAGAGCCACAAAGATGCTGAAGGGAATGGAATAGCTCTGTTAGGAGGAGAGGCTGAGGGAGCTGGGATTGGTTAGCCTGGAGAAGAGGAGGCTCAGGGGAGACCTTATTGCTGTCTACAGCTACCTGAAGGGAGGTTGTGGCCAGGAGGAGGTTGCTCTCTTCTCTCAGGTGGCCAGCACCAGAACAAGAGGACACAGCCTCAGGCTGTGCCAGGGGAGATTTAGGCTGGAGGTGAGGAGAAAGTTCTTCCCTGAGAGAGTCATTGGACACTGGAATGGGCTGCCCAGGGAGGTGGTGGAGTCGCCGTCCCTGGAGCTGTTCAAGGCAGGACTGGACGTGGCACTTGGTGCCATGGTCTGGCCTTGAGCTCTGTGGTAAAGGGTTGGGCTTGATGATCTGTGAGGTCTCTTCCAACCTTGGTGATACTGTGACACTGTGATACTGTGGTACTGTGAGCTGGGGCTGTGCTGCTGGCAGAGGAGGAGCTGAGAGGTGACCTCAGCAGTGGTTCTAAAGATGTGCAGGTGAGTGGCAGGAGGCTGAGCCAGGCTCTGCTGGGTGATGCCAGGGACAGCACAAGGGGCAATGGTTGAAGCTGAGCATAGGAAGTTCTCAAGCTGTGCCAGGGCAGGTCTAGGCTGGATGTGAGGAGGAAGTTCCTAGCAGAGAGAGTGATTGGCATTGGAATGGGCTGCCCAGGGAGGTGGTGGAGTCACTGTCCCTGGAGGCGTTGCAGCCAAGCCTGGCTGGGGCACTTAGTGCCAAGGTCTGGTTGGTTGGGCAGGGCTGGGTGCTAGGTTGTGCTGGCTGAGCTTGGAGCTCTCTTCCAACCTGCTTGATTCTATGAATCTGATTTGCTGTTTTCATTAAACCATAACCATAGAACCACAGAGTTGTTTGGGTTGGAGATGCCCTCTAAAATCATCAACTCCCATCTCCAACCCAACACCACTATGACCATTAAACCACATCCCCATGCCACAGGTTTCTTGAACACCTCCAGGGATGAGGCCTTCACCCTCTCTCTGGGCAGCCTGTGCCAAACCCTGACCACTCCTGCAGCAAGGAAATTTTTCCTTCTCTCCAACCTAGAAATGGATCTAAAGATTTTCCCTAATATCCAATCTCAAATGTTCCCTCTCTGCAGACAGACTTCTTAGAGCATCTCTCCCTCCCCAGCTCTTCATCCCAGCTCTGCTCTTGGATTTAAACACTGAGACAAGTGATGGGTCTGGTGCAGGGTAAGGGAATGTTGAATCATGAAGGGATAAGAAGGATTTACCTTGAACTAAGCTGTGTTTGCTGATTGGAATGAGGTGGTGGTGGTAGTGGGGGGGGGGAGGAAGCAGCAGCCTGATGTGGTCACTACAGAGAATTTCAGTGAGGAAAGTCTAAAAATAGCATCAGCCACAACAGTTCCATTGTATAAGTGAAACATTTTGTTCCCTGCCTACTGTTTTATTTTCAGAAGTGAAAAAGAGAAGAGAAGTGTCCCAGCAGAAAGCAGGTTCTTGGGGCTGAAGAGAAAGGTAACCTGGTTACCAGGCTCAGCCTCACTTGGGCTCCATGCAGCCCTTCCACTGTTTCACAGGGTCACAGATTGCATTGGGTTGGAAGGGACCCTCAAAGGTCCTCTTGTCCAACCCCCCCCTGCAGAAAGCAAGGACATTTCCAACTAGAGCAGGCTGCCCAGGGCCACAGTGAGTCTGATCTGGAATGTCTGCAGGGATCAGAGCTCAGCCTCATCTCTGGGCAATCTGTTCCAGCATCTCATAGAATCATAGAATGATAGAATGAAGCAGGTTGGAAGAGAGCTCCAAGCTCAGCCAGCCCAGCCTAGCACCCAGCCCTGCCCAACCAACCAGACCATGGCACTAAGTGCCCCAGCCAGGCTTGGCTGCAACACCTCCAGCCACGGCCACTCCACCACCTCCCTGGGCAGCCCATTCCAATGCCAATCACTCTCTCTGCCAGCAACTTCCTAACAACATCCAGCCTAGACCTGCCCTGGCACAGCTTCAGGCTGTGTCCCCTTCTTCTGCTGCTGGCTGCCTGGCAGCAGAGCCCAACCCCACCTGGCTACAGCCTCCCTGCAGGCAGCTGCAGGCAGCAATGAGCTCTGCCCTGAGCCTCCTCTGCTGCAGGCTGCTGTGGTTTTGATTCCTGCTCATCTCTAAATTGCTAGGAGGCATTGGTGATGTGAGAGACTCTTGGAGAATTCCAGCAGCAAGCCAGAGGTGCAGCAGGCAGACACATGCCCAGACACAAAGGCAGGGCACTCTGCTTCCCAAAGCTCTCTGCTGGAGGGAGATTTCTGCTATCAGGAGGGAGATTTCTGCTATCAGGAGGGAGATTTCTGCTAGCAGAGTGCAGCTTGAGATGGATTGGCAGCACAGCACCTGCAGCATTAAGGCTTCCATCAGCTGTCTGGCCGCACACAGAGCATCTCCGCTCCAGCCTAATACCTCCCAGTTCTGCAAGTTTGATGTTAATGCTGAGGCTTAAGCAGAAAATAGGAATCAGCTGAGTGCTGCTGCTCCAGGCTGAGCTCCCTGCACTGCTAAGGCAGCTCTGGCACCGAGGGAGTGCACACAGATGGGACAAAAGTTGAAGGCAAAGCAGCTCAGAACGCAGAGACCAGTGAGGAGCGATGCCCCTGAGGGCTGGGTACTGGCACCACTGCTGCTTAACAGCTTTGGCACCAGCATGGGCACCCTCAGCAAGTTTGTGGATAACACTAAGCTGTGTGCTGCAGCTGACGTGCTGGAGGGAGAGCATCCATCCACAGAGACCTGGACAGGCTGCAGAGATGGGGGCAAGATCACAGGATCATAGGATAAAGCAGGGTGGAAGAAACCTCCAAGCTCAGCCTGCCCAACCTAGCACCCAGCCCTGGCCACTCATAGAAACATAGAATCACAGAATCAAGCAGGTTGGAAGAGACCTCCAATCTCATCCAGCTCAACCTAGCAGCCAGCCCTGGCCAGTCATAAACACAGAATCATAGAATCAAGCAGGCTGGAAGAGAGCTCCAAGCTCAGCCAGCCCAACCTAGCACCCAGCCCTGCCCAACCAACCAGACCATGGCACTAAGTGCCCCAGCCAGGCTTGGCTGCAACACCTCCAGCCACGGCCACTCCACCACCTCCCTGGACAGCCCATTCCAATGCCAATCACCCTTTTTGGGAAAGCTGGGGAGGGACTTTTTAGGGTGTCAGATAATGATAGGACTAGGGGGAATGGATCCAAGGTAGAGGAGGGGAGATGGATCCAGGGTAGAGAAGGGGGAATGGATCCAAGGTAGAGAAGGGGGGTATGGATCCAAGGTAGAGAAGAGGGGATGGATCCAAGGTAGAGAAGGGGGAATGGATCCAAGGTAGAGAAGGGGGATGGATCCAAGGTAGAGAAGGGGGATGGATCAGAAGGGGGATGGATCCAAGGTAGAGAAGAGGGGATGGATCCAAGGTAGAGAAGAGGGGATGGATCCAAGGTAGAGAAGGGGAGACGGATCCAAGGTAGAGAAGGGGGAATGGATCCAAGGTAGAGAAGAGGGGATGGATCCAAGGTAGAGAAGGGGGAATGGATCCAAGGTAGAGAAGGGGGGAATGGATCCAAGGTAAGGAAGGGGGAATGGATCCAAGGTAGAGAAGGGGGGAATGGATCCAAGGTAGGGAAGGGGGGATGGATCCAAGGTAGAGGAGGGGGGATGGATCCAAGGTAGATAAGGGGGGATGGATCCAAGGTAGAGAAGGGGGAATGGATCCAAGGTAGAGAAGGGGGGAATGGATCCAAGGTAAGGAAGGGGGAATGGATCCAAGGTAGAGAAGGGGGGTATGGATCCAAGGTAGGGAAGGGGGGATGGATCCAAGGTAGAGGAGGGGAGATGGATCCAAGGTAGATAAGGGGGGATGGATCCAAGGTAGAGAAGGGGGGATGGATCCAAGGTAGATAAGGGGGAATGGATCCAAGGTAGAGAAGGGGGGATGGATCCAAGGTAGGGAAGGGGGGGTGGATCCAAGGTAGAGGAGGGGAGATGGAACCAAGCTAGAAATGGGTAGCTTCAGACTGGGTGTTAGGAAGAAGTTCTTCAGCATGAGGGTGCTGACACACTGGAAGGGGCTGCCCAGGCAGATGGTGAAGTATCATCCCTGGAGGTGTTTAAGGCCAGGCTGGATGTGGCTGTGGGCAACCTGATCTGTGCCAGAGCCCTGGAACAGGCTGCCCAGGGGGGTTGTGGAGTGTCCCTCTCTGGAGACAGTCAAGAACTGTCTGGATGCACTCCAGTGTGATCTGCTCTGGGTGATCCAGCTCTGGCAGGAGGGCTGGACCAGATGATCTTTCGAGGGCCCTTCCAGCCCCTGGCATTCTGTGACTCTCTGACGTGAGGTGTCCCTGCCCATGGCAGGGGCGTTGGAGCTGGATGCTCCTTGAGGATCCAGGATCAGGATTCCCACCCTGACAATTGTATGATACTGTGGAAAGGCAGGGCTGGAAGGACAGCCAAAGGACAAAGAGGACAGCAGCAAGTGGCTGGCAGGGCCCCTCCTGTGGCTTTGTTTTCTGGTGCAACTGAGCTCGATGCTGATAAGAGACGTGAAGGATTTTGGTGCCACATGCGGCTCTGCGCCGCAGCTCCTGATCTATGGATTAGAGCTTCCCAAAGAGACAGCTCGGTGGAAAAATGCTTATGAGGATGAAATGTCACCAGTGTGGGGAAAAAATCACCCAACAATGACAACAAAAAGCCCCACCAAAAAAAAAAAAACAACTCAAGGAACCCTTTTCTGAGGTCATTTCTCTTAGAACAGGAGCCTGACAAAGGCATAGGATGGAGCGGCAGGGACTTGGCTGCTGGCTCCAAGCAGGACAACCTCTATGTAGTGAGAGAAGAGAAGAGAAGAGAAGAGAAGAGAAGAGAAGAGAAGAGAAGAGAAGAGAAGAGAAGAGAAGAGAAGAGAAGAGAAGAGAAGAGAAGAGAAGAGAAGAGAAGAGAAGAGAAGAGAAGAGAAGAGAAGAGAAGAGAAGAGAAGAGAAGAGAAGAGAAGAGAAGAGAAGAGAAGAGAAGAGAAGAGAAGAGAAGAGAAGAGAAGAAGAGAATCAGGCAGGTTGGAAGAGAGCTCCAAGCTCAGCCAGCCCAACCTAGCACCCAGCCCTGCCCAACCAACCAGACCATGGCACTAAGTGCCCCAGCCAGGCTTGGCTGCAACACCTCCAGGGACAGTGACTCCACCACCTCCCTGGGCAGCCCATTCCAATGCCAATCACTCTCTCTGCCAGCAACTTCCTAACAACATCCAGCCTAGGCCCCCCCTGGCACAGCTTGAGGCTGTGTCCCCTTCTTCTGCTGCTGGCTGCCTGGCAGCAGAGCCCAACCCCACCTGGCTACAGCCTCCCTGCAGGCAGCTGCAGGCAGCAATCAGCTCTGCCCTGAGCCTCCTCTGCTGCAGGCTGCACCCCCCCAGCTCCCTCAGCCTCTCCTCACAGGGCTGTGCTCCAGGCCCCTCCCCAGCCTTGCTGCCCTGCTCCAAACACCTTCCAGCACCTCAGCAGCTCTCTGCAATTCAGGAGCCAGAACTGGACACAGCACTCAAGGGGTGGCCTGAGCAGTGCTGAGCACAGGGGCACAAGAACCTCCCTTGTCCTGCTGCCCACACTGCTCCTCAGCCAGCCCAGGATGCCATTGGCTCTGCTGCCCACTTGGGCACTGCTGCCTCCTCTGCAGCTCCTCTCTCCCAGCACCCCCAGCTCCCTCTCTGCCTGGCTGCTCTCAGCCACTCTGGCCCCAGCCTCTAGTGCTGCTTGGGGTTGTTGTGGCCAAAGTGTAGAGCCCTGCACTTGGCCTTGTTCAATCTCACCCCATTGGCCTTTTGCACAGCAGATCAGCCTCCCTCTCTGCTTCCAGCATCTAGCATTGACTTAGCCACAGCCATGAGCATCTCAGCTGCCTCTGTGACTGCAGTGCAAAGCAAGCAGTGCTCTGCGAAGTCAAAAAGGTCATCACAAGGCAGCCAGCAAGATTGTCTGAGCCAGTCTTGGGCAATCCCAGTGGAACAGCAGCAGGTTAAATGTCAAAACAGATCCTTTTTTCAGGAAATGAGGCACTTTCCCCAATCCATTGCCTGGGAAATCCATGTGAAGGCAATGGGAAGAGAGCATTGTACCTGCAAGCCCTGCATGCTGCCCCAGTGGCCCCAGTAAGGTGCACTGGCCAGCTGCTGAGCCTTGGAATCACCTTCCTCAGCTGGATGCCTGCAGGAGCTCCCTCATCACAGAGCCCTAAAGCTACAAATCAGAGAATCACAGAAGCCCTCTGGGCTGGAGGGGACCCTCAAAGGGCATCTTGTCTAGCTGCAAGTGGTTGTGGATGTCCCCACCCCGGGGTGCTCAAGGCCAGGCTGGATGAAGCTTTGAGCAACCATGAGAGGTTGGAGTGGAAGATCTGAAGTCCCTTCCAACTTGAGCCATTCTATGAGCCTATGTCCCTGCAGGTGGCTGTCAGCAGAGCTTCCACAGCCATAAAGGCACCTGCAGCTTCCTTAGCATTTCCCCACTCCCCATGCAGTGCCCTTAGCATTTCCCTACTCAGTGTCCTTAGCATTTCCCCACTCCCCACTCAGTGCCCTTAGCATTTCCCCACTCCCCACTCAGTGCCCTTAGCATTTCCCCACTCAGTGCCCTTTGCATTTCCCCACTCCCCACTCAGTGCCCTTAGCATTTCCCCATTCAGTGCCCTTAGCATTTCCCCACTCCCCACTCAGTGCCCTTAGCATTTCCCCACTCCCCACTCAGTGCCCTTAGCATTTCCCCACTCCCCACTCAGTGCCCTTAGCATTTCCCCACTCAGTGCCCTTAGCATTTCCCCACTCCCCACTCAGTGCCCTTAGCATTTCCCCACTCAGTGCCCTTAGCATTTCCCCACTCCCCACTCAGTGCCCTTAGCATTTCCCCACTCAGTGCCCTTAGCATTTCCCCACTCCCCACTCAGTGCCCTTAGCATTTCCCCACTCAGTGCCCTTAGCATTTCCCCATTCAGTGCCCTTAGCATTTCCCCATTCAGTGCCCTTAGCATTTCCCCACTCAGTGCCCTTAGCATTTCCCCACTCCCCACTCAGTGCCCTTAGCATTTCCCCACTCAGTGCCCTTAGCATTTCCCCACTCCCCACTCAGTGCCCTTAGCATTTCCCCACTCAGTGCCCTTAGCATTTCCCCATTCAGTGCCCTTAGCATTTCCCCATTCAGTGCCCTTAGCATTTCCCCACTCAGTGCCCTTAGCATTTCCCCATTCCCCACTCAGTGTCCTTAGCATTTCCCTACTCAGTGCCCTTAGCATTTCCCCATTCAGTGCCCTTTGCATTTCCCCACTCCCCATTCAGTGCCCTTAGCATTTCCCCACTCCCTACTCAGTGCCCTTAGCATTTCCCCATTCCCCACTCAGTGCCCTTAGCATTTCCCCACTCCCCACTCAGTGCTGGTATCCTCCAGGACTACCAATCTGATCAGCTGGGAGGCAGGAGGTAATAGGAATGCCAGGCTGGTAGGGACCCCAAGGATCATCAGCTCCAAGCTCTCCAGGTGCCAGCAGAGCTGCAGAGCTGCCAGGAGCTGCTTCAGCACCCTGCCAAGCTGAGCCTTCCAACTGCCCAGCACAGGGCACTCCACTGCTGCCCCTGGCAGATGATTCCAACCTCTTAGTGCAAACATCTCCTTTGCTGGAGACAATTTCAGACCCACCCTTTGCACATTCTGCTCCTTGCTGAGATGAAATCAGCTCAGCCACACAATGTCCCATGAAAATGGACACCACAAGGACAAGCACAGACCCAACCAGAGGATTCTGTAGCATGGACAGCTCAGGAGGCTGTGCAGATAAGCACAAGTTTGAGCCCCATCATGTTGATGTCCTCTCCTGTTGCTAGCTCTGCAGTTTGCTTTGCTGTGTGTTTTCTAAGCCCATAGGGTTCCCAGCTCTGACCTTCTGCCACTTTGGGGCTCAGCTTGCAAATCCCATGGTTTGAGATGCCAAAACCAAGGAAAGGGACCTGGGGGTACTGATAAATAGTAGGCTGAAGATGAGCCAGCAGTGTGCCCAGGTGGGCAGCAGAGCCAATGGCATCCTGGGCTGGCTCAGGAGCAGTGTGGGCAGCAGGACAAGGGAGGTTCTTGTGCCCCTGTGCTCAGCACTGCTCAGGCCACACCTTGAGTGCTGTGTCCAGTTCTGGGCTCCTCAATTCAAGAGAGATGCTGAGGTGCTGGAAGGTGTTTGGAGAAGGGCAGCAAGGCTGGGGAGGGGCCTGGAGCACAGCCCTGTGAGGAGAGGCTGAGGGAGCTGGGGGGGTGCAGCCTGCAGCAGAGGAGGCTCAGGGCAGAGCTCATTGCTGCCTGCAGCTGCCTGCAGGGAGGCTGTAGCCAGGTGGGGTTGGGCTCTGCTGCCAGGCAGCCAGCAGCAGAACAAGGGGACAGAGGCTCAAGCTGTGCCAGGGCAGGTCTAGGCTGGATGTTGTTAGGAAGTTGCTGTCAGAGAGAGTGATTGGCATTGGAATGGGCTGCCCAGGGAGGTGGTGGAGTCGTTGTCCCTGGAGATCTTCAAGAAAAGCCTGGCTGGGGCACTTAGTGCCATGGTCTGGTTGACTGGATAGGGCTGGGTGCTAGGTTGGACTGGATGACCTTGGAGGTCTCTTCCAACCTGGTTGATTCTATGATTCTATGATTCTATTGGATCTGCACTAAAGTGCTTTCCAAAGCCATTTGGCAATGGCAGGATTTGGTCTGCAAGCAAATGGGCCATTTATTTCTGGATCCTAAGAGCATCCCACTCTTGAGAACCACAGAGCAAAGCTAAAGGTTTCCCTCTTTGTCTGAGCCTGTGGACACCCAGCTCCTGTGAGCTGTGGCAGGCAGGGAGCAGCTAAAAGGCAGAAGAAAAGTTATTTAGTCCCTCTCCATTTTTCACAACGTGCTCACTATTGAAATGTAGCTTCAGAACAGAAAGAGAGTCGAGCTCTGAGCAGCCAAGGTCTCCCCAGGGCAGCTACAGCTGCACTTTCTCATCTCCAGCATAATGGCAGGACTAAAGAGATGCTGAGACATGAACATCTCCCCCTGGCCAGAGCTGAAAGGCAGTTGAGTCTAACACAAGTGCATCCCTGCCCCAGGAGTGACTGCCTGCCTGCAGGCAGCTCAGCACAGAAGCTGCAGCACAGAATGGGTTAGGTTGGAAGGGACCTCAAAGATCATCTCCTTCCAACCCCCTGTCACGGGCAGGGACAGCTCCCACCAGCACAGGTTGAACAAAGACTCATCCAACCTGGCCTTGAACACCTCCAGGGAGGGGACATCCACAGCCCCCCTGGGCAATCTGTGCCAGGGTCTCCTCATCCTTACTCTCAAGGATTTCATGCTCATCTCCAGTTTCAAGCTCTCCTCTCCCAGCTCAAAGACACTGACCCTTGGCCTGGCACTCCCAGCCCTTGTAAAAAGTCCCACCCCAGTTCTTCTGGAGCCCCTTCAGGTGCTGGAAGATTACTCTAAGGTCTCCTCAGAGCCTTCTCTTCTAGAGCCTGACCAGACCAGCCTGTCCTCATAAGAAGGAGGCTGTAGCCAGGTGGGGTTGGGCTCTGCTGCCAGGCAGCCAGCAGCAGAAGAAGGGGACACAGCCTCAAGCTGTGCCAGGGTAGGTCCAGGCTGGATGTTAGGAGGAAGTTGCTGGCAGAGAGAGTGATTGGCATTGGAATGGGCTGCCCAGGGAGGTGGTGGAGTCCCCATCCATCCCTGGAGGTGTTTAAAAGGAGGCTGGATGAGGCACTTGGTGCCAAGGTTGAGTTAATCAGAAGGTGTTTGGTGATAGGTTGGGCTTGATGATGTTGAAAGTCTTTTCCACCTTGATGAATTGTGTGATTCTTACAGGTCTCTTACAGGACTCTTACAGGATTCTTACAGGTCTCTTACAGGTCTCTTACAGGACTCTAGACCCTGCCAGGCCAGGAACTAAGGATCTCAGAAATGGAAGGGAGGGTGCCCTGCAGAAGAGGAGGCTCAGGGCAGAGCTCATTGCTGCCTGCAGCTGCCTGCAGGGAGGCTGTAGCCAGGTGGGGTTGGGCTCTGCTGCCAGGCAGCCAGCAGCAGAAGAAGGGGACACAGCCTGAAGCTGTGGCAGGGCAAGTTGAGGCTGGATGTTAGGAGGAAGTTGCTGGCAGAGAGAGTGATTGGCATTGGAATGGGCTGCCCAGGGAGGTGGTGGAGTGGCTGTGGCTGGAGGTGTTGCAGCCAAGCCTGGCTGGGGCACTTAGTGCCATGGTCTGGTTGGTTGGGCAGGGCTGGGTGCTAGGTTGGGCTGGCTGAGCTTGGAGCTCTCTTCCAACCTGGCTGACTCTCTGATTCTATGAAGAGGTGCTCCAGCACTCTGATTACCTTTATGACCCTAATTATGAGATGGAGAAGGAGAGCCTGGACCAACAAAGCCCAGAGCCATTCCTTCCAACAGCACACCCCAGCCAGGCTTAGCAAGCAGCAGTCCCCAGCAGCAGAACCTGAGCTGGCAATCTGCAGGGACACTGCAGCTCGTCAGGAGCAGCACTGGGAAGCAGAAGGCAGTTAGTGACTAGGGCTGCCCCAGGAGATGCCTCCTGTCACTACCAAGCCTTGTCAAAATTCCCCTCTCAGCTTTCCTGTAACCCCTTCAGGTCCTGGAAGGCTGCTCCGAGGTTATGACAATCAAACCTCTTAGATTTGGAGGAGGCTTGCTGGAAAAGGACCATTTCATTATCACAGCATCTCAGGCAGGAATTGCCTAGAGCTAATTTTGAGCCACATGGAGGGTTGGGGGGGGGGTGTGTGGAAACTGAGCACAAGCAAGGTGGGGACCCAAGAAACAGCAATCTGGGCTGGGAATTACAAGGCAGCAAGGTCAGTAGTGATGGGGGGGGTGAGGGGGGGAGAAAATTCAGCTGAGCAATTTTGAAGGGAGGGAAGAGACAACATTTAACAAGAGGGTGAAATCAAAGTGGAGAAATCAATAGAGGCAAAGGACAGAGGGGGCTGAGGGGGCAGAGGAAGAGATGAATTAAAGGGGTTATGATGGCTACTGAGCAATCAATTAAAGCAAAGAGGGCAAGAGAGACAACCAAGGCAGTCTGGCAAATGAATTAAAAGGAAGGGAGGCATAACCAAGGTATAAAACATGGGGGGAAGGTGGCAAGATTAGAGGGTCCAGGCAATGGGGAGGCTTTGGCAAGGGTAATAAGTGCCAGGGCAGAGGCTGTGGAATCTCTGAGGGTCAGGGCAACAATGCAGAAGCATTTCAAATGCTGTGAGAAGCAGGAAAGCATTGGAGAAGAAAGGAAGCATCTTGCAGTAGGAGGTGATGCTGAGACTGTGGAGGTGCAGGTGGCCCAAGCTCTGCTCCTTGGCTTTTGCTGCCAAAATGCAGCAGGGTATTAACCCCCCCCCAATATGCTGGTAAGTGGGAGTTGGGCTCTGCTGCCAGGCAGCCAGCAGCAGAAGAAAGGGACACAGCCTCAAGCTGTGCCAGGGCAGGTCTGGGCTGGATGTGAGGAGGAAGTTGCTGTCAGAGAGAGTGATTGGCATTGGAATGGGCTGCCCAGGGAGGTGGTGGAGTGGCTGTGGCTGGAGGTGTTGCAGCCAAGCCTGGCTGGGGCACTTAGTGCCATGGTCTGGTTGGTTGGGCAGGGCTGGGTGCTAGGTTGGACTGGCTGAGCTTGGAGCTCTCTTCCAACCTGCTTCATTCTATGATTCTCTGATCTGCCAGTGGCCTCCTTGCTGTGCTCACCCATGAACTGCTCTGGAGTGCTCCAGAGGTGTAAAAAGAACACAACAACCAAGAAAAGTCCAGCAGACTACTTGAGGATGGCAGAAAAATCTCCTGCTGGCCTGATCCATGGCCACAGCCTTCACCAGCCAGCAGCTGCAGCACACAACTCAAGCCACTCTCCTCCTGGACAGAGGTGTCTCCATGCCAGTTAAGCTTTCCAGATTGGATCATGAGCCCTATGAATGCACCATTCAGACCCCACAGCCTCGCTGCAGAGCAGCCACTGCAGCCTCAAGCAGAGCCTTGCACCTCGCAGCGCTGCACCGGTGACCTCTCCCTGCCACCCCCTCCTGACCTGCACTGCCAGGCTAAATTAGGGCATCTCTTACATCCCTTCCTTCCTTGGCCCTCAGGCTGCTAAGAAGGTAGCTTAAAGGGCTACCAAGTGCTGCCCTAATCCCTGGCAAGGACAGGAACTGTCGGAGCTGCTGCACGACCTGAGCCAGCGATTAGAGCCTGCCTTTATTTGCAGCCTGCTCCCACACTCTGCTGCTGCTAAGAGGAGAGAAAGACAATTTCACCCCCCCCAGGCTCTGCTGAGCTTCCTAAGGCTGCTCTGGGAACTGTCACTGTGGGACACTTCCAACCCTCTATGGGTGGGACTCAGTCACAGGTATTGTTATGAGCATTTTCTTCTCCCTTCCCTCTTCTCCACAGTTCACAAATGAGCATTTTCATTCCCCTTCCCCATTCTCCAGAGCTCAAAAATGAGCAGTTTTATCCCCATTCTCCAGAGTACCAAAATGAGCATTTTTATTCCCCTTCCCCATTCTCCAGAGTACCAAAAATGACCATTTTCATCCCCATTCTCCAGAGTACCAAAATGAGCATTTTCATCCCCTTCTCTAGAGTACAAAAATGAGCATTTTTATCCCCATTCTCCATTCTCCAGAGTACCAAAATGAGCATTTTCATCCCCATTCTCCAGAGCTCAAAAATGAGCATTTTTATTCCCCTTTCCCTATTCTCCAGAGTACCAAAAATGAGCATTTTCATCCCCTTCTCCAGAGTACAAAAATGAGTATTTTCATTCCCCTTCCCCATTCTCCAGAGCTCAAAATTGAGCATTTTTATCCCACTTCTCCCTTCTCCAGAGTACCAAAAAGAGCATTTTCATCCCCTTCTCTAGAGTACAAAAATGAGCATTTTTATCCCCATTCTCCATTCTCCAGAGTACCAAAATGAGCATTTTCATCCCCATTCTCCAGAGCTCAAAAATGAGCATTTTTATTCCCCTTTCCCTATTCTCCAGAGTACCAAAAATGAGCATTTTCATTCCCTTCTCTAGAGTACCAAAATGAGCATTTTTATCCCCATTCTCCATTCTCCAGAGTACAAAATGGAGCATTTTCATCTCCTTCTCCAGAGTACAAAAATGAGTATTTTCTTTTCCCTTCCCCATTCTCCAGAGCTCAAAAATCAGCATTTTCATCCCCATTCTCTAGAGTACCAAAACGAGCATTTTCATCCCCATTCTCCAGAGCTCAAAAATGAGCATTTTTATCCCCCTTCCCCATTCTCCAGAGTACCAAAATGAGCATTTAAATTCCCCTTCTCCAGAGTACCAAAAAAGAGCATTTTCATTCCCATTCCCCATTCTCCAGAGCTCAAAAATGAGCATTTTTATCCCCATTCTCCTTTCTCCAGAGTACCACAAATGAGCATTTTCATCCCCTTCTCTAGAGTACCAAAATGAGCATTTTCATCCCCATTCCCCATTCTCCAGAGTACCAAAATGAGCATTTTCATTCCCCTCCCCACTTCTCTAGAGTACAAAATTGAGCATTTCCATCCCCCTTTCCAATTCTCCAGAGAACAAAAATGAGCATTTTCATCCCCATTCTCCAGAGTACCAAAATCAGCATCTTTATCCCCCCTTCCACATTTTCCAGAGCACAAAAAATGAGCATTTTCATCCCCATTCTTCATTCTCCAGAGTAAAAAATGAGCATTTTCATCCTCCTTCCCTGTTCTCCAGAGTACCAAAATGAGCATTTTTATCCCCCTTCTCTAGAGTACCAAAATGAGCATTTTTATCCCCCTTCTCTAGAGTACCAAAATGAGCATTTTCATCCTCCTCCCCAATTCTCCAGAGTATAAAAATGATCATTTTCATCTCCCTTCTCAGTTCTCTAGAGTCCCAAAATGAGCACTTTCATCCTCCTTCCTCCTTCTCCAGAGTGCAAAATTGAGCATTTTCATCCCCTTCCCTACTCTCCAGAGTAGAAAAATGAGCATTTTTATTCCCCTGCTCTAGAGTAAAAAATGAGCATTTTCATCCCCCTTGCCCATTCTCCAGAGTACCAAAATGAGCATTTTTATCCCTATTCTCCAGAGCAAAAAATGAGCATTTTTATTCCCCTGCTCTAGAGTAAATAATGAGCATTTTCATCCCCCTTGCCCATTCTCCAGAGTACCAAAATGAGCATTTTAATCCCCCTTCTCCAGAGTAAAAAATCAGCATTTTCATTACCTTTCTCTAGAGTACAAAATGAGCATTTTCATCCCCATTCTCTACTCTCCAGAGTACAAAAATTAGCATTTTCATTCCCCTTCTCTAGAGTACAAACATGAGCATTTTCATCCCAATTCCTCCTTCTCCAGAGCACCAAAATGAGCACTTTCATCCTCCTTCCTCATTCTCCAGAGTGCAAAATTGAGCATTTTCATCCTCTTCCCTATTCTCCAGAGTACAAAAATGAACATTTTTATCCTCATTCTTTACTCTCCAGAGTACCAAAATGAGCATTTTCATCCCCATTCTTTACTTGAGTACAAAAATGAGCATTTTCATCCCCCTTCTCCAGAGTACCAAAATGAGCATCTTTATCCCCCTTCTCTGGAGTACAAAAATGAGCATTTTCATTCCCATTCTAAAGAGTAAAAAAAAAAAGCATTTTCATTCCCCTTCTCTAGAGTAAAAAATGAGCATTTTCATCTCCCTTACCTGTTCTCCAGAGTACCAAAATTAGCATTTTCTTCCTCATTCTCCAGAGCAAAAAATGAGCATTTTTATTCCCCTTCTCTAGAGTAAATAATGAGCATTTTCATCCCCCTTGCCCATTCTCCAGGGTACCAAAATGAGCATTTTCATCCCCCTTCTCCAGAGTACAAAAATGAGCATTTTTATCCCCATTCCCCAGAGTACCAAAATGAGCATTTTCATCCCCATTCTCCAGAGTAAAAAATGAGCATTTTCATCCACGTTTTCCAGAGTACCAAAATGAGCATTTTCTTCCCCCTTCTCCAGAGTACCAAAATGAGCATTTTCATCCCCATTCTCCAGTGCAAAAAATGAGCATTTTTATTCCCCTTCCCTAGAGTAAAAAATGAGCATTTTCATCCCCCTTCTCCAGAGTATCAAAATGAGCATTTTCATCCCCATTCTCTAGAGTACCAAAACGAGCATTTTCATCCCCATTCTCCAGAGCTCAAAAATGAGCATTTTTATCCCCCTTCCCCATTCTCCAGAGTACCAAAATGAGCATTTAAATTCCCCTTCTCCAGAGTACCAAAAAAGAGCATTTTCATTCCCATTCCCCATTCTCCAGAGCTCAAAAATGAGCATTTTTATCCCCATTCTCCTTTCTCCAGAGTACCACAAATGAGCATTTTCATCCCCTTCTCTAGAGTACCAAAATGAGCATTTTCATCCCCATTCCCCATTCTCCAGAGTACCAAAATGAGCATTTTCATTCCCCTCCCCACTTCTCTAGAGTACAAAATTGAGCATTTCCATCCCCTTTCCAATTCTCCAGAGAACAAAAATGAGCATTTTCATCCCCATTCTCCAGAGTACCAAAATCAGCATCTTTATCCCCCCTTCCACATTTTCCAGAGCACAAAAAATGAGCATTTTCATCCCCATTCTTCATTCTCCAGAGTAAAAAATGAGCATTTTCATCCTCCTTCCCTGTTCTCCAGAGTACCAAAATGAGCATTTTCATCCCCATTCTCCAGAGTACCAAAATGAGCATTTTAATTCCCCTTCCCTACTCTCCAGAGTACCAAAAATCAGCATTTTCATCCCCATTCTCCAGAGCTCAAAAATGAGCATTTTTATCCCCCTTCCCCATTCTCCAGAGTACCAAAATAAGCATTTTCATCCCCTTTCTCCAGAGTACAAAAATGAGCATTTTTATCCCACTTCCCTATTATCCAGAGTACCAAAATCAGCATTTTCATCCCCATTCTCCAGAGCTCAAAAATGAGCATTTTTATCCCCATTCTCCTTTCTCCAGAGTACCACAAATGAGCATTTTCATCCCCTTCTCTAGAGTACCAAAATGAGCATTTTCATCCCCATTCCCCATTCTCCAGAGCTCAAAAATGAGCATTTTTATCCCCATTCTCCTTTCTCCAGAGTACCACAAATGAGCATTTTTATCCCCCTTCTCTAGAGTACCAAAATGAGCATTTTCATCCTCCTTCCCAATTCTCTAGAGTATAAAAATGATCATTTTCATCTCCCTTCTCAGTTCTCTAGAGTCCCAAAATGAGCACTTTCATCCTCCTTCCTCCTTCTCCAGAGTGCAAAATTGAGCATTTTCATCCCCTTCCCTACTCTCCTAAGTAGAAAAATGAGCATTTTTATTCCCCTGCTCTAGAGTAAAAAATGAGCATTTTTATTCCCCTTCCCCATTCTCCAGAGTACCAAAAATGAGCATTTTCATTCCCTTCTCTAGAGTACAAAAATGAGTATTTTCTTTCCCCTTCCCTATTCTCCAGAGCTCAAAAATGAGCATTTTCATCCCCCTTCCCCATTCTCCAGAGTACCAAAAATGAGCATTTTTATCCTCATTCTCCAGAGTACCAAAATGAGCATTTTTATCCCCATTCTCCAGAGTACCAAAATGAGCATTTTTATTCCCCTTCCTTATTCTCCAGAGTACCAAAAATGACCATTTTCATACCCATTCTCCAGAGTACCAAAATGAGCATTTTCATCCCCATTCTCCAGAGCTCAAAAATGAGCATTTTTATTCCCCTTCCCCATTCTCCAGAGTACCAAAAATGAGCATTTTCATCTCCTTCTCCAGAGTACAAAAATGAGTATTTTCTTTCCCCTTCCCCATTCTTCAGAGCTCAAAAATGAGCATTTTTATCCCACTTCTCCCTTCTCCAGAGTACCAAAATGAGCATTTTCATCCCCTTCTCTAGAGTACAAAAATGGGCATTTTCATCCCCATTCTCCAGAGCTCAAAAATGAGCATTTTTATTCCCCTTCCCCATTCTCCAGAGTACAAAAATGAGCATTTTCATCCCCATTCTCCGGAGCTCAAAAATGAGCATTTTTATCCCCATTCTCTACTCTCCAGAGTACCACAAATGAGCATTTTCATTCCCCTTCTCTAGAGTACAAACATGAGCATTTTCATCCTAATTCCTCCTTCTCCAGAGCACCAAAATGAGCATTTTCTTCCCTATTCTCTAGAGTACAAAAATGAGCATTTTTATCCCCCTTCTCCAGAGTACCAAAATGAGCACTTTCATCCTCCTTCCTCATTCTCCAGAGTGCAAAATTGAGCATTTTCATCCTCTTCCCTATTCTCCAGAGTACAAAAATGAACATTTTTATCCTCATTCTTTACTCTCCAGAGTACCAAAATGAGCATTTTCATCCCCATTCTTTACTCGAGTACAAAAATGAGCATTTTCATCCCCATTCTCCAGAGTACCAAAATGAGCATCTTTATCCCCCTTCTCTGGAGTACAAAAATGAGCATTTTCATTCCCATTCTAAAGAGTAAAAAAAAAAAGCATTTTCATTCCCCTTCTCTAGAGTAAAAAATGAGCATTTTCATCTCCCTTACCCGTTCTCCAGAGTACCAAAATTAGCATTTTCTTCCTCATTCTCCAGAGCAAAAAATGAGCATTTTTATTCCCCTTCTCTAGAGTAAATAATGAGCATTTTCATCCCCCTTGCCCATTCTCCAGGGTACCAAAATGAGCATTTTCATCCCCCTTCTCCAGAGTACAAAAATGAGCATTTTTATCCCCATTCCCCAGAGTACCAAAATGAGCATTTTCATCCCCATTCTCCAGAGTAAAAAATGAGCATTTTCATCCACGTTTTCCAGAGTACCAAAATGAGCATTTTCTTCCCCCTTCTCCAGAGTACCAAAATGAGCATTTTCATCCCCATTCTCCAGTGCAAAAAATGAGCATTTTTATTCCCCTTCCCTAGAGTAAAAAATGAGCATTTTCATCCCCCTTCTCCAGAGTATCAAAATGAGCATTTTCATCCCCATTCTCTAGAGTACCAAAATGAGCATTTTTATCCCCATTCTGCAGAGCAAAAAATGAGCATTTTTATTCCCCTTCTCTAGAGTAAATAATGAGCATTTTCATCCCCATTCTCTAGAGTAAATAATGAGCATTTTCATCCCCCTTGCCCATTCTCCAGAGTACCAAAATGAGCATTTTCATCCCCAGTCTCCAGAGTAAAAAATGAGCATTTTCATCTCCCTTTCCCCTTCTCCAGAGTACATGCAACAAGTGACAGGACAAGAAGAAACAGCCTCAAGTTGTGCTGAGGGAGGTTCAGGTTGGACATCAGGACTCCTTTCTGCCCAGGGAGGATTCCCAGCCAGTGCCTCAGGCTGCCCAGGGAGGTGGTGGAGTCCACATCCCTGGAGGTGTCCACAAAGCCTATGGATGGTCTTTGGGACATGGTTTAATGGTGCTGGGTTGCTGGTTGGACTGGGTGATCTGATAGGAGGTTGAAGAGAGGTGGGGGCTGGGATCTTCTCACATGCATAAGTGACAGGACAAGAAGTAAGAGCCTCAAGTTGTGCTGAGGGAGGTTCAGGTTGGACATCAGGACTCCTTTCTGCCCAGGGAGGATTCCCAGCCAGTGCCTCAGGATGCCCAGGGAGGTAGGTGGTGGAGTCCCCATCCTTGTGGACTTGGGGAGAGGGTTTAATGGCCATGGAGGTGTTGGGTTGCTGGTTGGACTGGGTGACCTTAGAGGGCTGCTCCAAGCCAAGGGATTCTGTGGCTCTGTGGACAGCTTCTGGCAGTTTTCTTACTGAAAAAGTCTCAACCCTTAGGCAAGAAAAATACCTAAGAGAAGATCTCTGCAGGGCTGCTGAGCCTCAGCACTTCATTTGCTGAGTGAGAAGCTGCTGGCTGGAATTAGGGCACAGCACTGCTCTTCTCCATGCAGAAGAAGGTTTTTAGCCTGCTCATTTGCTGAACACAGATGCATGGCAGAACTCCTCAGGCCTATTTAGTGGCACTACCAAGGGGAAGAGCCTTAACCTGGAGGCAGAAATTAGCTCTGGACAACTCCTAAGGAAACCTAAATTCCCTTTCTCCTCCAACCTGCTTCATTTAGGCTTGAAAATGCTCAGGTGAGTCTTCAGCC
Source organism: Pogoniulus pusillus (assembly GCF_015220805.1). NCBI lineage: Eukaryota > Metazoa > Chordata > Aves > Piciformes > Lybiidae > Pogoniulus > Pogoniulus pusillus. Next base: position 2,463,378 of record NC_087292.1, read on the forward strand.
CTCTGTTGTTTGGAGCTTCCTCAATTACACATGCCCAGGTAAAATGGTTTGGCTGCTCATTATTGTCTCTGGTATGTCCTGAGGTGCACCAAGCTACAGCAAAGCTCCTACCTGCATGATACAAACTTCCACCTGGTTCCCAAGTTAAAACCCAACCCATAATAGCAACTAAATTAAATGGCAGAGGGACCTGGACAGGCTGCACAGATGTGCACAGTCCAGTGCCAGGAGATTTAACAAGTCCCAGTGCCAGGTTTTGCAGACTTCATTGCTCCCTGCAGCTCCTGAAAGGAGGTTGCAAGGCAGCAGGGAGCAGCCTCTTCTCCCTGGTGTCAGCCAGCAGGGCAGAGGAAATGGATGCAGACTCTCAGCCCCAGGGCTCTCAGCCTCTCCTCTGCAGACTAAGCAGCCTCAGGGCTGGTGGATGGTGGGCAGAGGCCAATGGGATGAGACTGAACAAGGCCAAGTGCAGGGTTCTGCACTTTGGCCACAACAACCTCAAGCACACTACAGGCTGGGGCCAGAGGGACTGAGAGCAGGCAGGCAGAGAGGGAGCTGGGGGTGCTGGTAGATAGTAGGCTGAAGAGGAGGCAGCAGTGTGCCCAGGTGGCCAAGAGAGCCAATGGCATCCTGGGCTGGCTCAGGAGCAGTGTGGGCAGCAGGACAAGGGAGGTTCTTCTGCCCCTGTGCTCAGCACTGCTCAGGCCACCCCTGGAGTGCTGTGTCCAGTTCTGGGCTCCTCCATTGCAGAGAGCTGTTGAGGTGCTGAAAGGTGTTTGGAGCAGGGCAGCAAGGCTGGGGAGGGGCCTGGAGTACAGCCCTGTGAGGAGAGGCTGAGGGAGCTGGGGGGGTGCAGCCTGCAGCAGAGGAGGCTCAGGGCAGAGCTCATTGCTGTCTGCAGCTGTCTGCAGGGAGGATGGAGCCAGGTGGGGTTGGGCTCTGCTGCCAGGCAGCCAGCAGCAGAAGAAGGGGACAGAGGCTCAAGCTGTGCCAGGGCAGGTTCAGGCTGGATGTTAGGAGGAAGTTGCTGGCAGAGAGAGTGATTGGCATTGGAATGGGCTGCCCAGAGAGGTGGTGGAGTGGCTGTGGCTGGAGGTGTTGCAGCCAAGCCTGGCTGGGGCACTTAGTGCCATGGTGTGGTTGGTTGGGCAGGGCTGGGTGCTAGGTTGGGCTGGCTGAGCTTGGAGCTCTCTTCCAACCTGCTTGGTTCTATTATTCGATGAAATGCTAAGAAACACAGCCCCAGGTTGCTGGTGCTGAAGGGAACCCCAAGAGTGTTGCTGTGCTGTCTCCAGCCCATTTCCAAGAGGACAGTCACAGAAATGTTCAGGTTTCCCAAGCCCCTCAGGATCCCCAAGCCCAAGCACTGACCCTGCTCTGCAAGGCTCACCCTGAGCCACAGCCCCAGGCACCACAGCCAAACACCTTCAAACACCTCCAGGCTTGGGGTCTCCACCACCTCCCTGGGCAGCCTGTGCCAGGGCCTGACCACTCTTGCTGCCAAAGGACTTCTCCTCCTGGCCAGCCTAAGCCTGCCCTGCTGCAGCTTGAGGCCATTCCCTCTTCTTCTGCCACTAAGTACCTGTGAGCAGAGCCCAGCACCAACCTCTGCACAGCCTCCTCTCAGGCAGCTGCAGGCAGTGATGAGCTCTGCCCTCAGCCTCCTCCTCCTCCTCACACCAACCATCCCCAGCTCCCTCAGTCTCTCCTCATCAGATCTCTTCCCCAGCCCTTCCCCAGCTTCCCTGCCCTCCTCTGCACTGCCTCCAGCACCTCCACAGCTCTCCTGTACTGAGGTGCCCCAAACTGGACACAGCTGCTGAGCTGTGGCCTCACCAGAGCCCAGTGCCAGGGCACAATCCCCTCCCTGCTCCTGCTGGGCACAGCATTCCTGACCCCAGCCAGGCTGCCATTGGCTTTCTGGGCCACCTGGGCACTGCTGGCTCCTGCTCAGCTGCTTGCCCACTACAGCCCCCAGGTCCCCTTCTGCCAGGCACTTTCCAGCCACACTGCTAACCCTGTGCAGAGGCAGTGCCAGGGGTCTGACCCACCTCTGGGCACCCTCTTCAGCACACCACCAGCCCTGCAAGGCAGTGTCTGCCCCCAGCACAACATCCCCTGGGTGCGGCGCTTCTCCCCAGCTCCTCTCTGCCACCTCTCACGCTGAGAGGTGTGCCCCAGGAAAGGCAAGAGCAGAGCCTACCTCCACATCACCCAGAACTGTCACTTACAGTCACATCCACCCCCAGCAAACTGCAGACAGAGCCCTGAGAAGCCAAACAAGCCACGAACCAGAAGTGAAGATGTGCCCAAACCCACCGCGTCCGCAGCGGGGAGCAGCTGGGGCAGTCCTGCTGCCACCACCAGCAGCCCTGGCAGGCTCTCAGCACACCCACCAGCCTTGCACCCCTTGAATGCACACAGCAGGCCAGGATAAGGCCACTTTCAGCAGGCTCAAGCAGAGAACACCTTCAGCCAGCATCCAGCTTGAAGCCCACGCAGACCATTCAGCATCTCAAGCGAGTGCCTCGACCCTCCCTGCTGAGTCCCACCTGCAGCAGCAGCTCAGCAGCTGGGCACTGTAGGGCTCTCTTCCCTCCATTCCTCACGTCTAAGGGTGCCTCCAGACACAACTACTTACCAGGCCTGGTGTGGGCACTTGGGGTTTGTCAGTCCTTGCTGTCACTGCCCCGGGAGCAGCTGCAGCACCTCCTCGGTGCTCGGCTCAGCTTCACCCTGCAACAGGCAGGACACAGGAGGGGTTTTTGCCAGTGGTGCTAAGCAGATAATCCAGTTACCTTCTGACCCCCAGCAGAGAAGCAAAGAAAAGCTGCTGGCTGCTTGTCTGCAAGGATCAGGACCAGGACTCTCCAAGCTAAGAGTCTGAGCTGCTTAGCAAGGAGCTCAGACCAGAGCAGCCAGCCAAGGCTGTGCTCCCAGGGCTGAGCCCTTGGGGAGCTGCTGGGCAATTGGGTCAGGCTGCTGGGGGAAGTCACACAGGAACTGCTACATCAGCAGGACCCTGTACTGGGTCACTGGTGAGGCTGGCACAGAATCACAGAGCCACTGAGGCTGGAGGAGACCTCTGAGACCACCGAGTCCAGCCTCTAACCTAACCCCCCCCATCAGCTCAGCCATGCCACCCAGTGCCACAGCCAAGCTGCCACAGACCTCCAGGGATGGAGACTCCAGCAGCTCCCTGGGCAGCCCATTCCAGTGCCTGATCACTCTTTCCATGAGGAAAGGCTTCCTGACCTCCAACCTAAAACTCCCCTGGCACAGCTCCAGGCCAGCTTGTGACAGGTCACAAGTTTCCTGCGAGCAGAGCCTGACCCTCACCTGACTACAGCTTCCTTTTAGGTAGTTGCAGGGAGTGATAAGGTCCCCTCTAAGCCTCCTCTTCTCCAGGCTGAACCCCCCCAGCTCCCTCAGCCTCTCCTCCTAAGACTTCCCCTCCAGCCCCCTCCTCTCTTGAGCCCCACTCCAGCACCTCAATATCCTTCCTGAAGTCAGCACCTTGAATCCTGGGTTCAGTTTTGGGTCCATCACTACAAGAAGGACACAGAGGGATTGGAGCAGAGGCAGAGAAGGGCAACAAAGCTGGGGAAGGGTCTGGAAAACAGGGCTGGGGAGGAGCAGCTGAGGGAGCTGGGGGTGTGCAGTCTGGAGAAGAGGAGGCTCAGGGGATCACAGATCACAGCTCACAGGATGCCAGGGGTTGGAAGGGACCCAAAGTGCAGAAAGGGAGGCTCAGGGCATCACAAGATCACAGCTCACAGGATGCCAGGGGTTGGAAGGGACCCAAAGTGCAGAAGGGGAGGCTCAGGGGATCACAAGATCACAGCTCACAGGATGCCAGGGGTTGGAAGGGACCCAAAGTGCAGAAGAGGAGGCTCAGGGGATCACAAGATCACAGCTCACAGGATGCCAGGGGTTGGAAGGGACCCAAAGTGCAGAAGAGGAGGCTCAGGGGATCACAAGATCACAGCTCACAGGATGCCAGGGGTTGGAAGGGACCCAAAGTGCAGAAGGGGAGGCTCAGGGGATCACAAGATCACAGCTCACAGGATGCCAGGGGTTGGAAGGGACCCAAAGTGCAGAAGGGGAGGCTCAGGGGATCACAGATCACAGCTCACAGGATGCCAGGGGTTAGAAGGGACCTAAAGTGCAGGAGAGGAGGCTGAGGGGAGACCTCATTGCTCTCTACAGCTCCCTGAGAGGAGGTTGCAGTGAGGTGAGGATTGGGCTCTGCTCCCAAGTAACCAGCCACAGGACAAGAGGAAACAGCCTGAAATTGTGCCAGGGCAGGGTTAGGTTGGAGATGAGGAAACATTTCTTTGGTGCCAGAGTGGCCAGGGACTGGCACAGGCTGCCCAGGGAGGTGGTGGAGTCTGCATCCCTGGAGGTGTTGAAGGAAGGTGTGGCCATGGCACTTGGGGAGGTGGTTTGGTGGCCATGGTGGGGTTGAAGGCTGGAACTTGATGATCTTAGAGGGCTTTCCCAACCAACACAATGCTGTGATTCGATGTTACAGTTCAGAAGTGGAAGCTGCAGGACCTTCCAAAGCATTTTTATGCTGGGCAACACCCAAGTGCCCTCTGAGCAGGCTCCTTGAGGCAGCAGTGTTGGCACAGCTGGTGATGCTCCTTGCAGGAGCTGCCTGAGGAGCCTGCTGAGCAGGAATGCTGCAGAGCAAGGCTGTTCATCCCACTGAAAACTGGGCTCAGTGCTTTAGAGAGCAGATCTCATTAACCCCTCACTCCTCTGCAACTCAACAGACAGGCAAGGAGCTGGGAGCTGTGCCTGAATGGATGGGATGCAGTGAGAACTGCTCCATGCTCTCCAGCTCCAGGACTGTCCTGAGCTCACAGCTTGCACAGTGCAGAGCTGATGGGAACTGGATGCAGCTCTCCATGTTCCCACTCCAAGGCATTAACAAGAGCCAGTGATTTAAACCCATTCTTTCAAAGCAGCCTTCTTGGGCCAGCACTGACCTACAGAGAGGCAACCAATCACTCTGCTCACACCAGAGCTGATTCCCAGCCCGTGCCTCCCCCCAGCAAGGTCTCCTAAGGAAGCAGAGCTTGTATCAGAAGAGAAATGCTTTCCCCACCCTGCTCTGTGGGATCCTCAGCTCCATGGGCTGCCTGATCCCGTGGGGAGGGCAGGAGGGGCAGTTTGGGCTCCTGCAGGTCATCATCAGTGTTTAGATCACAGATGTCAGGGGTTGGAAGGGATCTCCAGAGGTCATCGAGTTCAACCCCTGCCAGAGCAGCAGCAGAGGATCCAGAGCAGCTCACACAGAGCACATCCAGACAGGGCTGGAAAGGCTCCAGAGAAGGAGACTCCACAACCTCCCTGGGCAGCCTGTGCCAGGGCTCTGGGACCCTTCCAGCCGAGAAGTTCTTCCCCATGTTGAGCTGCACCTTCCTGTGCTGCAGTTTCCTTCCCTTGCCCTTGTCCTGTGGCAGGGCACAGGTGAGCAGAGGCTGTCCCTGTGCCTCCCTTCCTGCCCCCCAGCCCTCAGCTACCTACAGACATTGCTCAGGTCCCCTCTCAGCCTTCTGCTCTGCAGACTCTCAGCCCCAGGGCTCTCAGCCTCTCCTCTGCAGACTCTCAGCCCCAGGGCTCTCAGCCTCTCCTCTGCAGACTCTCAGCCCCAGGGCTCTCAGCCTCTCCTCTGCAGACTCTCAGCCCCAGGGCTCTCAGCCTCTCCTCCTCAGGCACTCCCTGCACTCCCTGCAGCATCCTTGGAGCCCTCCCTTGGACTCTCCCCAGCAGATCCCTGTCCCTCCTGAGCTGGGGAGCCCAGAACTGGATGCAGTATTCCAGGTGAGGTCTCACCAGGGCAGATAGAGAGGCAGCAGAACCTCCCTGGATCTGCTGGCCACACTCTTCCTAATGCCCCCTAGGACCCCACTGCCCTTCTTGCTGCCCATGCAGAGCTTGTTCTCCACCAGCACCCCCAGGTCCCTCTCCACAGGGCTGCTCTCCAGCAGTCACCTCCCAGCCTGTACTGCTGCACTTTATTGCTCCTGCCCAAGAATGCTTCCCAGATGAATGCTTTTAGTTCATCCCCCCAACCTGCCAGGAGAAACCTCCTCTGCTCAGAGGCTCAATTCAGTCTCAGTTGTGCCAGAGCATTGCAAAAGGTCAAACTGCACTGAAGCTCTTAATTAAAACAGAGAAAGCACTAAAGAGGCAGAGCCCTGAAGCCCTGGGGGCTGCAACCACCTGCCAGGGCACAGCTAGCTGATGAGCTGATCAGAGGTGATGTGCTGGCTTCCCCAGCAGAAGCCTCTGCACTCCTCTGAAGGACAGCTTCCAGTCAGCCTCTCCAGAGAGCTGGTTGCACCTCCCAGAAGTTCAACTGAATCAGTGAAGTGCTGCAATGAAAGCAGCAGAAGCTCTGAGCTCTGCTCTTGGCTCCACTGCACACTGCAGAGACCCAGGGCCAGATTACTGCACCTGCAGAGACCCAGGGGCAGATTCCTGCACCTCTCTGAGACCCAGGGCCAGATTCCTGCACCTCTCTGAGACCCAGGGGCAGATTCCTGCACCTCTCTGAGACCCAGGGCCAGATTACTGCACCTGCAGAGACCCAGAGCCAGATTATTGCACCTGCAGAGACCCAGGGCCAGATTCCTGCACCTGCAGAGACCCAGGGCCAGATTCCTGCACCTGCAGAGACCCAGGGCCAGATTCCTGCACCTCTCTGAGACCCAGGGACAGATTCCTGCACCTGCAGAGACCCAGGGCCAGATTACTGCACCTGCAGAGACCCAGGGCCAGATTCCTGCACCTCTCTGTGATCCAGGGACAGATTCCTGCACCTGCAGAGACCCAGGGCCAGATTCCTGCATCTCTCTGAGACCCAGGGCCAGATTCCTGCACCTCTCTGAGACCCAGGGGCAGATTCCTGCACCTCTCTGAGACCCAGGGGCAGATTCCTGCACCTGCAGAGACCCAGGGCCAGATTCCTGCACCTCTCTGAGACCCAGGGACAGATTCCTGCACCTGCAGAGACCCAGGGACAGATTCCTGCACCTGCAGAGACCCAGGGACAGATTACTGCACCTGCAGAGACCCAGAGCCAGATTATTGCACCTGCAGAGACCCAAGGGCAGATTCCTGCACCTGCAGAGACCCAGGGCCAGACTACTGCACCTGCAGAGACCCAGGGGCAGATTCCTGCACCTCTCTGAGACCCAGGGGCAGATTCCTGCACCTGCAGAGACCCAGGGGCAGATTACTGCACCTCTCTGAGACCCAGGGACAGATTACTGCAGCTCTCTGTGTCCTTATAATAGGAAGTTCAGGCTCAGATGAAGGCTGCAGAGTTGCCTGACAGCTTGGGGAGGGGGAGCAGCAGTGCTGGAGGTGGCAGAGCCAAACCTCCCCAGGAGCACTCAAGAGAAACGAGCCCACCTCTGCTGCTGCATCACCTCTCACCTGCCAAAGGCACAGCTACATGGAATCAGAGAATGACTGGGCCAGGTTAGAAGAGACCCTGCTCATAGCTCTGCCTCCAGCAGGAATGAAGAGCCTGGCAGAAATACCTTCCCATTCCCACAGAGCCACACTTCAGGCCTGGTTGCTAACTGTGGTGCTCAGAAGAGCTGCAGACAGGTTCTGGGGGGTTCCTAACCAAGAGGACATCACAGAATCATAGAATCAAGCAGACCTCCAAGCTCAGCCAGCCCAACCTAGCACCCAGCCCTGCCCAACCAACCACACCATGGCACTAAGTGCCCCAGCCAGGCTTGGCTGCAACACCTCCAGCCACAGCCACTCCACCACCTCCCTGGGCAGCCCATTCCAATGCCAATCACCCTCTCAAACCAACCTGTCCTGCTCTTACTCTGAGTTCTTCACTGCATAAGGCAGAGAATCCCAGGGTGCCAGGTTGGAAGGGACCCCAAGGTTCATTTGCTTCAACCTTTCTGCCCTCATGAGGCCTTATCTGGAGTACTGTGTCCAGTTCTGGGCCCCCTAGCTCAAGAAGGATGGGCAGCTGCTTGACAGAGTCCAGCTGAGAGCCACAAAGGTCTGAAGGAAGTTGAACATCTTCCTTATGAGGAGAGCCTGAAGGAGCTGGGTCAGGAGCTTGGAGCAGAGGAGGCTAAGGGGTGACCTTAGCAGTGGTTATCAATGTGTGCAGGTGAGTGGCAGGAGGCTGAGCCAGGCTCTGCTGGGTGATGCCAGGGACAGCACAAGGGGCACTGGTGGAAGCTGAGGCATAGGAAGTTCCATGCAAACATGAGGAAGGATTTTTTTCCCTGGGAGGGTGCCAGAGCCCTGGCACAGGCTGCCCAGGGGGGCTGTGGAGTCTCCCTCTCTGGAGATAGCCAAGACCTGCCTGGATGTGTTCCTGTGTGATCTGCTCTGGGTGATGCTGCTCTGGCAGGGAGCCTGGAGGCCTGGAGCAGAGCCCTGTGAGGAGAGGCTGAGGGAGCTGGGGGGGTGCAGCCTGCAGCAGAGGAGGCTCAGGGCAGAGCTCATTGCTGTCTGCAGCTGCCTGCAGGGAGGCTGTAGCCAGGTGGGGTTGGGCTCTGCTGCCAGGCAGCCAGCAGCAGAAGAAGGGGACAGAGGCTCAAGCTGTGCCAGGGCAGGTCTAGGCTGGATGTTGTTAGGAAGTTGCTGGCAGAGAGAGTGATTGGCATTGGAATGGGCTGCCCAGGGAGGTGGTGGAGTCCCCAGCCCTGGAGGTGTTGCAGCCAAGCCTGGCTGGGGCACTTAGTGCCATGGTCTGGTTGGTTGGGCAGGGCTGGGTGCTAGGTTGGGCTGGCTGAGCTTGGAGCTCTCTTCCAGCCTGCTTGATTCTTCTTCCATCATTCTTCTTCTACATCTCTTTGAATGGCTCCTTTGCTCACATGCCCTCCTGTCTGATGCCAGCCCCAGCAGCAGGCAGGCAGGCAGGCAGGTTGCAGATACCCAGAGGCTGACACTTCTCTGCAGAGCAACTGGCAGTGGATTTCTTGCCTGTCTAATGCCATTTTGTTCTCCCTGCTGCTGAGACACTGCTTAGTGTTAAACATTCCTATCTGTTACACACAGTTCTGTGCAGGGAAAGGTCAGGCCATGAACCCCTGGCAGTGCTTCTTGCTTGCCAATTTGTCACCCCCTCCCTTCAATGCCCTTAGCTGAGCTTCACTCCATGCCCCCCTCCCCACAGTCATTCAGGAGCCATTAAAGAGCTGATACCTGGATAGGAAAGCAACTTGGGTGGCCTCAACTGCACAGGGAGGTCAGCTAAGGGTGCAAATCCAGCTGCAGTCTCTCACTAAGGAACCCTGCTGCTGCCCCCCACCCCCCAAAACAAGTAGATGGCTCAGGTGGCTTCCAGCTGAGCCTCAGGTGCTGTGCAGTGGCCTGCACAAGCTCACACCTCCCTCTCTTGAGGTCACCTCAAGCAAAGAGAGGTCACTTAGTGCCATGGTCTGGTTGACTGGACAATGCTAGGCTGGACTGGATGATCCTGGAGGTCTCTTCCAAGCTGGCTGATTCTATTCTGTGCTAGGTGAGACACTGGGATGTCTCTGTTGGTGGCACCAGTGCTTATGCATGGCCAGCTACAGTCAAATCTGCTTACCCTCTCTTTACTTGTCACCTCCCTCTCTTGAGGACAAGAAGGGGCTGGAAGCACACAGCACTGCTGATCCAGCTGCCCTTGGACCTGGCACAGCTCAGCTGAGCCTGCTCACACCTGCAGCTGCTGCCTCAGTCTTCCTCTCTGACCAGGTAAATCACAGAGCCCTGCAGGCTGGAAGAGACCTCCAGAGATTGAGTCCAACCTCCCTGCCAGGCAGCATCACCCAGGGCAGTGCACACAGGAATGCACCCAGGTGGGGCTGGAAAGGCTCCAGAGAAGGAGACTGCACAATCTCTCTGGGCAGCCTGCCCCAGAGCTCTGCCACCCTCACACCAAAGAAGTTTCTCCTCATGTTGAGCTGAAACCTTCTCTGTTCCAGTTTGGATCCTTGGCTTATTGCTGTGCACCACCCTGCCACCCTTCTGTGCTGCTTCCTGGGACAGCAGCTAGGATGGAGATACTCAAGCTGAGGCTGGAGAGGGCTCTGGGTGACTGGATCTAGTCGGGGATGTCCCTGCTGACTGCAGGGAGGTTGGACTGGGGGACCTTTGGAGGTGCCTTCAGCCCAGTTCATTCTATAACTGATGCTATGTAGGGCTGAGATTGACTCCCATACCCCACCTGCCTCACCCTGACAGGCCAAACCAGCACATCCACTGAGGATGGACACTGCAGGCTTGGCAGCTGTGCCAAAGCAGCCTGTGACCTAGAGTGGCCCTCCCAGGGGACAAGGTGGCCATCCAATTATGGAATCAACCAGGCTGGAAGAGAGCTCCAAGCTCAGCCAGTCCATCCTAGCACCCAGCCCTGCCCAACCAACCACACCATGGCACTAAGTGCCCCAGCCAGGCTTGGCTGCAACACCTCCAGCCACAGCCACTCCACCACCTCCCTGGGCAGCCCATTCCAATGCCAATCACTCTCTCTGACAGCAACTTCCTCCTCACATCCAGCCTAGACCTGCCCTGGCACAGCTTCAGGCTCTGTCCCCTTCTTCTGCTGCTGGCTGCCTGGCAGCACAGCCCAACCCCACCTGGCTACAGCCTCCCTGCAGGCAGCTGCAGGCAGCAATGAGCTCTGCCCTGAGCCTCCTCTGCTGCAGGCTGCACCCCCCCAGCTCCCTCAGCCTCTCCTCACAGGGCTGTGCTCCAGGCCCCTCCCCAGCCTTGCTGCCCTGCTCCAAACACCTTCCAGCACCTCAACATCTCTCTTGAGTTGATGAGCCCAGAACTGGACGCAGCACTCAAGGTCTTACAGGGATACATCAGTGTGGCACAAACAACAGACCCCAGGGCATTTAATCTGCACAAGTGGAGAGAACAGAGCAGTCAGAGCCTCTGTGTCATCTTCCACCAGCAGTCAGCAGGCTGAGGAACAGGGCTGGCAGCCCCCAGTGCCCTGTAAAACCCACTGAAGTGCTTGGCCAAAGCTCCTGCACTGTGCTTCAGCTCCTCTTAATTCCAAGCACAGAAAGTGACAAGCAGAGTCCCTCAGGGATCAGTCCTGGCACCAGTCTTACTCAGCATCTCTGTGGGTGCCATGGACAGGGACACTAAGTGCAGCCTCAGCAGGTTTGCTGCCCACACCAAGCTGTGTGCTGCAGCAGCCAGGCTGGAGGGCAGGATCCATCCAGAGGCACCTGCACAGGCTGCAGAGGTGGGCACAAGCCATGCTCAGGAGGTTCAACAAGACCAAGGGCAAGGTCCTGCAGCTGGGTGGAGGCAATGCCAAGCACCAATCCAGGCTGGGCAGTGAGTGGCTGCAGAGCAGCCCTGAGGAGAGGGACTTGGGGGTGCTGCTGGAGGAGAAGCTCAGCAGCAGCCAGCAGTGTGCACTTGCAGCCCAGAGAGCCAAGCAGAGGCTGGGCTGCAGCAGCAGCAGTGTGGCCAGCAGGGCCAGGGAGGGGATTCTCCCCCTCTGCTCTGCTCTGCTGAGACCCCACCTGGAGTCCTGCATCCAGCTCTGGAGCCTCTGGGCCAAGAGGGCTGTGGAGATGCTGGAGAGTGTCCACAGCAGGGCCAGGAGGATGCTGAGAGGCTGCAGCAGCTCTGCTGTGAGCACAGCCTGAAAGAGTTGGGGCTGTGCAGGCTGGAGCAGAGGAGGCTCCCAGGGGACCTTCTTGTGGCCTGCCAGCATCTGAAGGGGGCTACAAAAAAGCTGGGGAGGGACTTTTGAGGCTGTGAGGGAGTGGCAGGAGTGGGGGGAATGGAGCAAAGGTGGAGGTGGGGAGAGTGAGGCTGGAGGTGAGGAGGAAGTTGCTGAGCAGGAGAGTGGTGAGAGGCTGGAATGGGTTGCCCAGGGAGGTGGTTGAGGCCCCATGGCTGGAGGTGTTTGAGGCCAGGCTGGCTGAGGCTGTGTGCAGCCTGCTCTAGGGTAGGGTGTCCCTGTCCCTGGCAGGGGGGTTGGAAGTGGCTGCTCCTTGTGGTCCCTTCCAGCCCTGACTGGTTCTGTGCTTCTATGAAATAGCCTTAATTACACTAAGGGAGCCTTCAGCCCCCTTGGTGTTAATTGGTGAAAGCCTTCAGACCCTACACCAGTTGCACCTTCAGACCCTGCAACTGAAGTCCACACCTGAGTGTCTGAGCAAAGACCTCAGTGCAGGAGGAGGGAACACAGAAGAAGGCCAAGAGCTGAGCCCTGAGGACCATGGTTGGGCTGCTTGGATTGCAAAGGGCTCTGAGGGCAGGAGCAGGAAAATGCACAGCCTCAGGTGGCTGAGGAGGATTGTGCTGCAGGAGCAGAGAAGTGGTGTGAAGGTGGACTCTGCACAACAGAAACCACTGCACAACAGGAGATGTGCTCACTGCAGCACCTAGCCTCAGGGAATCACAACTGCTGGGTTTGGAGAAGCCCTCTGAGATCATCCAGTCCAACCATCAACCCAGCACCACCATGGCCACCAAACCCTGTCCCCAAGAGCCCACAGGTTTCTTGAGCACCTCCAGGGATGGGGACTGCAGCACCTCCCTGGGCAGCCTGTGCTAATCCCTGACCACTCTTGCAGCAAAGAAATGTTTCCTCCTCTCCAACCTAACCCTGCCCTGGAACAATTTCAGGCCATTGCCTCTCCTTCTAGCACCTGATCCTAGGCAGCAGAGCCCAACCCCAGCTCACTGCAACCTCTGCTCAGGGAGCTACAGAGCCATGAGCTCTGCCCTCAGCCTCCTCTCCTCCAGACCACACCCCCCCAGCTCCCTCAGCTGCTCCTCCCCAACCCTATTCTCCAGACCCTTCCCCATTTTTGCTCCCTCCTGGAGTGAGGGACCCAGACCTGACCTCAGCACTCAAGCTGTGGCCTCACCAATGGCCCAACTGGAAAGAAAACAAACCACAGAACTGGCAGGGCTGGAAGGGACCTCAAAGATCACCCAGTTCCAACCCTTTCCAAGTCAGGTCCTGTCTGGGGCTGGGGACAAGATGTCCTGCAGCTAAAAATACAGAGGGGCAAGCCAGAAAGCCAAGGCTAGCAGCAGGCTTTGGTGGGGTGAGCAGAGACAAGCCCAGAGGCTGTTTATCTGCACCCCCAGAGCAAACAGGCTGCTGCCAGCTGAAGGAGTCCAGTTTCTCCTGCAGGCTCAGGGCTTCCCTCTCCACTGCCTGCAGCACAGCCTCACGACTCCCACCTATTTTTAGCTGCTGCATGAAGCAGAGCAACGTGCAGGAGAGAGGGAAAGGGCAAGGGATGGAAAGCACTGCTCTGCTGAAGGGCTCTCCTCCTTGCCACCACAACAGGGAGCTCTGCATCTGAGCTTGCCAAGATCTGTGCTCAAACATAGAATGGACCAGGTTGGATCACTTGCAAGGGCCCAGGGCTGGAGGCTGCACAGCCTGAGCTTGCTGCAGGTCCCCAGGAAGCCCTCCAAGGGGATGCACTCTGCAGGATCTTCTGGCTGAGCTGGCAGATATTTCTCACAGAGGCACTCCTGGCAGTCAGCAAGGGTTAGCTCTGGGACTCCAGGTCTGATGGGGGTCATAGAATCATAGAATCAAGCAGGCTGGAAGAGAGCTCCAAGCTCAGCCAGCCCAACCTAGCACCCAGCCCTGCCCAACCAACCACACCATGGCACTAAGTGCCCCAGCCAGGCTTGGCTGCAACACCTCCAGCCACAGCCACTCCACCACCTCCCTGGGCAGCCCATTCCAATGCCAATCACTCTCTCTGCCAGGAACTGAATAGATTGAACAAGGCCAAGTGCAGGGTTCTACACTTTGGCCACAACAACCCCAAGCAGCACTACAGGCTGGGGCCAGAGTGGCTGAGAGCAGCCAAGAAGAAAGGGACCTGGGGGTGCTGGTAGATAGTAGGCTGAAGAGGAGCCAGCAGTTGTGCCCAGGTGGGCAGCAGAGCCAATGGCATCCTGGGCTGGCTCAGGAGCAGTGTGGGCAGCAGGACAAGGGAGGTTCTTGTGCCCCTGTGCTCAACACTGCTCAGGCCACCCCTGGAGTGCTGTGTCCAGTTCTGGGCTCCTCCATTGCAGAGAGCTGCTGAGGTGCTGGAAGGTGTTTGGAGCAGGGCAGCAAGGCTGGGGAGGGGCCTGGAGCACAGCCCTGTGAGGAGAGGCTGAGGGAGCTGGGGGGGTGCAGCCTGCAGCAGAGGAGGCTCAGGGCAGAGCTCATTGCTGCCTGCAGCTGCCTGCAGGGAGGCTGTAGCCAGGTGGGGTTGGGCTCTGCTGCCAGGCAGCCAGCAGCAGAAGAAGGGGACAGAGGCTCAGGCTGTGCCAGGGCAGGTCTAGGCTGTATGTTGTTAGGAAGTTGCTGTCAGAGAGAGTGATTGGCATTGGAATGGGCTGCCCAGGGAGGTGGTGGAGTGGCTGTGGCTGGAGGTGTTGCAGCCAAGCCTGGCTGGGGCACTTAGTGCCATGGTCTGGTTGGTTGGGCAGGGCTGGGTGCTAGGTTGGGCTGGCTGAGCTTGGAGCTCTCTTCCAACCTGCCTGATTCTGTGATTCTATGACCCACATCAGACCTGGAGTCCCAGAGCTAACCCTTGCCGACTGCCAGGAGTGCCTCTGTGAGAAGTGTCTGCCAGCTCAGCCAGAAGATCCTACAGAGTGCAGCACCTTGGGGGGCTTCCTGGAGACCTGCAGCAAGCTCAGGCTGTGCAGCCTCCAGCCCTGGGCCTTTGCAAGTGGTCCTGAGGTGCAAGCAAACAACTGCAGGCAGGCGAGAAGCAAACCCCAGCGAACACAGATCTGAGGATGTAAATCAGGAAGCATGAGAGCAGCTTTGCTGTCTTGGCTGCAGGTTTAAAGAGGATGCAGCTGGCAGAGCTCAGCTCCTCTCAACCAGCACAAACAAGCAAATTGCTGCCACCAAGATGCAGTCATTAAAACAGTGTGGGAGCACCAAGAGAGCCTCTGAAACCAGCCATGAGCCAGGCTGGGCTCTCCACGCAGGGCTCCTCGGTTCCATTTGCCTTCCTTCACTAACCCTGATGGATCTACAGCCAAGAGCAGCACTAGCAGAGACTCCTCTCACCAGCACAGCATGCTCAAGGCCTCACCCAGCCTGGGCATGAACATCTCCAGGGAGGTTGTGGAGCACAGAAGCACCCAATGTGATCAAAGATCACATTGGGTGCTTCTGTGCTCCACAACCTCCCTGGGCAACCTTGTGCCAGTGTCTCACCACCTTCAACCTGTGCCTCCCCACCCTCCCTCTCAACAATTTCTTCCTCATCTCCACTCTCAGGCTTCCCTCTCCCAGCTCAAAGCCATTGTCCCACCACTAGCCCTTGTCAAAAGTCCCTTCCCAGCTTTCTTGTAGCCCCCTTCAGGTATTGGAAAGTTGCTCTATGATCACAGTATCAGAGTATCACAGCATCACAGTCTCACAGTATCATCAGGGTTGCAAGAGACCTCACAGATCATCAAGTCCAACCCTTTAGCACAGAGCTCAAGGCCAGACCATGGCACCAAGTGCCACGTCCAGTCCTGCCTTGAACAGCTCCAGGGACGGCGACTCCACCACCTCCCCGGGCAGCCCATTCCAGTGTCCAATGACTCTCTCAGGGAAGAACTTTCTCCTCACCTCCAGCCTAAATCTCCCCTGGCACAGCCTGAGGCTGTGTCCTCTTGTTCTGGTGCTGGCCACCTGAGAGAAGAGAGCAACCTCCTCCTGGCTACAACCTCCCCTCAGGTAGTTGTAGACAGCAATGAGGTCTGCCCTGAGCCTCCTCTTCTCCAGGCTAACCAATCCCAGCTCCCTCAGCCTCTCCTCGTAGGGCTGTGCTCAAGGCCTCTCCCCAGCCTCGTTGCCCTTCTCTGGACACACTCAAGCATCTCAATGTCCCTTCTAAACTGGGGGGCCCAGAACTGAACACAGCACTCAAGGTGTGGTCTAACCAGTGCAGAGTACAGGGGCAGAATGACCTCCCTGCTCCTGCTGACCACACCATTCCTGATGCAGGCCAGGATGCCACTGGCTCTCTTGGCCACCTGGGCACACTGCTGGCTCATGTTCAGGCAGGTATCAATCAGCACCCCCAGATCCCTCTCTGTCTGGCTGCTCTCAGCCACTCTGACCCCAGCCTGTATCTCTGCATGGGGTTGTTGTGGCCAAAGTGCAGCACCCTGCACTTGGAGCTATTGAACTCCATCCCCTTGGACTCTGCCCAACTGTGCAGGAGGTCAAGGTCCTGCTGCAGAGCCCTTCTGCCCTCCAACCCAGCCACATCTGCCCCCAGCTTGGTGTCACCTGCACACTTGCTGATGACTGACTCCATGCCCTCATCCAGATCATCTATGAAGATGTTACAGAGGATGGGGCCCAGCACTGATCCCTGAGGGACACCACTAGTGACAGCTGCCAGCTGGATGTGGCACCACTCACCACCACTCTCTGGGTCCGGCCCTCCAGCCAGTTCCTAACCCAGCACAGAGTGTTGATCTCCCTGCAGCCTTCTCTTCTCCAGGCTGAACAGCTCCAGCTCTCAGCCTGTGCCCATAGCAGAGGTTCTTCATCTCTCTGATCTCTTTTAGCTCCTTGATCTTGCTCCCTGTGGCCCACATTTGGTTCTCCACTCTGATGCTGGAATCCCTGCAGGGCTGTCAATGTCAATGAAGTCTCTCTGCTGTAGGACAAACTTCTTCCTTGCCTTGGTGAATGCAGGAGAAGACAAAGCCACAGCTGCAGGAGTAATTGCAGCAAGGAACTGCTGCAAAAGCATTAGCAGAAGGCTCCAGACCTTTGAGTGCAGCCATTCCCTCTGCAGCTCAGAATCAGTTAGGTTGGAAGAGACCTTCAAGATCATCAGGATGGTTAGGGGTTGGAAGGGACCCAAAGAGATCATCAAGTCCAAGACCTCTGCCAGAGGAGGACCACACAATCTAGCTCAGGTGGCACAGGAACACATCCATACAGGCCTGGAAAGGTTCCACAGAAGGAGACTCCACAACCTCTCTGGGCAGCCTGTGCCAGGGCTCTGGGACCCTTCCAGCCAAGAAGTTCCCCCTTGTGTTGAGCTGCAACCTCCTGTGCTGCAGCTTCCATCCACTGCTCCTTGTCCTGTGCTGCAGCTTCCATCCATTGCTCCTTGTCCTGTGCTGCAGCTTCCATCCATTGCTCCTTGTCCTGTGCTGCAGCTTCCATCCACTGCTCCTTGTCCTGTGCTGCAGCTTCCATCCATTGCTCCTTGTCCTGTGCTGCAGCTTCCATCCACTGCTCCTTGTCCTGTGCTGCAGCTTCCATCCACTGCTCCTTGTCCTGTGCTGCAGCTTCCATCCATTGCTCCTTGTCCTGTGCTGCAGCTTCCATCCATTGCTCCTTGTCCTGTGCTGCAGCTTCCATCCATTGCTCCTTGTCCTGTGCTGCAGCTTCCATCCATTGCTCCTTGTCCTGTGCTGCAGCTTCCATCCATTGCTCCTTGTCCCATCCCAGGGAGCAGTGAGCAGAGCCATCATCAAGTCCCACCCTTGATGCTACTCTGCCAAGTCCACCACTGAGCCTAAACCTCTCCTGCTCCAGCTCAGAGCCATTCCTGCCTGCCCTATCACCACAGCCCCTCCCCAGCCACCCTGCAGCTCCTCTTCAGATATGGAAATGTAGCTCTAAGGTCTCCTCGGAGCCTTTTCTTCTCCAGGCTGACCAACTCCAGGCTCTCTCAGCCTCTCTTCACAGCAGAGCTGCTCCAGCCCTCTGATCCCCTTCGTGGCCACCTCTGGCCCCACTCCAGCAGCTCCATGTGTGGCCTGTGTTGAGGATGGGGCTTGCAGGGATGCCCACAGGAGCAGCACTCTCACAGCTGCAGCTGGAGAGGTACTTGTGAATTCAGGACCAAACTGGGTGGTTTGCTGTACACAAGCAATTGCTTTTGCCTCTCTTTCTAACCCAAGAGGTGTAGCATGACAATTAGGCACAGTTGTTCCATCCAGCCTTTAATTAGATTAGTGTAATTAGGAATTCACTGAGGTATTGCAGAGGGTGGAAACCAGCCTGGCTTGGATGGGGGTTAAGTAAGGCCTCCAGAGGGTGTCTCTGTAGCCCCCAGAGCTGAGAAACTCAAACAAATGACATCTTTGGCTTTCAGAACAGCACAAGGGGTGCACAGGGCTCAACTTCAGGCAGCTTTGGCATGGCTGAGGCAGAAACCAGGCAAAGAGCAAGGGGAAGGTACCACAACCAGGTCCTGCTGGCACTGTGTTAGCCACCCAGGATGTTCACTTGTCCAGCTGGGGTAAGCAGGAGGTTGATGCTGCACCTCCTGGTGCTGCACCAAAAGGCATCATCCACAGGCATTTGGCCAGGCCTGGAGGAGGGAATGGCCCTCCCCAGGTCACCACTGAGGCTGGGATAGAGGAATGGGACATTGATATAACAAATAGCTTGGAGAAGAGAAGGCTCTGAGGAGATCTGAAAGCATCCTTTCAGTACCTGAAAGGGACTATGGGAGAGCTGGGGAGGGACTTTTGAGAAGGATTGAGAGTGCCAGGATGAGGGACAATGGCTTTGAGCTGGGAGAGGGGAGAGGGAGAGTGGAGATAAGGAAAAAATTCTGGAGAGTGAGGGTGGGGAGAGCCTGGAATAAGTTGCCCAGGGAGGTTGTGGATGTTCCCACCCTGGAGGTGTTGAAGGCCAGGTTGGATGAGACTTTGATCAACCTGGGCTGGAGGAAGGTGTCTTAGTCCATGGCAGGGGGCTTCAGAGAATCAGCCAGGCTGGAAGAGAGCTCCAAGCTCAGCCAGCCCAACCTAGCACCCAGCCCTGCCCAACCAACCACACCATGGCACTAAGTGCCCCAGCCAGGCTTGGCTGCAACACCTCCAGCCACAGCCACTCCACCACCTCCCTGGGCAGCCCATTCCAATGCCAATCACTCTCTCTGACAGCAACTTCCTAACAACATCCAGCCTAGACCTGCCCTGGCACAGCTTGAGGCTGTGTCCCCTTCTTCTGGTGCTGGCTGCCTGGCAGCAGAGCCCAACCCCACCTGGCTACAGCCTCCCTGCAGGCAGCTGCAGGCAGCAATGAGCTCTGCCCTGAGCCTCCTCTGCTGCAGGCTGCACCCCCCCAGCTCCCTCAGCCTCTCCTCACAGGGCTGTGCTCCAGGCCCCTCCCCAGCCTTGCTGCCCTTCTCCAAACACCTTCCAGCACCTCAACAGCTCTCTGCAATGGAGGAGCCCAGAACTGGACACAGCACTCCAGGGGTGTCCTGAGCAGTGCTGAGCACAGGGGCACAAGAACCTCCCTTGTCCTGCTGCCCACACTGCTCCTCAGCCAGCCCAGGATGCCATTGGCTCTGCTGCCCACCTGGGCACTGCTGCCTCCTCTGCAGCTCCTCTCTCCCACCACCCCCAGGTCCCAAGGTGTGGTCTGAGCAGTGCTGAGCCCAGGGGCAGAATAACCTCCCTTGTCCTGGCCACCCCACTCAGGACCCTGCTGCTGTTCACCACCTCAAGAGCTGCAGCAAAGACAACCCAGGGCAGCAAATGCAGCTCTGCACTGGCCTGCTCCTGCAGGTGAGCTGCTCTCCATGGTGGAGGGGAGCAGAGAGTTCAGCTGGGGTCAGCACAGCCATGAGGCAACTAAAGCTGTCCCCTGCTTGCTCAGCAGCTCTCAGCTGGGCTGTGCTGCCTCACTTTACTGACGTACACACATGGCCCCTCCATGCTGAGACAGATGGAGGCAGCTGGGTGCACAGAGGGGACAGCTTGGGGCAAACACAGAAGTGTTCTGGAGAGGCAGCATCTCAACAGGGGCTTCTATCCTGTACCAAGTAGCTACCACCACTGAGAACCAGCTCAGGTCCTGAGCAATTCCCTTTGCCAGAGAAAGAGAACAGCCCCAGCACCTCCCTCCTTCCTCTGCCAGCACCTCAGCTTCCCCCCAAACCTCTACTCTGGGCACTGCTGCTTGGCAGCCTGCTCCTCAGCACCTCTGCTCACCAGGAGCTACCTCTGCTCACCAGGAGCTATCTCTGCTCACCAGGAGCCATCTCTGCTCACCAGGAGCCACCTCTGCTCACCAGGAGCCACCTCTGCTCACCAGGAGCCATCACTGCTCACCAGGAGCCATCACTGCTCACCAGGAGCTATCTCTGCTCACCAGGAGCTATCACTGCTCACCAGGAGCCATCACTGCTCACCAGGAGCCATCACTGCTCACCAGGAGCCACCTCTGCTCACCAGGAGCCACCTCTGCTCACCAGGAGCCATCACTGCTCACCAGGAGCCATCACTGCTCACCAGGAGCTATCTCTGCTCACCAGGAGCTATCACTGCTCACCAGGAGCCATCACTGCTCACCAGGAGCCATCACTGCTCACCAGGAGCCATCTCTGCTCACCAGGAGCCATCTCTGCTCACCAGGAGCTACCTCTGCTCACCAGGAGCCACCTCTGCTCACCAGGAGCTATCTCTGCTCACCAGGAGCTATCACTGCTCGCCAGGAGCTACCTCTGCTCACCAGGAGCCACCTCTGCTCACCAGGAGCCATCACTGCTCACCAGGAGCCATCACTGATCACCAGGAGCTATCTCTGCTCACCAGGAGCTATCTCTGCTCACCACTGCCAGCCAAAACCCACTCTGAGATTACCCCTACCAGCTGTGGGATGAAATCTGTGCCCCTCATGGACCACCTTCACATCCACTGCAGTACTGATGGAAGAGACTAAGCCTGCTGCTGACCACCTGCTGAGGCTTGCATCCATCCTCACCCAGCAGCAGTAAGAGCCTTCACCTCCCCCAGCAGCATCTGTGGCACCCTCCAAAAAGGGCTCAGCACACACTGAGCTCCTCCACAACCCCCCACCAGCTTCACAAGCAGCTCTGTGCCAGGATGCCAGGGCAGCAGATGCAAGGCTCCAGCACCTCACATGCCAGGGTCGCTTCAGAGCAGCTGCACTGCAAGCATGGCAAGAAAGGCAGCAGAGCCTGGGCTGCAGCAGGGCCAGGGAGGGGATTCTCCCCCTCTGCTCCACACTGCTGAGACCCCACCTGGAGTCCTGCATCCAGCTCTGGAGCCCCTGGGACAAGAGGGCTGTGGAGATGCTGGAGAGTGCCCAGAGCAGGGCCAGGAGGATGCTGAGAGACTGCATCAGCTCTGCTGTGAGCACAGCCTGAAAGAGTTGGGGCTGTGCAGGCTGGAGCAGAGGAGGCTCCCAGGGGACCTTCTTGTGGCCTGCCAGGATCTGAAGGGGGCTACAAAAATGCTGGGGAGGGACTTTTGAGGCTGTCAGGTAGGGATAGGACTGGGGGGAATGGAACAAAGCTGGAAATGAGGAGATTCAGAGTGGATGTCAGGAAGTTCTTTACCATGAAGGGGGTGAGAGCCACTCCTAAATCCTGCTCTGCAGTATGCATGTGCTGCTGGGGAAAGCCAGCATGGAGAGGATGGGGAAGGCAGACACTGAATCTGGCTGAGCTTCCCCACCCTAAACTGCTGGGGCCAGCAGCAGTTTCCTGCACCAAATGGCTCCATCATGCTTGGAACTGCTCTTAAAGGCCACCCCTTGAGTGCTGTGTCCAGTTCTGGGCTCCTCCATTGCAGAGAGCTGCTGAGGTGCTGGAAGGTGTTTGGAGAAGGGCAGCAAGGCTGGGGAGGGGCCTGGAGCACAGCCCTGTGAGGAGAGGCTGAGGGAGCTGGGGGGG
Source organism: Pogoniulus pusillus (assembly GCF_015220805.1). Lineage (NCBI taxonomy): Eukaryota > Metazoa > Chordata > Aves > Piciformes > Lybiidae > Pogoniulus > Pogoniulus pusillus. The sequence goes on from NC_087292.1 coordinate 2,485,055, forward strand.
TGCAGCCTGCAGCAGAGGAGGCTCAGGGCAGAGCTCATTGCTGCCTGCAGCTGCCTGCAGGGAGGCTGTAGCCAGGTGGGGTTGGGCTCTGCTGCCAGGCAGCCAGCACCAGAAGAAGGGGACACAGCCTCAAGCTGTGCCAGGGCAGGTCTAGGCTGGGTGTTAGGAGGAAGTTGCTGGCAGAGAGAGTGATTGGCACTGGAATGGGCTGCCCAGGGAGGTGGTGGAGTGGCTGTGGCTGGAGGTGTTGCAGCCAAGCCTGGCTGGGGCACTTAGTGCCATGGTCTGGTTGGTTGGGCAGGGCTGGGTGCTAGGTTGTGCTGGCTGAGCTTGGAGCTCTCTTCCAGCCTGCCTGATTCTGTGATTCTATGATCTCTTTGGGTCCCTTCCAGCCCCCAACACCCTGTGAGCCTGTACATGCTCAGCCAGGTTTCTCTACCCATCTATTCACTGGGCCCAAAGTCTCTTCTGCATCCAAGCACCACTGCAGCTCAGGGCTGGCTTCCCTCCTGGGGTGCATGGGCAGCAGGAGTCACAACCCTGGGCACAGAGCCATCTCCTGCCCTACCCAACAGCAGTCCCACAGCTGTGCTGCTTGCAGTGCATGTGGCTGCAAGTTTCAGCTGCTTCCAGGACGAGGCACTGGGATGGGGGAAATGTTTTCAACCCCCAGAGCTGCTTCCCTCTTTCCTGGTTTCAATGCCATGTGGTTGGCCAGGTTGAAGCCATAGGATGTAAGGAGTGGTGCTGCCTTGGCAGCAGTGTTCAGCCTTGCATGTGGACTGCCAATGGTCCCTGACAGCCAACTGTGTGCTGGGCTGCATCAGCAGAGGTCTGACCAGCAGGACAGGGAGGGGATTGTGTCCCTCTGCTCTGGTGAGGCTCCACATGCAGTAAGGCATTCAGTTCTGGTGTCCTCAACATGAGAAGGACCTGAAGCTGTAAAGAGTGGGTCCAGAGGAGGCCACAAAGATGATCAGAGGGCTGGAGAAGCTTCCCTGTTGGGACAGGCTGAGGGAATGGGTCTGTCCAGCCTGGAGAAGGCTCCAGAGAGACCTTAGAGATGTCTTCCCACACCTGCAGAGAGCCCAGAAGAAAGATGTTTGGGCACTCTTGACAAGGGCTTGTAGTGACAGGCTGAGGGGCAGTGGCTTAGAGCTGGAAGAGAGGACATTGAGACTCCAGTGAGAGGGCTGACAGCCTGGCACAGGTTGCCCAGGGAGGTGGTGGAAGCCTCATCCCTGGAGGTTTTTCAGGCCAGGCTGAATGGGACTCTGAGTGACCTATTCCAGTGTGAGGTGTCCCTGCCCATGGCAGAGGAGTTGGAACTGGATGATCCTTGAGATCCTTTCCAGCCCTGACAGTTCTGTGAACCCCTTCTGTGGAGAAACCTTTCCTGACCTCCAAGCTGAACCTCCCCTGGCACAACCTGAGGCTGTTTGCTCTTGTCCTGCCACCTGTTACATGTGAGAAGAGACCAACCCCACCTGGCTTCTGCCTCCTCTGAGGCAGTTGTAGAGGACAATGAGGCCTCCTCTCAGCCTCCTCTTCTGAAGACTAAACACCCTCAGCTCCCTCAGCCCATCCTCACAAGGCCATTCCCATTTCCCCACTCACAGGGAAGGTCCTTTCCACCTCAGCTCTTTACAACGAGGGCAGGTGCTGCTAACTCTGCCCTAGACCCTAAAAATGAGCCAGCATTAAGCTTTCTTCCCACCCAAACTTTGGCTGCAAAGCCTCCTTAAATAAACCTGCAGCTCAGCAGGGTACTCCCTAGGGAGCTTTGTGCCACTCCAGTTGGAACCTGCCTGTGATCCCCTGCCTGTCTGATCAGTGATGCAGAAGGTCTGTGGAGATGCCAGGCACATCTGTGTCATTGTCACTGCAGCCTGCTAGCTCAGCAGGCTCCAAAGCAGCTCCTGCCACCATGCCTGAAATGAAGTTGTGCTGATCACAGAATCAGAGACTCAAGCAGGTTGGGAAGAGAGCTCCAAGCACACCCAGCCCAACCTAGCACCCAGCCCTGCCCAACCAACCAGACCACAGACAAGTTCAGCAGTTCCAGATCCCTCCTGTAACAAGGCATCCAGAACTGTACAGTACCCCAGGTGGGGTCCCACTGGTGTGGAGCAGAAGGGGAGGATCACTTCCATCCACCTGCTGCCCACACTGCTCTCACTGCAGCCCAGGCTCTGGCTGGCCTTCTGGACTGCAAGAGCACACTTGCAGCAATATTGTGCCCAGGTCTGGGCCCCTCAGTTCAAGAAGGACCTCAGGGAACTGCTTAAAGCATCCAGAACAGAGCCACAAGGATGCTGAGAGCAGTGGAACATCTCCCTGCTGAGGACAGGCTGAGGGAGCTTGGAGCAGGGGAGCCTGAGGGGTGACCTCATGCCTGGTGGTAAAGCTGTGCAGGTCAGTGTGGAGAGGACACAGCCAGGGTCTGCTCAGGGATCACAGAATCAAGCAGGTTGGAAGAGAGCTCCAAGCTCAGCCAGCCCAACCTAGCACCCAGCCCTGCCCAACCAACCACACCATGGCACTAAGTGCCCCAGCCAGGCTTGGCTGCAACACCTCCAGCCACGGCCACTCCACCACCTCCCTGGGCAGTCCATTCCAATGCCAATCACTCTCTCTGACAGCAACTTCCTCCTCACATCCAGCCTAAACCTGCCCTGGCACAGCTTGAGGCTGTGTCCCCTTCTTCCCCTGGCTGCCTGGCAGCAGAGCCCAACCCCACCTGGCTACAGCCTCCCTGCAGGCAGCTGCAGGCAGCAATGAGCTCTGCCCTGAGCCTCCTCTGCTGTAGGCTGCACCCCCCCAGCTCCCTCAGCCTCTCCTCACAGGGCTGTGCTCCAGGCCCCTCCCCAGCCTTGCTGCCCTGCTCCAAACACCTTCCAGCACCTTAGCATCTCTCTGCAATGGAGGAGCCCAGAACTGGACTGCAGGTGTGGCCTGAGCAGTGCTGAGCACAGGGGCACAAGAACCTCCCTTGTCCTGCTGCCCACACTGCTCCTCAGCCAGCCCAGGATGCCATTGGCTCTGCTGCCCACCTGGGCACTGCTGCCTCCTCTTTAGCTCCTCTCTCCCACCACCCCCAGCTCCCTCTCTGCCTGGCTGCTCTCAGCCACTCTGGCCCCAGCCTGTAGTGCTGCTTGGGGTTATTGTGGCCAAAGTGCAGAACCCTGCCCTTGGCCTTGTTCAGTCTCATCCCCTTACTGATGCCTGGAGGGGAGCAGTAATGGAGCAGAGCATGCAGAGAGGGCAGTGGGTGGCAGAGCAGACACAAGAACTTGCTCACTGCAGCCAGCTCAGCTCCTTGTCACAGAATCCCTTGGTTGGCAAAGCCCTCTGAGATCAGCCAGTCCAACCCAACATCACCATGGCCAAGGAACCATGCCCCAAAGTGCCATGGCCACACCTTTCTGGACCACTCAAGCTCTGGTGCTCACAAATGTGAAGCCCTCTGGAGAGTCAGAGTCAGTGCTCTGCACAGCCACCCCTGCCTTGCACAGCAGCTCTCTAGGCTGAGCCACCTGGAACAGCTCAAGACAGCACTGGAGCCAGGACTGTGCTTATCCCATTCTCAGAGTGGGAAGAGCCCAGTCTGAGTTTCTACAAGGGCTTGTGGTGAGAGGATGAGAGGCAATGGACTGAAGCTCAAAAAGGGCAGATCCAGCCTGGAGACAAAGAGGGAATTCCTTGCACTGAGGCTGGGGAGACACTGGGGACAGGCTGCCCATGGAGGTCATGGATGCTCCTTCTATGGAGGTGTCCAAGCTCAGCTTGGATGAGGCCTTGAGCAGCCATGTGTAAGGTGTCCCTGCCCATGCAGGGGGGGCTGGAACCAGATATTTAAGGCCCTTTCCAATCCAAACCATTCCATGAAGCCTCTGAGCAAACCACCTCCCAGACTGATACCCAGAGAGCCACCAACTCTTTGCCTTTCTCCACCAACCTGGCTGAGGTAGCTACTTCCCAGCCCCTGGTAGCCCAGGCCATCACTCATCCTGGTCCCAAAGTCCTTGCCAAACTCCTGGCTGCTGTTCCACAACCCAGTGCTGGGCTGTGCACTGCACCAGGGAACAGCAAAGCAGAGCCCTGCTGCAGGTTTCTCAGAGCACAACCAATTCATTGAGGTATTGAATTAGTGAGGTTAGATCTAATTAGCTCAGATTTGACCTGGATGCTTTAAGCAACATCTTTCTAATAGAGCAGGGCTCCTTACCAGGAAGTTCATCTTGGCAGCAGGTGAAAAATGGCCTGGCCCCAAGCAGCTTTCCAGGGGTGGCTCCATCACTCATGGGGAGCTCTTCTCATCCTTTATGGGGGTGACAACCTGCATGGCTGCAAACAGCTGAGGAGCAAAGAGCAGCCTGGAGTTTGCAGCCCAGGCTCACACAGAATCACAGAATGAAACAGGTTGGCAGAGAGCTCCAAGCTCAGCCAGCACAACCTAGCACCCAGCCCTGCCCAACCAACCAGACCATGGCACTAAGTGCCCCAGCCAGGCTTGGCTGCAACACCTCCAGCCACAGCCACTCCACCACCTCCCTGGGCAGCCCATTCCAATGCCAATCACTCTCTCTGACAGCAACTTCCTAACAACATCCAGCCTGAACCTGCCCTGGCACAGCTTCAGGCTGTGTCCCCTTCTTCTGCTGCTGGCTGCCTGGCAGCAGAGCCCAACCCCACCTGGCTACAGCCTCCCTGCAGGCAGCTGCAGGCAGCAATGAGCTCTGCCCTGAGCCTCCTCTGCTGCAGGCTGCACCCCCCCAGCTCCCTCAGCCTCTCCTCACAGGGCTCTGCTCCAGCCTCCAAATGTCAGGGCCTGGAAGGGACCTCCAAAGTTCATCCAGTCCAACGCCCCTGTCAGAGCAGGATCTCCTAGACCAAACCCCACAGGAACACATCCAGGCAGTTCTTGACTATCTCCAGAGAGGGAAATTCCACAACCCCCCTGGGCAGCCTCCTCCAGGGCTCTGGCACCCTCACAGGGAAAAAATCCTTCCCCAGGTTCACATGGAACCTCCTCTGCCTCAGCTTCCACCACTGCACAAGGGAGGTTGGACTCAATCTCCAGAGGTCCCTTCCAACCCCTACTACTCAGTGATTCCCTGAAGGACCCCCAGAGGGATCACACATCCCCTCTGCTCCTCCCACAGCACAGCCTGGCACAAAGCTGACCTTGATAGCTTCACAGAGCCACAGAATCAGTCAGGGCTGGAAGGGAACACAAGGAGCAGGCAGTCCCAACCCCCTGCCATGCCCAGGGACACCCTACCCTAGAGCAGGCTGCACACAGCCTCAGCCAGCCTGGCCTCAAACACCTCCAGCCATGGGGCCTCAACCACCTCCCTGGGCAACCCAGTCCAGGGTTTCACTAGCCTCATGCTGAAGAATTTCTTCCTAACCTCCAGTCTGTATCTCCTCACCTCCAGCTCTGCTCCATTCCCCCCAGTCCTATCCCTACGTGAGAGCCTCAAAAGTCCCTCCCCAGCTTTTTTGGAGCCCCCTGCAGATGCTGGAAGGCCACAAGAAGGTCCCCTGGGAGCCTCCTCTGCTCCAGCCTGCACAGCCCCAACTCTTTCAGGCTGTGCTCACAGCAGAGCTGCTGCAGCCTCTCAGCATCCTCCTGGCCCTGCTCTCGACACTCTCCAGCATCTCCACAGCCCTCTTGTCCCAGGGGCTCCAGAGCTGGATGCAGGACTCCAGGTGGGGTCTCAGCAGAGCAGAGCAGAGGGGCAGAATCCCCTCCCTGGCCCTGCTGGCCACACTGCTGCTGCTGCAGCCCAGGCTCTGCTTGGCTCTCTGGGCTGCAAGTGCACACTGCTGGCTGCTGCTGAGCTTCTCCTCCAGCAGCACCCCCAAGTTCCTTTCCTCAGGGCTGCTCTCCAGCCCCTCACTGCCCAGCCTGGATTGGTGCTTGGCATTGCTTGGGATGAGCCCTGTGAGGAGAGGCTGAGGGTGTGCAGCCTGCACACAAAAAGATCCCATTGGGTGATTCTGTGCTCCACAACCTCCCTGGACATGTTCAGGACCAGGTTGGATGAGGCCTTGAGCTTGTTCTAGTGGGAGGTGTCCCTGCCTATGGAACTGGCTGAGCTTTGAGGTCCCTCCCAACCTAAACCATTGCCCCCACCCAGCTGCAGGAGCTTGCCCTTGCCCAGGCTGAAGCTCATGCAGTACCAGGGGCTCCAAGGCTGGGAGCAGGCAGGGAAGCAGCAGCGTTCAGGGCAAACCCTTGGCTGGCTGCCAGCCTCCATCCCTGCCTGTGGACACTGCTCAGGATTCCTCCACTTCATCTCCTGTCATTTTCTCCCCGGGAGGAAGCAAGCCTCTAAATTGAATTATCACACAGAAATCAATTGCAGATCAAACCCCTGTGAAATTATAATTGCTTTAATGAGCTGCAGGCTGGGAGAGAGAGGCAGGGCCCAGGGAAAGGAATCCCATACCCTTCCAGCTCCCTTCCTGGAGGCACCTGCAGGACTCTGCCTCTGCCCACGGGCAGCAGGAGGGTTTCCTAATTAGCTATTCATTTCATCTGCTATTAATTGCCAATTGTGGTTATTGCACAGCCTCTTCCTCCCTCCCCAGCCAGGCTGCTGCCTGGGAGGCTGCATTCTGAGCAGCTCCGTGGGGAGCTGACAGGCAGCAGCTCAGCCTTTGGAAAGGAGCGACCCCAACCCGCCCAGCACCGCCTCTGAGCGAGATGCTCCGGCCCAAAGGAAGACAAAAGGAGGCAAGAAGCAGGGGCCAGGCTCTGCTCAGTGCTGGCCTGCGGCAGGACGAGAGGCAATGGGCACAAGCTGGAGGCTTCAGCTCCATAGGAAGGGAGAATTCTTTACAGTGAGGGTGATGGAGCCTTGGAGCAGTCTGCCCAGGGAGCCCCCTTGCTCTGGAGCAGGCTGCCCAGGGAGCCCCCTTCCTCTGGAGCAGGCTGCCCAGGGAGCTCCCTTCCTCTGGAGCAGGCTGCCCAGGGAGCCCCCTTCCTCTGGAGCAGGCTGCCCAGGGAGCCCCCTTCCTCTGGAGCAGGCTGCCCAGGGAGCTCCCTTCCTCTGGAGCAGGCTGCCCAGGGAGCCCCCTGCTCTGGAGCAGGCTGCCCAGGGAGCCCCCTTCCTCTGGAGCAGGCTGCCCAGGGAGCCCCCTTCCTCTGGAGCAGGCTGCCCAGGGAGCTCCCTTCCTCTGGAGCAGGCTGCCCAGGGAGCTCCCTTCTTCTGGAGCAGGCTGCCCAGGGAGCTCCCTTCTTCTGGAGCAGGCTGCCCAGGGAGCTCCCTTCTTCTGGAGCAGGCTGCCCAGGGAGCCCCCTTCCTCTGGAGCAGGCTGCCCAGGGAGCCCCCTTCCTCTGGAGCAGGCTGCCCAGGGAGCCCCCTTCTTCTGGAGCAGGCTGCCCAGGGAGCTCCCTTCTTCTGGAGCAGGCTGCCCAGGATGCCTCCTTCCTCTGGAGCAGGCTGCCCAGGGAGCCCCCTTGCTCTGGAGCAGGCTGCCCAGGGAGCCCCCTTGCTCTGGAGCAGGCTGCCCAGGGAGCCCCCTTCCTCTGGAGCAGGCTGCCCAGGGAGCCCCCTTCCTCTGGAGCAGGCTGCCCAGGGAGCCCCCTTCCTCTGGAGCAGGCTGCCCAGGGAGCCCCCTTGCTCTGGAGCAGGCTGCCCAGGGAGCCCCCTTGCTCTGGAGCAGGCTGCCCAGGGAGCCCCCTTGCTCTGGAGCAGGCTGCCCAGGGAGCCCCCTTGCTCTGGAGCAGGCTGCTTAGGGACTCTGTGGAGTCTCCTTCTCTAGAGACTTTCAAGCCCCATCTGGATGCACTCCTGTGTGACCTGCTCTAGGTGATCCTCCTCTGGCAGGGAGCAGGATGATCTCTGGAGCTCCCTTCCAACTCCTCACTTCCTCTGGTTCTATGAACTCCAGCAGCTCTTCAAAGGATGCAACCTGTGCTGCTTTCTCCAGTGCTGTCTGAAAACAACAGCAATAACCACCTGAGGCTGTGCCCGTTGCTGCCAGATGGACAAACCTACTCCCACCATCATCCTCACACCCAGATGCCCTTTCTCCTTGAGCTGGGAGGATCAAACACACTTCCTACACCTAGCCCCAAGGTTAGAGTCGAGGCTGTCTGGATCACAGGATGTCAGGGGTTGGAGAGGTCCTACACAGAGCATCCAGTCCAAGCCTCCTGCCAGAGCAGGGCCACACAATCCAGCTCAGGGCACACAGGAACACATCCAGACAGGCCTGGAAAGGCTCCACAGAAGGAGACTCCACAACCTCTCTGGGCAGCCTGTGCCAGGGCTCTGGGACCCTTCCAGTCAAGAAGTTCCCCCTTGTGTTGAGCTGCAACCTCCTGTGCTGCAGCTTCCATCCATTGCTGCTTGTCCTATCCCAGGGAGCAGTGAGCAGAGCCTGTCCCCCCTCCTGACCCCCATCCCTCAGAGTGTTATAGACATTGATTCAACCTCCTCAGTCTTCTCTTCTGCAGACTAAGCAGCCCCAGGGCCCTCAGCCTCTCCTCACCAAGCAGTGCTCCTGTCCCCTCATCATCCTCACAGCCCTCTGCTGGATCCTCTCCAGCAGATCCCTGTCCCTCTGCAACTGGGGAGCCCCAAACTGAAGGCAGTACAAAGTACACACAGGAAAACATCCAGACAGGTCCTGAAAGCCTCCAGAGAAGAAGCCTGTGCCAGTGCTCTGCGACCCCCACCTTCAAGAACTTCTTCCTCATGTTGAGGTGTAACCTCCTGTGCTGTATCCATCACTTCTTATCCTATCCCAGGGCACAACTGAGGTCCCTTTCACAGAATCAAGCAGGTTGGAAGAGAGCTCCAAGCTCAGCCAGCCCAGCCTAGCACCCAGCCCTGCCCAACCAACCAGACCATGGCACTAAGTGCCCCAGCCAGGCTTGGCTGCAACACCTCCAGCCACGGCCACTCCACCACCTCCCTGGGCAGCCCATTCCAATGCCAATCACTCTCTCTGCCAGGGACTTCCTCCTCACATCCAGCCTGGACCTGCCCTGGCACAGCTTGAGCCTCTGTCCCCTTCTTCTGCTGCTGGCAGCCTGGCAGCAGAGCCCAACCCCACCTGGCTACAGCCTCCCTGCAGGCAGCTGCAGGCAGCAATGAGCTCTGCCCTGAGCCTCCTCTGCTGCAGGCTGCACCCCCCCAGCTCCCTCAGCCTCTCCTCACAGGGCTGTGCTCCAGGCCCCTCCCCAGCCTTGCTGCCCTTCTCACATGCCAGAGACTCTGCTCATCAGAAAGCTGCTGGCACCAAGGGTGGATCCTCTCTACTGTGGCAAACCTTCCAGATGCCAAAGGGGAGAGGCAGCACCTGGACAACACAGCACATCCCAGACCCTCTCAGTTTGGTTCATCCTGCTGCTGCAGGGAGAGGCTTCTGAGAGGGAACAGAGCCTGCTTGTGGCCTTCAGAGCAGACTGCACCAGCCTGGCAGCCTGCCCTGGTCTGTTCCACACACAGCTAGCACTGCAGCCAAGAGACAGTAAAGGAGGGAGAGGCTTTCCAAAGGCTTCAACAGCTTTGGATCAGAGCATCCAAAACAAGGAAATAGGCAGCAGCAAAAATTCAAAGGCTTGGGAAGGGCTTTGCTGGTGCAACATCCCACGGGGTGAGTCCATCTGAGTGGGCACCAAGTGGCACTGCAGCAATGAGCACAGCACACAGGCAGATCCTGCTGGGGCTGGGCTGCAGGAGCCCTGCAGAGAGCCTCCCTGCAGCCCTGCCTTCAGGACATGGAGCTCCACTTTGGCAGCTCAGCTCCTTGAGCTTACCCTGTTGCTCAGCTAGGATCAGCCTCTCACAGTTCAGAGAGCTGACAAACCAAAGAACTGATTGGGTTGGAAGAGGCCTCTGAGACCATCCAGTCCAACCACCAACCTCACCAAACCATGGCCCCAAGCTTCTGGAACACCTCCAGGGCTGGGGACTCCACCACTTCCCTGGGCAGCCTGTGCCAATCCCTGACCACTCCTGCAGCAAGGAAATTGGTCCTCATCTCCACCCCATGGCCCAGTTTCAGGCCATGCCCACACACTTGGTGAGGCTTTGCCTGGCTGCTTGCTTTGGCTTTGTTTTCTTTTTAACCTAAGCAACTCAGAGCTTAGCTGCAGCTAAATCCCACAGCAGAGGAGGCTCTGCTGACATCTATAAGGAGATCATTCCCCTTCCAAGGCACAAATAAGATCTCATGGCCAACATCCAGTGCAGGCTAAAGGAGGCACAGGCTCTGAGAGACCAGGACACTCCCCACCTTGTTTAGAACATCATTCCAAGGGCTGCCAGCACTGCAAGCTGCCCAGGGAGGAGCAGGCTGGTGATGTTTTATAGATGACACAGCACTGCAGCTCCTGGAGCTCTTTGAAGAGCTGCTGCCTCCAAAGCTGCTCTGTTAATAAAGCAGAGCAAGCAGGGGACAGAGGATTCCCAGCTCTTGTGGCACTCCCCCATGATTTAAGACCAAAATGCTGCCCTGTGTGCATGGAGGGAAAGCAAAGCATACCCTTGGTGGTAGCCTGGTGCAGCAGTAGGAAGCCTGCTACAAGGCTTCTGAGCTTCAGCTGTCTTGGTGGACACTTCTTGGTCTCACTAGAAATGGAGCTGGATGACAAGTGGTGTCCCCCAGGGGTCTGCACTGAGAGCAGTGCTCCTCAACATCCTCACCAAGGAGACAGACAACCTGCCAGGATTCTTGTCCTTGCCACAGAGTGATTGGCATTGGAATGGGCTGCCCAGGGAGGTGGTGGAGTCCCCAGCCCTGGACTGGTGTTGCAGCCAAGCCTGGCTGGGGCACTTAGTGCCATGGTGTGCTTGGTTGGGCAGGGCTGGGTGCTAGGTTGGGCTGGGTGAGCTTAGAGCTCTCTCCCAGCCTGCTTGATTCTATGTTAGGAACCTGATCCAATACCCTTTAAAAATGGCTGAGAGCCTCCCTTTGCTTCATGTCCTTAGTCTTGGGGCTGCTCTGCTAGGGTGAAACCAGCAGTGATATGGTTGCTACTAACTCCCCATTCAAGACTAGTCTTCTGAGCTTACTTTCACTCCAGCCCATGCAGCAGGGGACCTGAACCAGGCTTCCTGGTTTCTACACGTTGGAGAGTGTCTCCAGTTCTGATGTTCACAGGCTCACAGGATATTAGGGATTGGAAGGGAGCCAAAGAGATCATTGAGTCCAACCCCCTGCCAGAGCAGGACCATCCAATCGAACTCAGGGCACACAGGAACACATCCAGACAGGCCTGGAAAGGCTCCACAGAAGGAGACTCCACAACCTCTCTGGGCAGCCTGTGCCAGGGCTCTGGGACCCTTCCAGCCAAGAAGTTCCCCCTTGTGCTGAGCTGGAACCTGCTGTGCTGCAGCTTCCATCCACTGCTGCTTGTCCCGTCACAGGGAGCAGTGAGCAGAGCCTGCCCCCCCTCCTGACCCCCAGCCCTCAGATAGTTATAAACATTGATTCAATCCCCTCTCAGCCTTCTCTTCTCCAGACCAAGCAGCCCCAGGGCCCTCAGCCTCTCCTCCTAAGTTGTGATGAGGCAGGGACTTGTTTCTCACAGGAGGAAGCTCCTAGGCTTGAGGAGTGGAAGCCTGAAAGTGGAACCCCACAGGACCTGAAGCATCCTTTCAGAACAGGCAAATAGAGGACCTGGAGGTGATTTTAAAGCTGGAGGGTGAAGCAGCTCTACCAGCCCCATTACTGCTGACCTGACATGACCTTGCAAGTAGCAACTGCAACAGTGGCAAAGGTGGATGGGGGCAGATGGACAGGAGTTGTCCTCCTGCAAGCCAGGGCTGTGTGGAAGCTCCTTCTAGTATTGAAGCTGATCTGCCTGCTCTACAAGGCTATCAAGAGACACTGGAGGTGAAGGAAGGGCTGCACCTGTCACCTCCTGCTCCAGCAACTGGCTGTCATCTGCAAGCCAATGGACATCACCTACAGCCCTTCCTGGAGGAGATCCTGGGATGTCAGGGGTTGGAAGGGACCTCTGGAGGTCTGAGTCCAACCTCTGCCAGAGCAGGAGCAGAGAATCCAGAGCAGCTCACACAGGAACACATCCAGATAGGGCTGGAAAGGCTCCAGAGAAGGAGACTCCACAACCTCTCTGGGCAGCCTGTGCCAGGGCTCTGGGACCCTTCCAGTCAAGAAGTTCTTCCCCATGTTGAGCTGCAACCTCCTGTGCTGCAGTTTCCCTCCCTTGCCCTTGTCCTGTGGCAGGGCACAAGTAAGCTCCAGCCAGGCTTGGCTGCAACACCTCCAGCCACAGCCACTCCACCACCTCCCTGGGCAGCCCATTCCAATGCCAATCACTCTCTCTGACAGCAACTTCCTAACAACATCCAGCCTAGACCTGCCCTGGCACAGCTTCAGGCTGTGTCCCCTTCTTCTGGTGCTGCTTGCTTGGCAGCAGAGCCCAACCCCACCTGGCTACAGCCTCCCTGCAGGCAGCTGCAGGCAGCAATGAGCTCTGCCCTGAGCCTCCTCTGCTGCAGGCTGCACCCCCCCAGCCTCTCTGGGAGGCTTCTGGGCAAAACACCTTGTCCCTTTCAAACTCATTTTATCCTCCAACCACAGCCAGAGCTGGTCAAGAAACACCAGAACACTGGAACAGGCTGCCCAGGGAGGTTGTGGCTGCTCCTTTCCTGAGACACTGGCACAAGTTGAGGGTGATGAGACACTGGCACAGGTTACCCAGGGAGGTTGTGGAGCACAGAATCACCCAATGTGATCAAAGATCACATTGGGTGATTCTGTGCTCCACAACCTCCCTGGAGATGTTCAGGACCAGGCTGGATGAGCCCTTGAGCAACCTGTTCTAGTGGGAGGTGTCCCTGCCTATGGCAGGGGGTTGGAACTGGCTGAGCTTTGAGCTCCCTTCCAACCTAACCCATTCTGATTCTACGATGCTAAGAGGGGAAGGAAGGAGGAGGGGAAGCAATTTGCATGTTGAGAAACCCAGCAAGAGAAACAAAGGCTTGAGAGATCAGGAAGCAGCCTTTTTAGTCCCAGGCATCTGCTGGAAGCATGGCAAGGAAGCAGTTGGTGTTTGGAGCTGTAAGGCTAATCTGCTGTGACACTCCAGCAGCACTGCCTACATCAAACTTCCACCCATACAGCTCCTTGCTCCAAACCTGAAGCACAGGCTCAAGCTAAACACACTTCACCTGCCCACCTGCCACCCCTTGGCATCTCTCTTCCCTTAAAGGGCATCTCCTGGGGAGCCACAGCATGGAGGATTGGTGCTTCTGCCTGCCCTGCTTGCAGCAAGGAGAGGCTGTCAGGTTTAGTCTGTGTAAAGAAGTGCACACACATCTGACCTACATAGAGTGCACAGATGTGAGCAGCCTCACACAGCACTCCTTGGAGTATTTCCTTCCTTCTTTACTGCAAAACCCAACCCAAACCGACCCTGCAGCATCACCTGCTTTGCTTGGAAACAGGCAGGAACAAGCCCAGCTGCCCACGGGCCTGGGCTGCAGCTCAGCAGCACCTCAGCCACCTTTTAAATCACAGAATCAGGCAGGGTTGGAAGGGAGCACAAGGAGCAGCCAGTCCCAACCCCCTGCCATGCCCAGGGACACCCTACCCTAGAGCAGGCTGCACACAGCCTCAGCCAGCCTGGCCTCAAACACCTCCAGCCATGGGGCCTCAACCACCTCCCTGGGCAACCCATTCCAGCCTCTCACCACTCTCCTGCTCAACAACTTCCTCCTCACCTCCAGCCTCACTCTCCCCACCTCCACCTTTGCTCCATTCTCCCCAGTCCTATCCCTATGTGAGAGCCTCAAAAGTCTCTCCCCAGCTTTCTTGTAGACCCCTTCAGATCCTGGAAGGTCACAATAAGGTCACCTCAGAGCCTTCTCCTCTCCAGACTGAACAGCCCCAACTCACTCTCTCCTCACAGCAGAGCTGCTGCAGCCCTCTGCTCATCCTCATGGCCCTGCCCTGGGCACCTTCCAGCACCTCCAGATCCATTTCTTTCTCTTTTGTTCAATTGCTCTCTCCATCAGGCCATTTTCAGATCTTGATACTGAGACTGAATCCATTGGTAGCTGCCTGAAGGACTGACACTGGTCCCACAGGGAGCTCTGCAGTTGTGCAGGGTGGGAACAGAGCACTGGAACTGCTGGATCAGGGCAGGACTGCACTGCCTCCAGTATGAGTGTCAACAGGGATCTGCACTTTGGCCACAACAACCCCAAGCAGCACTACAGGCTGGGGCCAGAGGGGCTGAGAGCAGGCAGGCAGAGAGGGAGCTGGGGGTGGTGGGAGAGAGGAGGTGCAGAGGAGGCAGCAGTGCCCAGGTGGGCAGCAGAGCCAATGGCATCCTGGGCTGGCTCAGGAGCAGTGTGGGCAGCAGGACAAGGGAGGTTCTTGTGCCCCTGTGCTCAGCACTGCTCAGGGCACCCCTGCAGTGCTGTGTCCAGTTGTGGGCTCCTCCATTGCAGAGAGCTGTTGAGGTGCTGGAAGGTGTTTGGAGCAGGGCAGCAAGGCTGGGGAGGGGCCTGGAGCACAGCCCTGTGAGGAGAGGCTGAGGGAGCTGGGGGGGTGCAGCCTGCAGCAGAGGAGGCTCAGGGCAGAGCTCATTGCTGCCTGCAGCTGCCTGCAGGGAGGCTGTAGCCAGGTGGGGTTGGGCTCTGCTGCCAGGCAGCCAGCAGCAGAAGAAGAGGACACAGCCTCAAGCTGTGCCAGGGCAGGTCCAGGCTGGGTGTTGTTAGGAAGTTGCTGGCAGAGAGAGTGATTGGCATTGGAATGGGCTGCCCAGGGAGGTGGTGGAGTGGCTGTGGCTGGAGGTGTTGCAGCCAAGCCTGGCTGGGGCACTTAGTGCCATGGTGTGGTTGGTTGGGCAGGGCTGGGTGCTAGGTTGTGCTGGCTGAGCTTGGAGCTCTCTTCCAACCTGGCTGATTCTATGAAAATAAGGTGAAGGAGCTCTGAGCAGTCCTGCTGAGCTCCTAGGGCAGAAGGAGCCTAGCAGAGGGCTCTCTGCTTGCAGAAATGGCTGCTGCCCTCCATGTGCTTCCCAGAGCCTGGACCTCTCCCTGAGCTCAGCTGTGGCAGAGTAAAGCCCCCAGGCATGGGAACCAGAGGCAGAGGCTGCCAAGGCTGAGCTCGGGCAGGTCAGACACACTCAGCTCCTTCAGCTGCAGGCTGGGACCGGGGAGGAGATGCAGCAGAATGTAACTGATGCTGAGGAGTGGGAACCAGGAGCAAGGAGACCTGGCTTTACTCCCAGCTCTGCTACCACTCAAGGTCAAGCCCAGTCACATGCCCTCCTACCTTGGACATATTTAGAGCATAAACTCCAGAGCCACAGCTGCTCCTCACTAGCTCTGGGCACAGAGCTTCAGGTACTCTGGGGACAGGCTGGGAGAGTTGAGGCTGTTCAGCTTGGAGAATGGAAGGCTCCAGGGAGACCTTAGAGCAGCATTCTGGTAGCTGAAGGGGCTCCAGAATTGCTGGAGAGAGACTTCTTACAAGGACTTGTACTGACAGGATGAGGGACAATGGATTTGAGAAACACAGAATCACAGAACCAGGCAGGGCTGGAAGGGACCACAAGGAGCAGCCAGTTCCAACCCCCCTGCCATGCCCAGGGACACCCTGTCCTAGAGCAGGCTGCACACAGCCTCAGCCAGCCTGGCCTCAAACACCTCCAGCCATGGGGCCTCAACCACCTCCCTGGGCAACCCATTCCAGCCTCTCACCACTCTCCTGCTCAACAACTTCCTCCTCACCTCCAGCCTCACTCTCCCCACCTCCACCTTTGCTCCATTCCCCCCACTCCTGCCACTCCCTCACACCCTCAAAAGTCCCTCCCCAGCTTTTTTGGAGCCCCCTGCAGATCCTGGAAGGCCACAAGAAGGTCCCCTGGGAGCCTCCTCTGCTCCAGCCTGCACAGCCCCAACTCTTTCAGGCTGTGCTCACAGCAGAGCTGCTGCAGCCTCTCAGCATCCTCCTGGCCCTGCTCTGGACACTCTCCAGCATCTCCACAGCCCTCTTGGCCCAGGGGCTCCAGAGCTGGATGCAGGACTCCAGGTGGGCTCTCAGCAGAGCAGAGCAGAGGGGGAGAATCCCCTCCCTGGCCCTGCTGGCCACACTGCTGCTGCTGCAGCCCAGGCTCTGCTTGGCTCTCTGGGCTGCAAGTGCACACTGCTGGCTGCTGCTGAGCTTCTCCTCCAGCAGCACCCCCAAGTTCCTCTCCTCAGGGCTGCTCTCCAGCCACTCACTGCCCAGCCAGCATTGGTGCTTGGCAGTGCTTGGGATGAGCCCTGTGAGGAGAGGCTGAGGGAGCTGTGGGTGTGCAGCCTGCACACAAAAAGATCCCATTGGGTGATTCTGTGCTCCCCAACCTCCCTGGACGTGTTCAGGACCAGGTTGGATGAGGCCTTGAGCTTGTTCTAGTGGGAGGTGTCCCTGCCTATGGAAGTGGCTGAGCTTTGAGGTCCCTCCCAACCTAAACCATTCTCTGCTCACTGACATGACATCATGGGTACCAGCCTAAGCCTTGCTGTGCCAGGCTCCCAGGTACCAATAGCTCACAACACACCCCAAAACATGGAGAACTGTGCTGGAGAGGTGGCTAAGATAAATTCATTCTGAGGTCACAAGCACTGTGGTTCTCCCACCACCCCCCTTGCAACTTAAGTACTCAAACACCATCAGCACACAACCCTGGGTGGTAACACAGCAGCTGCAAAGGCAACTGCAGAAGGCAATGCTAGTGCAAGCACTGAGTGCAGAGGACAGCCTGTGTCATGCACAGGCAGCCTCTTCCCCACTGCCTTCAGCAGCCTGCACCCTGGGCAAACCCCCCACTCTGAGCAAGACTTTGGGGCATGCTACTGCTGCAAGGGTGCTCAGGCACCTCCATAACAAATCACAGCATGTCAGGGGCTGGAAGGGACCTCCAAAGCTCATCTGGTCCAACAACCCTCCCCCCCCACCACCACCACCAGAGCAGGGTCACCTAGAGCAGGTCACATAGGAACTCATCCAGGTGGGGTTTGAATATCTCCAGAGGGGGAGACTCCAAAACCCACCCTGGGTAACCTATTTCAGGCTCTATCAGCTTCACAGGGAAAAAATCCTCCTCCTGTTTCCATGCAACTTCCTATGCCTCAGCTTCCAGCCACTGCCCCTGTCCTGGCACTGGGCATCACCCAGCAGAGCCTGGCTCCAGCCTCCTGCCACTCACCTGCACATCTTTAGAACCATTGCTGAGATCACCTCTCAGGCTCCTATTCTCCAAGCTCGTTAGTGCTGTCCTCCCTTCCAGGTTAACTCAGAATCATGACTTGGGTTGGGTTAGAAGGGACCTTAAAGATCATCAAGTTCCAGCATCCTTACCATGGGCAGGGACACCTCTCACCAGACCATAGAATGGCATCTTAAAGATCATCTGCTTCAACCTCCCTGCCATGGGCAGAGACACCTCCCACTAGAGCAGGTAGCTCAAGCTCTAATCCAGTCAGAACTTTAACATCTCCAGGGAGGAAGCATCCACAACCTCCCTGGGCAACCTGTGCCAGTGTCTCCCCACCCTCACTCTCAACAATTTCTTCCTCATCTCCAATCTCCATCTCTCCTCTCCCAGCTCAAGGCCATTGTCCCTCATCCTGGCACTCCCAGCCTTTGCCAAAGTTCCTCCCCAGCTCTCCTGAAGCCCCTTGGGGCACTGGAAGGCTCCTCCAAAGCCTTCAGTATCAGAATCGCCTCTGAAGTGCTAACAAACTCACTGCATGCATACATCAAGTCCCCATCAGAGCTGTGCTACAGGATGATTTATTAACCCTGCCCCTGTTCAGCTGCAGCTCCTGGGCTTCACCACACTGAATTAGCTACCAAGGGACACCTCCCACTGGAACAGGTTGCTCAAGGACTCATCCAGCCTGGTCCTGAACACTTCCAGGGAGGTTGTGGAGCACAGAATCTGTGCTCCACAACCTCCCTGGGCAACTTTGTGCCAGTGTCTCACCACCCTCACTGCAAACAACTTCTTCCTAACATCCACTTTCAATCTCCCCTCTGCCACTTCAAACCCATTCCTCCTCCTCCTCTCATTCCCAGCCCTTGTCCATAGTCCCTCCCCAGCCCTCCTGCAGCCCCCTTCAGATCCTGCAAGGCCACTCCAAGCTCTCCTCCAAGCCTTCTCCTCTCCAGCCTGCACAGCCCCAACTCTCTCAGCCTGTGCTCACAGCAGAGCTGCTGCAGCCCTCTCAGCATCTTGGTGGCCTCCTCTGCACTGCCTCCAACACTTCCATGTGCTGCTTGTGCTGGGGGCTGCAGAACTGCCCCCAGGAGTGCAGGTGGGGTGTGAGGAGAGCAGAGCCAAGGGGCAGAATCCCCTCCCTTGCCCTGTGCCCACACTGCTCTGGCTGCAGCCCAGCACAGGGTTGTGTCTGGGCTGCACTCACCCTGCAGGCTCCTGTGGAGCTTTGCATCAGCCCAGACCCCCAGGGCCTGTTCCTCAGGGCTGCCCTTAGCCATTCCCCACCCAGCCTGGGTCTATGCTTGAAATCCCAACTTTCATCTCCAAAGTACCCTGCCAGCAGCAGAGCATCACTTCTCTGCTGCATCCCACACAGCCTCACCCCATAGAGCCCTCCCATCCCTTCATCAAGCAAGGAAAGACCCCAAAGTCCTTTTGGAACAGGATCCAGCTCACCAAACAGAGCACTGGTAGCTTTTGCCTGGAGATGAAGCTGCATTTTGGCTTTTTCCACACCTCTCCCTCCCCACATGCCAGGAATCTCTGCTGCTTTCCAGACTGGGCTGGAAGAGAGATCCAGGAGCAAAGAGGGGAGCAGGGCTGTGGGCTGATTCCATCCTTGGACAGAAAGAGCTTTATTCTGCTGGAGCAGACACACAGCTCCCTCAGTGTGGGGAGAGAGGTAATTTAAGGTACATTTTGTAACGTCTGCTGGCAGAAGGAAGATGAAGGACTGCAAGAGATGATCAATGTTTAAGCCCATCTTCAAAGTGATTTGGGGAGAGAGCTGCTGAAAATAAACAAGCAATCAGGGCCCAGGAGCCAGGGTAAAAGCTGACAGAGAAATTGCCTCGGTTGGGTTTCTCCCCCCCCCCCCTTCCCTAGGCAAACAGAAGGCAGCTAATAGCTCAGTTCAGAGAGGCTGAGCTCTCTCCCCTCCTAATGCCAGCAGGGCAAGAGACCAGATTTAATTTCTTCCTCACAACAACTTTTAATTAAAATCATCTAAGCCCTTCTTGCTTCTCTCCTGCCACACGAGCTGTGTCTCTGCTCACAGGAGGCGTCAGCACACCCCAGCTTATTAGCCTGGCCTCCCTGCAAGTCATGTCTGTACCCGAGGCAGCTGCCAGGGAACCCATCTGCAGGCAAGCTCCGGGATCCTCCACGGGAGGACAACCCAGACAGTGCACCTCTGCTGCGCTCCGGCCCCGGCACCTCTGCTGCGCTCCGGGCAGCCGCACCTCTGCTGCGCTCCGGCCCCGGCACCTCTGCTGCGCTCCGGGCAGCGGCACCTCTGCTGCGCTCCGGCACCTCTGCTGCGCTCCGGCCCCGGCACCTCTGCTGCGCTCCGGGCAGCGGCACCTCTGCTGCGCTCCGGCCCCGACACCTCTGCTGCGCTCCGGGCAGCGGCATCTCTGCTGCGCTCCGGCCCCGACACCTCTGCTGCGCTCCGGGCAGCCGCACCTCTGCTGCGCTCCGGGCAGCCGCACCTCTGCTGCGCTCCGGGCAGCCGCACCTCTGCTGCGCTCCGGCCCCGGCACCTCTGCTGCGCTCCGGGCAGCCGCACCTCTGCTGCGCTCCGGGCAGCCGCACCTCTGCTGCGCTCCGGGCAGCCGCACCTCTGCTGCGCTCCGGGCAGCCGCACCTCTGCTGCGCTCCGGCCCCGGCACCTCTGCTGCGCTCCGGGCAGCCGCACCTCTGCTGCGCTCCGGCCCCGGCACCTCTGCTGCGCTCCGGGCAGCGGCACCTCTGCTGCGCTCCGGCACCTCTGCTGCGCTCCGGCCCCGGCACCTCTGCTGCGCTCCGGGCAGCGGCACCTCTGCTGCGCTCCGGCCCCCGACACCTCTGCTGCGCTCCGGGCAGCGGCATCTCTGCTGCGCTCCGGCCCCGACACCTCTGCTGCGCTCCGGGCAGCGGCATCTCTGCTGCGCTCCGGGCAGCGGCACCTCTGCTGCGCTCCGGGCAGCGGCACCTCTGCTGCGCTCCGGGCAGCGGCACCTCTGCTGCGCTCCGGGCAGCGGCACCTCTGCTGCGCTCCGGGCAGCCGCACCTCTGCTGCGCTCCGGCCCCGGCACCTCTGCTGCGCTCCGGGCAGCCGCACCTCTGCTGCGCTCCGGCCCCGGCACCTCTGCTGCGCTCCGGCGCCTCTGCTGCGCTCCGGCCCCGGCACCTCTGCTGCGCTCCGGGCAGCGGCACCTCTGCTGCGCTCCGGCCCCGGCACCTCTGCTGCGCTCCGGCGCCTCTGCTGCGCTCCGGCCCCGGCACCTCTGCTGCGCTCCGGCACCTCTGCTGCGCTCCGGGCAGCCGCACCTCTGCTGCGCTCCGGCCCCGGCACCTCTGCTGCGCTCCGGCCCCGGCACCTCTGCTGCGCTCCGGCCCCGGCACCTCTGCTGCGCTCCGGCCCCGGCACCTCTGCTGCGCTCCGGCCCCGGCACCTCTGCTGCGCTCCGGGCAGCCGCACCTCTGCTGCGCTCCGGCCCCGGCACCTCTGCTGCGCTCCGGGCAGCCGCACCTCTGCTGCGCTCCGGCCCCGGCACCTCTGCTGCGCTCCGGCCCCGGCACCTCTGCTGCGCTCCGGCCCCGGCACCTCTGCTGCGCTCCGGAGAGCTGCACCTCTGCTGCGCTCCGGCCCCGGCCCCTCTGCTGCGCTCCGGGCCCCGGCCCCTCTGCTGCGCTCCGGGCCCCGGCCCCTCTGCTGCGCTCCGGCCCCCGGTACCTCTGCTGCGCTCCGGGCAGCGGCACCTCTGCTGCGCTCCGGGCAGCGGCACCTCTGCTGCGCTCCGGGCCCCGGCCCCTCTGCTGCGCTCCGGGCAGCGGCACCTCTGCTGCGCTCCGGGCAGCGGCACCTCTGCTGCGCTCCGGCCCCGGCACCTCTGCTGCGCTCCGGGCCCGGCACCTCTGCTGCGCTCCGGGCAGCCGCACCTCTGCTGCGCTCCGGGCAGCTGTTGAGCTGCATTCCCAGGGAGGAAAACCAGCAGGCACCAGTACAGGTTAGGGGCTGGCTTCCTGGGAAGCAGCTCCATGCAATCCTAGAATCAAGCAGGGTGGAAGAGAGCTCCAGGCTCAGCCAGACCAACCTAGCACCCAGCCCTAACCAACCAACCACACCATGGCACTAAGTGCCCCAGCCAGGCTTGGCTGCAACACCTCCAGCCACAGCCACTCCACCACCTCCCTGGGCAGCCCATTCCAGTGCCAATCACTCTCTCTGCCAGCAACTTCCTCCTCACATCCAGCCTAGACCTGCCCTGGCACAGCTTGAGGCTATGTCCCCTTCTTCTGCTGCTGGCTGCCTGGCAGCAGAGCCCAACCCCACCTGGCTACAGCCTCCCTGCAGGCAGCTGCAGACAGCAATGAGCTCTGCCCTGAGCCTCCTCTGCTGCAGGCTGCACACCCCCAACTCCCTCAGCGTCTCCTCATGAGATCTGTGTTCCAGGCCTTTCACCCTGCTGCATTCTGGCACAGCTTGGTGCCATCTGCAAACTTGCTAAGGCTGCACTGGATTCCTCTGTCCATGTCACTGACAAAGATGTCAAACAGCAGAAGCCAGAGAGATCTCATTAATGTCCATACATGTCTGAGGGGGAGGTGGCAGGAAGGTGCCAGCTTCTTTTCAGTGGTGCCTGTGACAGGACAAGGGGCAATGGGCACAAGCTGGAGCCCAGGCAGCTCCACCACAACGCGAGGAGAAACTTCTTTGGTGTGAGGGTGACAGAGCCCTGGAGCAGGCTGCCAGAGAGGTTGTGGAGTCTCCTTCCCTGGAGACTTTCAAGACACCCCTGGATGTGTTCCTGTGTGACCTGCCCTGGGTGATCCTGCTTTGGCCGGGGCAGGGGGGGGGTGGACTCAGTCTCTAGAGGTCCCCTCCCAACCCCCACCTCTGATTTGATGCCCAGGGCAGGCTCCCAGTGGAGTTTACCATTGGACACTTCTCTCCAATACCACCCAAGACACAACTGGAGGTAAGGAAAGGAGAGTGGCTGTGGGAGATGAGCTGCACCAAGGGTTCTTCAGCAGTTGTACAAACACAGAGATTCTAAAGGTCAGTTCCTTGGTCTAGTTCCCCATTCCCCTTGAAGGCTGAGAGAGTTGGGTTCTCTTCAGCCTGGACAAGACAAGATTCTGGGGAGACCTTAGAGCAGCATTTCAATACCTGAAGAGGACCTACAAGAAGGCTGGGGAAGGACTGTTCCAAAGGGGCTGCGGGGATAAGATGAGGGCCAATGGTTTGAAACTGGAGCAGAGCAGATTTGGGTTGGACTTCAGAAGAAAGCTCTTTGTGATGAGGGTGGTGAAGTACTGGAACAGGTTGCCCAGGGAGGTGGTGCAGGCATTAGCCCTGGAGACACTCAAAATCAAACTTGATAGGATCCCAGGCAACCTGATCTAGCTGGAAACACCCCTGCTGACTGCAGGGGGGTTGGACAAGATGACCTTTGAGGTTCCCTTCCAACCTGATGCATTCTGTGATCCTCATGCTGTGACCTACAGCATCCCATGCCTATGTCTGCATTGCCTGCAGGCATGTGGGGAGGTCTGTCCCTGAGCTTGGGCACCAGACTGGGGGAGAATGGAGGGGATCTCAAATCCATCACAGCTGTGGGCAGGATGTGTGCAAGGCAAAGTTTTGCTGGCCTGCTGAAATGAGTCAGCATGACTATGAGTTACACATTACACTTCAAGGCAAAAGGTAGGGAACATAAACAAAAGAGCTGCTAAAGGAGCTCAGAGAGGTTTTCTGCAGTGCTTATAGCTCTTACCAACTCCTGAGGCTCATTGGGGAGTTGCTAGGATCTCTAAGCACTGCTCATTGCTGCCAAACCAAGTCACAAGCATGTACCTGTTTTACAGGCACATACAGCTCTGGGGACAGAAACCAGGAGCTGCTGAACCGCTCCAGTGCTGCCCTTCCAGCACACACAGCCAGGCCATGCAGCACCACAGCTCTGCACTGCTATGTCCCAGGGCAACCACAGACCTTCTCGAGTCTATGTAGGAAAAAACACACACAAATCCAAACCCAACAGCTGCTCAGGCCACAGCTGAGTGCTGTGTCCAGTTCTGGGCTCCTCCATTGCAGAGAGCTGCTGAGGTGCTGGAAGGTGTTTGGAGAAGGGCAGCAAGGCTGGGGAGGGGCCTGGAGCAGAGCCCTGTGAGGAGAGGCTGAGGGAGCTGGGGGGGTGCAGCCTGCAGCAGAGGAGGCTCAGGGCAGAGCTCATTGCTGCCTGCAGGGAGGCTGTAGCCAGGTGGGGTTGGGCTCTGCTGCCAGGCAGCCAGCAGCAGAAGAAGGGGACAGAGGCTCAAGCTGTGCCAGGGCAGGTCCAGGCTGGATGTGAGGAGGAAGTTGTTGTCAGAGAGAGTGATTGGCATTGGAATGGGCTGCCCAGGGAGGTGGTGGAGTGGCCGTGGCTGGAGGTGCTGAAGCCAAGCCTGGCTGGGGCACTTAGTGCCATGGTGTGGTTGGTTGGGCAGGGCTGGGTGCTAGGTTGGGCTGGTTGAGCTTGGAGCTCTCTTCCAACCTACTGGATTATATGAACCCTGTTTTGGAGGACCAAGCACCTGCAGTTTTCTACCAAGGGGCCACATCTCAGACCAGGAACATCACCTTGAAGCTCTGGCAAGTCTAGGATGCAGCTAAGAAGACACAGTGAAAGCCAAGTAGAAGGCAGAATGAAGACCAAGGCCACTGCCTGGCAGGAGATCCTCAGCAGCAGTTGCTGCCACATCTCCATGTGGTTGAGGTTCAAACCCCTTCTCTGGAGCACCCTTAGATCTTCAAGACAACAGGTTTCACCCCCAAGTGAAGTTCAAACAGACCTCGCAGCTCCAAGCAGAGGCATCTCCTCCCCATGCAGGAGGGGAGGCAGAACCACTGCTCCCCACTGCCTCCTGAAGGGGAGCATTTGTGAGGAAAAATGCTTCCAAGACAGCCTTCCAAAAAGAGCTGGTTAAAGGCAGGTGGAAAACACAAGACTTAGACTAATAAAGACATCAGAAGCCCAGGTGGGGAACATCTGCAGCCACCTCCTCTGCCCACCTCGTGTCCTTCCCCATCAGGCATCCTCTCGTCACAATTAATCACAGTGATGATCTCTTCCCTGCTCCCAGAACACATTTCCATTGCCATCCCTTCCAGATCTCCCCCGACAGAAGCTGTCACCCTTATCTCCACTGTTTAAGCACTCTCACTAGCAGGCAGACCCCCACCTGGGAGGATGTTCTCCCTCCAAGAAGGGCAGGACGCAGCAGGAGCCACTTAATCCAGCCGCAGCAGGAGCTGGAGCTGTGCTGCCTCAGTCGCTGCTCTGCTGGCACACTGAGCCTGGCCATTCTCATTCTGCTGGTAAGCAGCAATCAGGAGAGGAGTTCGTGTTCATTCCCACCGTGAAGCTGGAATGTAAGCTGCTTGCAAAAGCATCAGCCAAAGCTCTGGCACTTTGCGGCGCCTATTGTTCAGTGCCATCACACAGCACCTTCAGAGCCTGCTGCAGGGCTTCACCTGGGGGGAGGGAGGGGTTGGAGGTGGGGGAAACATCACTGAATTCTGGCTGGCATAGCCCAGAGGTGCCCCTGCCATTTACCTGGGGCTTGTTTTCTTAGCGGGTCCCACTAACCCTGGCAGTGATGCTTTCTATTTTAAACCCAGACTTTTGGAAGGGGGAGGGGAAAAAAAACCCAACCCCCAAATGAGATGATAAAGGGGAGTTGTGCAACGTCGCTGGCAAAGCCTCCAGGTGGCTGCTGAGCAAAGGAACCAGCCCGCTGCAGGTGCGGCAGCGCAAGCAAAGCCAAGCTGGGCACTGCCCTTCGGCTCCGGCGCTGGGGTAGAAGCAAAAGCTCCCCAAGAAGTTCTGCCAGGTCTTGCCTCCAGAGCTTCTCCCCAGCGCCCCTTGCTTGGTGCCAGTGCTTGGCTTCAGCATCCTCGAGGCTGGCTTTGCTCTGAAGCAAAATCAGTTGTTACGGTCGGGTGTCAGAGGGACAGATGCAAGATCCATCTCCCTCCCCAACAGCCACAGCAGCTCATCAGGTCCCTCCTGGAGAGGGTACATCCACTCATGGGGCTTCTCATGTTGGAAGGCACAAGAGCCCTCAGTAAGCAGAACAAACAGGATTGTTTGTGCTAAACAGGGTTATACAAGAGCCAGAGAGATGACTCACGCCACCCTTACAGCCTTTGCCTGCCTATCCAGGAGAAAGCCAGGCACAGCTCCCAAAAGCAGTTGGCTCTCAGGATGAAGCTAACTCCAGGGTACCTCCTGGCCCTGCAGATACAGGTCTCTGTTAATAAGGCCAGTGCTGCTTTGAATTGGTTAGATCTGAAGACAACAACTGGTTTTACCTGATTGAAGGGAGGGAAGTCACTGCAACACTCCCAGGACTTCACCTTTCCTTAAGGAGCAACCTGGGAGCTCCCAAACCACAGACTGCAGGCAGCACACTTCATAGAATCAACCAGGTTGGAAGAGACCTCCAAGATCATCCAGTCCAACCTAGCACCCAGCCCTAGCCAGTCAACCAGACCATGGCACCAAGTGCCTCATCCAGTCTCTTCTTGAAGACCCCCAGGGACAGTGCCTCCACCACCTCCCTGGGCAGCCCATTCCAATGCCAATCACTCTCTCTGTGAAGAACTTCCTCCTAACATCCAGCCTAGACCTACCCTGGCACAACTTGAGGCTGTGTCCCCTTGTTCTATTGCTGGTTGCCTGGGAGAAGAGGCCACCCCCCACCTGGCTACAATGCCCCTTCAGGTAGTTGTAGACAGTAATAAGATCACCCCTGAGCCTCCTCTTCTCCAGGCTAAACAGGCCCAGCTCCCTCAGCCTCTCCTCATAGGATTTGTGCTCCAGGCCCCTCACCAGCTTTGTTGCCCTTCTCTGGACATTCAGCATCCCCCTGTGCCATCCTGCACACTAAGCCCACCTCAGGCTCCACAGAGGTAGCTCCTCTTGTTTGCCCACAGCCTGGCAACCACAGGCTACTACTTCTGATTGCTTTAAGCTGCAAGAAACAAGAGAAGCCCCAAGAAAAGCTTTCAGTTCCCTGTTTGAACACATCCTCGTCTCTATGCAAGCCAAGGAGCTCCTAAGACATGCAGAAATAAAAAGAAAGCTTCCAAAGCTTGGTTTTGAGAGTTCCAGCACCTCAAATGCTCAACTAGACCACAGTGCTCACAGGATGCTAGGGGTTGGAAGTGACCCAAGGAGATCATGGAGTCCAACCCCCCTGCCAGAGCAGGACAATCCTATCTAACACAGATCACAGAGACACTGAGAAGCAGATGTTAGTTCGGCTCCGAGTCAATGCCTGCCCTGGTGTCACCTCAATTCTGCTCTTTGTGAAGCACACAACAATCAATTTTAGAGCCAGATGGAGCTGGTAGGCATCTGACCTCCTAATTAAAGGCAGGTGAGAACAGTGTGTAACGTTACTCACTTGAATTAAGCAGGTACACCAGGGCTGGTGGCAAAAGCAGACACAGGTCACATCACGCCGAGGAAGGCAGCAGCACTCTTCTGCACAACAGCAACCAAAAAAAAACCCACCACCCAACACCACAAACAACAACAACATCAACTTAATCACAACTGACAACTTCTGAAAGCCTTTACTTTGGATTCATCCTTGGCAATGTTTTTTTTCTAGGCCAGCTGGAAAACAAAAGCTTTGTCTTCTTAAAACTGCAAACGCCTGAGGCAGCACTGGAAAGAGGAAAATGAAGTGACATAACTCAGGTCTGAAAAATGCCTCCTGGGCTTCAGATTCTCCTAAGAGCCTCTTTACTATTCAGCTTTATTGAGATTACTCAGATCAGCATGAACTCTGCAGAGTTCCCTCTGCTACCAACACAGGTATGAAGAGCAGGCATTGCACAGAATCAGGCAGGGCTGGAAGGGACCACAAGGAGCAGCCAGTTCCAACCCCCTGCCATGCCCAGGGACACCCTACCCTAGAGCAGGCTGCACACAGCCTCAGCCAGCCTGGCCTCAAACACCTCCAGCCATGGGGCCTCAACCACCTCCCTGGGCAACCCAGTCCAGCCTCTCACCACTCTCCTGCTCAACAACTTCCTCCTCACCTCCAGGCTCAACCTGCCCAGGGAGGTGGTGGAGTCGCCGTCCCTGGAGGTGTTCAAGAAAAGACTGGATGAGGCATTTAGTGTCATGATCTAGATGACTGGATGAGATTGGAGGTCACTTCCAACATGGTTGATTCTATGACTCCATGGATGAGGCACTTAGTGCCATGGTCTAGTTGACTGGATAGGGCTGAGTGCTAAGTTGGACTGGATGATCTTGGAGGTCTCTTCCAACCTGGTTGATTCTATGGATGAGGCACCTGGTGACATAGCTTAGATGACTGGATAGGGCTGGGTGCTAGGTTGGGCTGGATGATCTTGGAGGTCTCCTCCAACCTGGTTGATTCTATGGATGAGGGACCTGGTGACATAGCCTAGATGACTGGCTAGGGCTGGGTGCTAAGTTGGGCTGGATGATCTTGGAGGTCTCTTCTAACCTGTTTGATTCTATGGATGAGGCACTTAGTGCCATGGTCTAGTTGACTGGATAGGGGTGGGTGCTACGTTGGACTGGATGATCTTGGAGGTCTCCTCCAACCTGGTTGACTCTATGATACCCATCTCCAACTTCACCCCATTCCCCCCAGTCCTGTCACTCCCTGTGAGCTTAAAAAGTCCCTCCCCAGCTTTTTTGTAGGCCCCCTTCAGACACTGGAAGGCCACAATAAGGTCACCATTTAGGATGCAAAGTTTTTACTTTAGAACTACATAATTAAAGCTCTACAATGATATGTTAATAAAAAAAGCCCCAACCAAACACCCTCACCTCATTATTGATCCAAACAGTTCCTCCTTCTCCTTTTCTCTGCTAGCTCCAGAAACACCCATGAGAGTTCATTCTGTATTTCCCCTCTGTGTAGCTGATTTCAGATTTAATTCCCTGCTGGATGTTTTCAACCTTTTCCATCACAGATCTCAAGCTGGGAGGAAGCACGAGCAACTTATTTTGGAATCAAAACCCCGGCCTGAAATTTGACTCTTGTCCCTTCTCTCCCTCCCCCCAAACGCTCTTCATTTCAGCACTTTCTGCAAGCGATGCCTTTGTGCTTCCTCAAATAGAGGAGCAAAGCTCTGCACCAGGCAAAAAGCTAACTCAATGGGTAGGGGCAAGGAAGGAGAAGCTCATCGACCCCCCCAGTTAACCTCTTGGATAATTCTGCCTTTAGCACATCAAAGAAAACGACCTCTGGATAGAAGTATCTTTAAGTAGATGCAAGTTTCCTTCAGGGTCTGAAAACTCCTTAGGCAGCCATCAATAGAGAGCTCCACTCAAAAGCAGCTTTGTGGCTATTTAGTGAATTCTTTGGGGCAAAGAAGCTTTGTTGCTATTTAGTGAATTATCTGGGGCAAGGCAGAGCTGAAAGCTGTTCTCTGTGACGGGGAAGGTGTTAAGGGTCTTGTTTGATTGAACTACCAAGTCCCATCACCTACTCCACATAAGCTGCTCTCTGTCAGGAGCTTTAATTTTCCTCTTTACAATCTAAAACCTCCTTCCACAGCTGCCTATTTTTGCCTTTTCTAAAGCAAGTGCTTCTGAAGAGCCCCACCATCTTCTGCTTTGGCATTCTCCTGAAACCCAGCTACAACCTTAGCCTGATAGAAGTGAAATCCTTCCTCGGCACAGCGTGGAGGACTCAGCGTGTGTCCGTCTTCAGATAGGAACATCCTAACGAAAGCCACCACCCGCAGCCGAGCGCCGCTCACCCAAACCCAGCACTGAAGAGGACTTCCAGACATGTGAGCAATAGACACAAGTTCTCACTGAGAGTAGGCAGCCCATAAGGGATGCCACGGAGCCGCGTTGCTGAGGCTTAACCGGAGGTTTTGGTGCTGACACAGGCTCCTTACCTCCTGGGTCAGCTGCGAGGAGCAGCAGCAGAGCTGCAACCCTTCACAGCAGGGCAGCGCAGGCTCCCCAGCCAGGAGCTGCTGGCTTGGCTTAGTAAAGCCAACTCCTTCCCTATCCCTCACCTTAGGAGAAAATCAGAGCAACCTGCAGGTGAAAGGACAGGACAGAGCCCAAACCAAAGCACCACCTCCCCCTTCCCAACCCAGAAAGGGACACCAAGAGAGGAAGCACCTGTAGAAGAGAGCAGGCTTCCTCCTTACAGCACGGATGATCCAGAGGTCCCGGGAGGCAGCCTGCACCTTCCATCCCGTGACTGCTCCCAGCAGATGCCAGCCAGCATCGCTCCAAGCCAAAGAAAACAAGCTCAGCCTGAGCGCCGAGGTCCACAGCAAACACCAGCCCAACTGCTCGCCCTGCCCCTTGCCAGCGCTGGAGAAGCTGCCAGCCGCGGTGGACACGCTCTGCCCGCACCAGCTCCCTCACCAGGCTGGCAAACATTGGCACCAGCTACCCATCACCCAGCGAGACTTATCTGCAGGGAAAAGACAACAACGACTTCCTCCGCATGAAGCGAGAGGGGCTGTTTTGCTCACCTCAAAAGTAAGCTGAAGCCAATAGGGACGTGAGGACTTAGCTTCCAGCAGAGCCCGAGCAGAAGAGCCTCCAGAAATGAGAGTGGCTGCTGGGCAGCAGGAAAGCCCCAGAGCCGGCAGCCCAGTCAAGCCTGGTCCCCGGCTTAGCCTCATAGCCCGCAAAAATCCAAGCATCAGGCTCAGCAGCAGAGTCAGGAATCGCCTGGGCCGGGCCGGGTTGTTCTCCACTTTTGCAGCGAGCCTTCGGAGCGCTCCGGTCAGAGAGCCGAGCCGCAGGACCGCCCTAGCCGGCACACGGCTCAGCCAGAACTCAGCGAGTGGCACACGGGACCGAGCCCGTGTCCGCACTCGGAGTCCCGCAAAGCAGCCTAAAGCCTCCCAGAAACCCCCAGCCCAGCCCCTCCGCCACCGAGAAGGCTCTGAAACGCTCCGGAACCGCCTTTGGAGAGCGCAGGGCTCCACACCAACACGACGAGGAGCGCATTCGGAAGCCACTCCGGCTACAGAGGCACCGGCGGCGCTGATCCCCCGCGGCTCGGGCTCGGCTTCCACCCCGCCTCAGGTCCCTCCTGGGGAGGAATGGGCATCTCGTTTGGACAGGAGACACTAAGTAACTGGGCACGATGCCGGTGGCCCCGCGGACACCCCCTCCAGCAGCCTGACAAGCGTCCCGACCTCGGCGCCGGAGCTCGGCGGGTAAGCGGGGCTGAGTACCCAGCCCCGGGCTCGCCGCCTGCGAACGCCGAAGTTTCCCCATCCCGCAGGTGCCGGCATCGCCGCGCTGCCTGCCCCTGCCCCTTCAACGGGAGAAGGCAGATTAGCGGGGGGAAAGCCACGACAAACACAGTGAACAGCAGAGCCAGGAGAGGATGGGAGGAGGAAAAATTAATGAGGGAGGCGATAAAGCCGGTGCGAGCCAGACCGGACCGCTTCGAGCGGCAGCTCACCGGAGCCCAGCGGGAGCTCCCTGCCGGAGCCTGCCCGCCGAGGAAAGAGTAGCCGGGAAGGGAAGCAGCACTCACCGGTGGCGATGAGGAGGGAGAAGGACGAGGCTCAGCGGCCCCAGCCCGGCCCGCCCTCGCCCCGCGGGAGCCGCCGGCACAGTGCCGCGCACCGCCCCGCCGCCTCGGCTCCTTCCCGCCGACCGTACCACGGCGCCGCGCCGCGGAGGGGGGTTGGACACACCGAGAGGCTGGACACGCCGCTGGGCGCCGCCAGCTAACCGGCGCCGCCGCCGCCGTGGCGGTGCCGAGCGGGTCGGAGATGTGCGAGGCCTCTGGACCGCGGCCGCGGGCACCGCCGCTTCCCCAGCGACCTCCCCGGCTCCGCTCCCGCTCCGCGGCCGCCGCAGTGGAAGAGTCCGGAGCGGGGCGGGGCCGGGCGGGAGCCGGGGGTGGCAGGTCCTGGCTCCGCAGCGGCGAGCCCGCAGTTGAGCGTCCTGCTCCGCGCTGCTCCTCCGAGCCTTCCCACTGCCAAGCATGCCGCGGACCAGCCCCGCAGCGCCACTGGAGAGCAGGACCCCCCTGCAGCAGCCTCCCCCCTCCCCCCAGCCCAGCCTGCTCACCTCAGCGTGCTCCTCCGCAAGGTAGATGTCTCTTCCTTCACCGCTAGCGAATCAAGCCTCTCCAGAAGGATTCTCCGTTGGTTCCCAGCATCGCTGCGGTGGTGTTGGAGTCCTCACTTACAAGAACTGCCCAGCGTGATGCTCGCTTCTGCTGGGGCTGTGGGAGTGATGAGGTGCTCAGGAGATACTTCTTCGAGTTGGAGACTTTGTACTCGCAAAATCCCAGCGTGGTGGGAGGGTCAGAAAGGACCTCTGAAGATCATCTAGTTCAAATCCCACCTCTGGTTACCCACAGCGGGTTTCCCAGGATCACAATATCCAGGCAACTTCGGAATTTGGGATAGAGGAGGCTCCACAGGCTCTCTGGGCAGTCTGCTCCAGGGCTCTGGCATCCTCACAGCAAAGCTTCTCTTCCTGCTCAGATGGAATCTCCTGGGTTCCACCTTGTGCCCATTGCCCCTTGTCCTGTCACTGGACACCACTCAAATCAGACTGGCCCCAGTACTAGGGTGAACTCTCTTCCCAGCAGCAAGACCTGACTGACTGTGGGCTGGAGGCAGTGTCTCTGGGTACTTACCAACCCACATGATTGGAATTAACTCTTCCTTCAGCTTATTTTCCCCTTGGGCAACTCACACATCTCTTCCAAGCTTCAGTTTTTCACCTGCAGAGTGGTCTTCCCAAGGAAAGGTTGAAAAGCAGAACCAGATCAGCTTTGCAGTGGCTTTTCCAGTGAAATCCAGATATACTCCAGTCTGCCATGGGCCATCGAGCTCCATCTCTTCTCAGAAAACAATCTCCTCCAGGGGTTTTGCTTCCCATCATAGGATTGTCTTGGTTGGATGAGACTATGAAGATTTTCAGGTCCAACTCTTAAGCCAGCACTGCCAGGTCACAACTAAGCCACGTCCCTCAGCACCACAGCTCTGAAACATAAATCACACCCTCGGGCTGCAGGGAGGCTGAATCACAGCAGCACTGCATCTGTAGAATCACAGCATGGTAAGGGCTGGAAGGGACCTCTGGAGATCATCCTGTCCAACCCCTCTGCCAAGGCAGGATCATCTAGAGAAGGTCACACAGGAAGATGCCCGGGCAAGATTTCAGTGTCTTCAGAGATGGAGACTCCCCCACCTCTCTGGACAGCCTGCTCCAGTGCTCCACCATCCTTAAATTCAAGTTCCTCCTCCTGTTTAGATGCAACTTCTGCTGTTCAAACTCCTGCCCACATTCAAGTGCATATCCTGGGCAAGGTGTTCTCCAGATTTCCTTCCAGAAGGATCAAGGGGCACCAAATTCTAATATCCATGGAACTATGCAATGGCATCTGTCCCAGTCCAGAGGGATCCCGGGTGTGGGAGGTTGGGATTCTTGGACACAGAATTGAGGCTCAAAGGGTGTCAAAGGCATAGCTTTATTGCATTCACACCATGTACACACACCAGGATAGGGAGGGACGAGGAGAGGAAAAGAGTAAGAGAAGTGGGAGGGGGGTGGGGGGGTGGGGAAGAAAGAAAAGAAAGCAATACCCAGGGCAGAGTAAAGAAAGATCACTCTGGAGTCATTCAGCGTCCCGAAAGTGCCTCTGAAGAGAGTGGGTGGGGAGCGCTGTGTCTGCAGGTCACAGCTTCTCTTCCCCAGCTGCCTCACTAGGCAATGCTAGGCACAAATCCAGGCTGGGCAGGGAGTGGCTGGAGAGCAGCCCTGGGAGAGGGACTTGGGGGTGCTGCTGGAGGAGAAGCTCAGCAGCAGCCAGCAGTGTGCACTTGCAGCCCAGAGAGCCAAGCAGAGCCTGGGCTGCAGCAGCAGCAGTGTGGCCAGCAGGGCCAGGGAGGGGATTCTGCCCCTCTGCTCTGCTCTGCTGAGACCCCACCTGGAGTCCTGCAACCAGCTCTGGAGCCCCTGGGCCAAGAGGGCTGTGGAGATGCTGGAGAGTGTCGAGAGCAGGGCCAGGAGGATGCTGAGAGGCTGCAGCAGCTCTGCTGTGAGCACAGCCTGAAAGAGTTGGGGCTGGAGCAGGCTGGAGCAGAGGAGGCTCCCAGGGGACCTTCTTGTGGCCTGCCAGGATCTTAAAGGGGGCTCCAAAAAAGCTGGGGAGGGACTTTTGAGGCTGTGAGGGAGTGGCAGGAGTGGGGGGGATGGAGCAAAGGTGGAGGTGGGGAGAGTGAGGCTGGAGGTGAGGAGGAAGTTGTTGAGCAGGAGAGTGGTGAGAGGCTGGAATGGGTTGCCCAGGGAGGGGGTTGAGGCCCCATGGCTGGAGGTGTTTGAGGCCAGGCTGGCTGAGGCTGTGTGCAGCCTGCTCTAGGGTAGGGTGTCCCTGGGCATGGCAGGGGGTTGGAACTGCCTGCTCCTTGTGGTCCCTTCCAGCCCTGACTGATTCCTTGATTCTGTGAATATACATGTTTTTTTTTCTCTGAGAAACAGCCTTTTCCAGGAGTGATTTGCTCAGCCAGGACTACTGCCCAGTGGAGTTGGGCACGCTGGGTGTGGTAGGGGACATCCAGAGTTGAGCCCCCCCTTGTCTGGCTGGTGCTGCTGTCGATACTGCAGGAGCTGCTAGACTGTGGTTGGGTCAGAATCAGCATCACCTGGCTGGGCTCTGAGGGCCATGGCTCTGAGGGCCATGCCCGTCCCTGCTTCGGAGGGCTCCCACCATAAGCACTGCCTTTGTGCAGCTTGATTGGCCTTAAGGAGCCTCTGCAGTGCCTTTCCCCCAGCCAGCCTGGCTCACCTGCAGCGAGCTTTTGGCTCAGCCTGGTTAACAGTGGGGAATGCTCTGGTTAGCAGCTTGACCTCTTCCAACTCCTGACTTCTGAAACAGCCAAATTTACCTGTGGTGCCCTTGTAAGATCTTCTTAATCAAACCCAATCTGCTAATTGAAACTCAATTCATTTCTGTCTGTAGTTTGGGGGCAGGTTTCAGGCAAACAGTGTAACTCTATTTTCTGTGTATTCCTGACTCGGCTGCATCAATTCCCTGCCTCCACAGCACTCAGCTCCCTTCAGCTCCTACCACCCTGTGATCCCAGAATAATTCAGTGGTGTTTTTCTTCCCAGGCTTGAGGCACTCAGCTTTTGGACTAAAAACTCTCCAGCCACCAAAAGCCCCCAGTGAGGTCTGTAAACACCTTCAAAAGCAGATGCTGCTCCTATTAGCCCAGAATGAAGTTTTCATCACAGCCTGGTTTCCTTTAAAGTCCTCTTTATTACAGCTTAACAGCCACTTTCAAGTCCACGGGTGGGAAGCAATACAAAAGCAGCTTTCGTTATTCATTAAGGACAAACGAGGCAGGGCTGTTGGAGGGGAGCAGAAAGCACTCACAGTTCCCTGCGCTTAAAACAATCATTTCTTACTAATCACCCTGCAGAAAGGTGGCCCAGGGAGAGAGCTGCACTTTGGATTGCTTTTGAAGTGAAGAGATCACAAAAGGAATTGGTCTTCCCTTGTGACATTCCTGAGCAGGGATCCTGGGAAATGGTTTGGTTTGTCTTAGAACCATAGAATGAGTCAGGGCTGGAAGGGAGCACAAGGAGCAGGCAGTTCCAACCCCCCTGCCATGCCCAGGGACACCCTACCCTAGAGCAGGCTGCACACAGCCTCAGCCAGCCTGGCCTCAAACACCTCCAGCCATGGGGCCTCAACCACCTCCCTGGGCAACCCATTCCAGCCTCTCACCACTCTCCTGCTCAACAACTTCCTCCTCACCTCCAGCCTCACTCTCCCCACCTCCACCTTTGCTCCATTCCCCCCACTCCTGCCACTCCCTCACAGCCTCAAAAGTCCCTCCCCAGCTTTCTTGGAGCCCCCTTCAGACCCTGGCAGGCCCCAAGAAGGTCCCCTGGGAGCCTCCTCTGCTCCAGCCTGCACAGCCCCAACTCTTTCAGGCTGTGCTCACAGCAGAGCTGCTGCAGCCTCTCAGCATCCTCCTGGCCCTGCTCTGGACACTCTCCAGCATCTCCACAGCCCTCTTGTCCCAGGGGCTCCAGAGCTGGATGCAGCACTCCAGGTGGGGTCTCAGCAGAGCAGAGCAGAGGGGGAGAATCCCCTCCCTGGCCCTGCTGGCCACACTTCTGCTGCTGCAGCCCAGGCTCTGCTTGGCTTTCTGGGCTGCAAGTGCACACTGCTGGCTGCTGCTGAGCTTCTCCTCCAGCAGCACCCCCAAGTCCCTTCCATCCCAAAGCATTCTATGAATAAGTCGCCTGCAAAGGGCATCTTTCTCCTGCTCACTCTGGGAGGTGGGGAGGATGTTGCCAGGGGGGCTGGGACCACTGCTGCACTGGCACTTGCAGTCGGTCTGTGCTTGCAGTGCTGCTGGATCCACTCTCCACGGCAGCTGCCCCAGCCGTGGGTGTGCTGCCAAGTAGCAGCAAGCTTCTCTTTTTGCATTTGCCCTTTTTCCCCAGGAGGTTTTCACAGCAATTTATGAGCTCGGTGGGATGACAGGGGAGGGAGAGCAGCGCTGACCTTAGATCTTACCTCTGTCAGGTTGCTTTCTCCTCTCCATCTGGAGGTCAGTCTAAAAGCAATCAAAGGCTGTGGGAGGAGGAGAGGCTGGGGCTCAGCTGTCTGCGTGGTAAAGGAGGGAAGCTCAAGGAGCAGCCTCTCAAAAGGCAGTGCCTGTGGTGTGGCTGAGCTGTATCCTTACCACTGTTGTCTTGGGCTGCACATTGAGGGATAGGAAGTTTCATGTAAACATCTGGAGGCAATTTTTACCCTGTGAAGGGTGACAGAGCCCTGGGACAGGCTGCCCAGGGGGGTTGTGGAGTCTCCTTTCTCTGGAGATATTCACAACCCACCTAGATGTGTTCCTGTGTGATCTGCTCTAGGTGATGCTGCTCTGGCAGGGGGCTTGGCCTGGATGAGCTCTGGAGGTCCCTTGCAGCCTCTGACATTCTGTGACTGTGATTCCCTCTCAGTCCCCAGCCCAGTGCTGCTGCCACTAGTGCAGAACACCTGTGCCACCTGAGATCAGTGCTGGCACTGTGACTGTGATTCCCTCTCAGTCCCCAGCCCAGTGCTGCTGCCACTAGTGCAGAACACCTGTGCCACCTGAGATCAGTGCTGGCACTGTCACTCTGTGATTCCCTCTCAGTCCCCAGCCCAGTGCTGCTGCCACCAGTGCAGAACACCTGTGCCACCTGAGATCAGTGCTGGCACTGTGACTGTGATTCCCTCTCAGTCCCCAGCCCAGTGCTGCTGCCACCAGTGCAGAACACCTGTGCCACCTGAGATCAGTGCTGGCATTGATCCTGTCTGCATCCAAGTGCCTCTTCTTCCAGGAACTGCACCCTGGGTGCAGCTGAAGGTGGTCTGAAAGCAAAACGTGTGCTTGTTTCCCTCTGTTTTCTTGCTGCTGTCACACTGAGGACATCAAAGATGTGCTCTTAGCACTCGCTGCACCTCACCCAGGGGCGAGCTGCTCATGAGCTGTGGATGTGGGAGTGCAGAAAGAAGATTCTCTCCAAAACAGCTAACAGGGGAAGGAGGGGGAAACAAATAAAGATAATTACTGGCAGAGACATTCAAAAGGAGCATCTCTGACTGACTTGTGGAGGGTAAGCAGCCAAGCTGGCAGTATTTCCTTCCTGAAAACAACACACTGCCTATTAAGGTGCTCCCTGGCCCAGAAATGCTGCCTTCCTCCAGCAGCGCTGCTATTTATGAGCTGTGAAGGGAAGGTGACTGCTCTAAGTGGTTACCCTGAGGGAAAGGAGGTTTGCTGCCTTGGATGGTGCCTGCCCACAAGCGCCAGCAGCTCTGCTGCAGGCTGGGTAGCAGCAGCGCTTCCCAGCCTGACATTTCCTCCTCTGTTTGGTTCGAGTGCCTGACAAATGATGGGAGCAGGAGAACAATAAAGACTAAATCTTATCTTAATAGTCTTTCATTATTAACTGTCTCCAGATTTATTCATCACTGCCGGAGTCAGCGAGGCAGACGCCGCTGGTGTGAACCCAGGCGAAGTTTCTGACTTCAGCAGAGCTGGCTGCTGCTTTCTGCCAGCCACACCTGCCCCTGCAGCTCCTTTCTCCCTCACCAGTTACTCTGGCCATGGAGAGACACTGCCCACAGGCTGCTCTCGTTGCCTGCAGGCTCTTGGCTTTCAGGTCCTTCTACTGCCCGTACAGTAGGTAAGGGTTCAGCCAGCATGGGTTTAGGAAGGGCAGATCCTGCCTCTCCAACCTCCAATCTGATCTCCTCCTATGCTCAGGTGACTGCTTGGTGGCTGTGGGGAGCCTGTGGATGTGCTCTGTCTGGACTTCAGCAAGGCCTCTGACACTGTCCCCCACAGCAAACTGCTGGCTAAGCTGTCAGCCCATGGCTTGGATGGCAACACTCTGTGCTGGGTTAGGAACTGGCTGGAGGGCTGAGCCCAGAGAGTGGTGGTGAATGGTGCCACATGCAGCTGGCAGCTGTCACTAGTGGTGTCCCTCAGGGATCTGTGCTGGGCCCCATCCTCTGTAACATCTTCATAGATGATCTGGATGAGGGCATGGAGTCAGTCATCAGCAAGTTTGCAGATGACACTAAGCTGGGGGCAGATGTGGCTGGGTTGGAGGGCAGAAGGGCTCTGCAGCAGGACCTTGACCGCCTGCACAGATGGGCAGAGTCCAATGGGATGGAGTTCAATAGCTCCAAGTGCAGGGTGCTGCACTTTGGCCACAGCAACTCCATGCAGAGATACAGGCTGGGGTTGGAGTGGCTGAGAGCAGCCAGACAGAGAGGGATCTGGGGGTGCTGATTGATACCCACCTGAACATGAGCCAGCAGTGTGCCCAGGTGGCCAAGAGAGCCAGTGGCATCCTGGCCTGCATCAGGAATGGTGTGGCCAGCAGGAGCAGGGAGGTCATTCTGCCCCTGTACTCTGCACTGGTTAGACCACACCTTGAGTGCTGTGTTCAGTTCTGGGCCCCCCAGTTTAGGAGGGACATTGAGATGCTTGAGGGTGTCCAGAGAAGGGCAACGAGGCTGGGGAGAGGCCTTGAGCACAGCCCTACGAGGAGAGGCTGAGGGAGCTGGGATTGGTTAGCCTGGAGAAGAGGAGGCTCAGGGCAGACCTCATTGCTGTCTGCAACTACCTGAGGGGTGGTTGTGGCCAGGAGGAGGTTGCTCTCTTCTCTCAGGTGGCCAGCACCAGAACAAGAGGACACAGCCTCAGGCTGTGCCAGGGGAGATTTAGGCTGGAGGTGAGGAGAAAGTTCTTCCCTGAGAGAGTCATTGGACACTGGAATGGGCTGCCCGGGGAGGTGGTGGAGTCGCCGTCCCTGGAGCTGTTCAAGGCAGGACTGGACGTGGCACTTGGTGCCATGGTCTGGCCTTGAGCTCTGTGCTAAAGGGTTGGACTTGATGCTCTGTGAGGTCTCTTCCAACCTTGATGATGCTGGGACACTGTGATACTGTGATCCACCTGGAAGGGCAGCCACAGAGTGAAGGAGAGGCAGGAGCCAGCTTCTTCCCATCGCTGTGCCCCAGGCTGTCTACAGCTACCTGAAGGGACATTGTGGAGAGGCTGCTGCTGGGCTCTTCTCACAGGCAATGGGAGACAGAACGAGGGGGAATGGCCTCAAGCTGAGGCTGGGGAGGCTTAGATTGGACATTAGGAAAAAGTGTTTCACAGAGAGAGTGGTCAGGGACTGGAATGAGCTGCCCAGGGAGGTGGTGGAGTCACCCAGCCTGAATGTGTCTGGATGTGATGCTTGGGGATTTCGGTGCTTGGGGGTTAGAGGTGAATCTTGTAGAGTAGGGTTCTTGGTTGGACCTGGGGATCCTGAAGGGCTTTTCCAACTGAAAAAGAGTGGGGACACTGGTGCTGTCCAGACAGTGGCTGGAAAAGAAGAGCACTCAGGGATCACTGCAGGTTGGCACTGGTCTGTTGGAGAACAGCTCTGGAGATCTGGGAGTCCTGGTGGACAACAGGATGCCCATGAGCCACTAATGTGCCCTCAGGGCCAAGGACACCAATGGCATCCTGGGGTGCATCAGGAAGAGTGTGGCCAACATGTCAAGGAAGGTTCATCTCCCCCACTACTCAGCCTTACTGAGGCCAGAGCAGGAGTAGTGTGGAGAGGGTCCAGCAGAGGGTTATGAGAGTGATGAGGGGACTGGAGCACTGCCTGGTGAGGAGAGGCTGAGGGCCCTGGGGCTGCTTAGTCTGGAGAAGAAAAGACTGAGAGGGGATTGAATCAATGTCTATAACTATCTGAAGGCTGGGGGTCAGGAGAGGGGGGACAGGCTCTGCTCACTGCTCCCTGGGATAGGACAAGGAGCAATGGATGGAAGCTGCAGCACAGGAGGTTGCAGCTCAACACAAGGGGGAACTTCTTGACTGGAAGGGTCCCAGAGCCCTGGCACAGGCTGCCCAGAGAGGTTGTGGAGTCTCCTTCTGTGGAGCCTTTCCAGGCCTGTCTGGATGTGTTCCTGTGTGGTCTTGCTCTGGCAGGAGGGTTGGACTCAATGAGCTCTTTGGGTCCCTTCTAACCCCTAACATCCTGTGAGGCTGTAGTCCAGTTCTGCGCTCCTCCATTGCAGAGAGCTGCTGAGGTGCTGGAAGGTGTTTGGAGCAGGGCAGCAAGGCTGGGGAGGGGCCTGGAGCAGAGCCCTGTGAGGAGAGGCTGAGGGAGCTGGGGGGGTGCAGCCTGCAGCAGAGGAGGCTCAGGGCAGAGCTCATTGCTGTCTGCAGCTGCCTGCAGGGAGGCTGTAGCCAGGTGGGGTTGGGCTCTGCTGCCAGGCAGCCAGCAGCAGAAGAAGGGGACAGAGGCTCAAGCTGTGCCAGGGCAGGTCTAGGCTGGATGTTAGTAGGAAGTTGCTGGCAGAGAGAGTGATTGGCATTGGAATGGGCTGCCCAGGGAGGTGGTGGTGTGGCTGTGGCTGGAGGTGTTGCAGCCAAGGCTGGCTGGGGCACTTAGTGCCATGGTGTGGTTGGTTGGGCAGGGCTGGGTGCTAGGTTGGGCTGGCTGAGCTTGGAGCTCTCTTCCAGCCTGCTTGGTTCTGTGACTCTAAGCAAAATGATCTGGATATAGAAATCCACATGCTGAAATCTGACACATTTCTCAGAATCACAGAATTGTTTGGGTTGGAAAAGCTCTCTAAGGTCATCAACTCCAAACCTCAACCCAACCCCACCATGCCCACTAAACCCTGTCCCCAAGTGCCATGGCCACACCTTTCTTGGACACCCCCAGACATGGGGACTCCACCACCTCCCTGGGCAGCCTGTGCCAGTCCCTGACCACTCTTGCACCAAGGAAATGTTTCCTCCTCTCCAACCTAACCCTGCCCTGGCACAATTTCAGGCCATTGCCTCTCCTGGCACCTGCCATTAGGGAGCTGAGCCCAATCCCACCTCACTGCAGCCTCCTCTCAGGGATCTGCAGACAGCAATGAGGTCTCCCCTCAGCCTCCTCCTCTCCAGGCTGAACACCCCCAGTTCCCTGTTCTCCAGCCCTATCTCTAGCTCTGTGTTCAGCTTTGCCTTCATTAATGAGGAGTGTGATGCCTATGCCAGGGTCTTAGTTAAGGCTCCAGATCTGGCTGGTTGCTGCTAGTGGCTGGATGCTGATGCCAGTGGTTCCAGATGGACTGGAAGCATCTGCATTGCTTCTTGCTGGCTTGCTGCAAACACCCTAGGAGGAATGAGAGCAATATTCCCAGGAACACCTCCTTTGAAGCCACAGTGTCAGTAACTTTGTCAAGAGTGCTTTTGAATCCATCCTGCTGAGTATTTACTTTGGAAGCAGGAAACACTTTACCTTATGAGCCCAATTAAAACAACTTAGCCTTTAAAGCTTGGGTACTCCCAGGCACCTCCTTGAAAAGAGTAATCCTGGGCTGGCATAAATGGAGAGGAATCACTGAAGATCAAGGGCCTAAGAGCCCTTTATGGTGACTGACAACTCAGCTTAGATCTTACTCCCTAAATCATCTCCAAGTACTGTGGGGGAATGAAAAACAAAACCCACAGCCCTCAGAAGTGGCTCTGAGAGGTCTGTAAATAGAGAGAGACTTCAGTGGGAATTCATGTATTGATAAGATGGAGGCTCCTTAGCTTCTGGAGGCAGGACCTGGGAGTGTAAAGCATCCAGAGCCATTTGTCAGCATTGAAGATGGGTCTCTTAATGCTGACTGTCCCCTCGGAGGGCTCATCTCTGCATCCAGGCACTTCTGCTGCTGCTCTTCTAAACTTTCTTCCTCCTCCTCCTCCTTTGACACTCTGTCACCAGGGGTGACCCACCATGAATAAAACATTAGGAGGTAGCAGCTTCAAACACAGCCTTTGCGTCTGGGGGCAGCTCCTGAGCTGTTGGACAGGAAGGCTGCAGAGCTCAGAGGGTTCAGCTCAGGTCTGTGGTGAGTGGGTCCTCCTCCAGCCACCTGCTCCCCAGGGTGGGGAGATAAGGAAAGAGCTCTCCTCATCTGTGTGACCTGGAGAGCAGGCTGGAGAGCTGCCTGGCAGCAGGGGCCTGGGGGAGTTGGGGGCCAGCTGGCTGAACATGGGCCAGCAGCATGCAAAGGTGGCCAAGAATCCAACAGCATGGAATCACAGAATCACAGAATCCAGCAGGCTGGAAGAGAGCTCCAAGCTCAGCCAGCACAACCTAGCACCCAGCCCTGCCCAACCAACCACACCATGGCACTAAGTGCCCCAGCCAGGCTTGGCTGCAACACCTCCAGCCACGGCCACTCCACCACCTCCCTGGGCAGCCCATTCCAATGCCAATCACTCTCTCTGCCAGCAACTTCCTCCTCACATCCAGCCTAGACCTGCCCTGGCACAGCTCGAGGCTGTGTCCCCTTCTTCTGCTGCTGGCTGCCTGGCAGCAGAGCTCAACCCCACCTGGCTACAGCCTCCCTGCAGGCAGCTGCAGGCAGCAATGAGCTCTGCCCTGAGCCTCCTCTCCTTCAGGCTGAACACTCCCAGCTCCCTCCACCTTTCCCTTCAGGGAGCTGTTGAGAGCCAGGAGGTCTCCCCTCACCCTCCTCTTCTCCAGGCTGAACACTCCCAGATCCCTCAGCCTTTCCCTTCAGGGAGCTGTAGAGAGCCAGGAGGTCTCCCCTCACCCTCCTCCTCTCCAGGCTGAACACCCTCAGCTCGCTGCTTCTGCCCATGGGCTGCCACCTCTCCCAGCTTTTAGAATCCTGAAGCTTGGGAATCCTGAGCTCTGGGAGCTGTGCACCAGCTTCAGCCCAACCTGCCCACTCCCCCTTGGCTCCCTGGTGGAAGAGGCAGTGCTCAGGCCACGAGGAGGCAAGAACTGATCTTGACCAAGCTGATTGCTTATCAGTTTGAGGTCCAATTCGAGGCTCATGCTGTTGCCTGATAACATCCTCTGGAAGCAGCCTCCCAGAAGCTCCCAGGACAGCTTTGCAGGCTGTGGTGGCACTCAAAGCAAACAAGGCTGGCAGAAGTAGGTCTGCTGAAAGGAAGGCAGAGATGAAAATTCACCTTCCAGCACTCCCTGCAAGTGAGGCTGATCTGCATTTCTTACACCAAGCAAAGGCTCCAGCTCAGATGCTAATTTTATCTGGCTGGCTCTGGAGTGGCCTTGATCTTCCAGAGAATCCCAAATAAGGATGGAGCAAATGTAGAACTAAGTCGTTTTGAAGAAGGAGCTGCAAAGTGCAGAAGGCTGCTCCAGGGGAAGGAGCTACTCTGCTGAACACAGAGCATGAAATCAGATCATGCTGGCAGGCTGAAGGAACCCACCCTTTACATCTGATCCCCACAGCTGGGCTGCCAGGGGGATAGCAGGGCAGCTCTGTCCCTGTCTGCCCTGCAAACCCAGCCCTGATGGTAGAACCATGGAACTCTTGAGGCTCACAGGGTCACAGAATCTTAGGGGTTGGGAGGGACCAACCCCTGGAGCAGAGCCCTGTGAGGAGAGGCTGAGGGAGCTGGGGGGGTGCAGCCTGCAGCAGAGGAGGCTCAGGGCAGAGCTCATTGCTGCCTGCAGCTGCCTGCAGGGAGGCTGTAGCCAGGTGGGGCTGGGCTCTGCTGCCAGGCAGCCAGCACCAGAAGAAGGGGAGACAGCCTGAAGCTGTGCCAGGGCAGGCTCAGGCTGGATGTTGTTAGGAAGTTGTTGGCAGAGAGAGTGATTGGCATTGGAATGGGCTGCCCAGGGAGGTGGTGGAGTGGCTGTGGCTGGAGGTGTTGAAGCCAAGCCTGGCTGGGGCACTTAGTGCCATGGTGTGGTTGGTTGGGCAGGGCTGGGTGCTAGGTTGGGCTGGCTGAGCTTGGAGCTCTCTTCCAACCTGCTTGGCTCTGTGATTCTGCTCCCTCTCTGTACTTTTTGTCCTCTCTATCAGGAGCTAAGTGAAATGAAAAGAAGGACCTGGAGAAGCTACTCATTTGGAAATGAGGAATGAGCCAATGCAGGGTTCTGGGTTTGGATGGTGGTGACTTTGTGGTAGCTTTGTTTGGATTGGGGTTTGTTTGTTGGGATTCATTGGATGTAATAGTGCTTGCAGCAGCATTGTTTCAGTTGGGAAAGACTACTAAGGTATCACAGTATCACAGTATCATCAGGGTTGGAAGAGACCTCACAGATCATCAAGTCCAACCCTTTACCACAGAGCTCAAGGCTAGACCATGGCCCCAAGTGCCATGGTGCCATGGGCACACCCAAAGAGTTGGGTGGGCCCTCAGGAAGCTGCTGACAAGGATTTAACCTGCACAGCACCACAACCTTTCTTCAGCACCTCCAGGGCTGGGCACTCCACCACCTCCCTGGGTAGCCTGTGCCAATCCCTGACCACTCTTGCACCAAAGAAATGTTTCCTCCTCTCCAACCTAACCCTGCCCTGGCACAGTTTGAAGACACTTCCTCTCCTATCACTTGATCCCAGGGAGCAGAGCCCAACCCCCACCTCACTGCAACCTCCCTTCAGGAGCCATGGAGAGCAATGAGGTCTCCCCTCAGCCTCTTTTTCTGCACGCTGAACATCCTCAACTCCCTCACCTGCTCCCTGTAGTAAAGCACTTGGGACAGGGCATCTTCCTCCTTGACTACTCATGGCCTCCCCATT
Source organism: Pogoniulus pusillus (assembly GCF_015220805.1). Taxonomy (NCBI): domain Eukaryota; kingdom Metazoa; phylum Chordata; class Aves; order Piciformes; family Lybiidae; genus Pogoniulus; species Pogoniulus pusillus. Next base: position 2,529,369 of record NC_087292.1, read on the forward strand.
GGTCTGCACCAGGCCCATGGTTCTGCCCAGGGAGCAGGACACTGCAGCCAAAGGCTGAAGCTGAGAGCTGCTGAACTTCTCTCTCTCTCTGAGCACACTCGAGCTCAAATCCCTCTTTGCACTCTGGGTGCTTTCATTAAGCATTTCCCTCCCTTGCAGAGCAGCTGCTTGTTCCCACTCTTAATGAACCACTCTGCTCACTTGTAAACAAGACCTTTATTAGCTGCAGGAGCATGCCTGGGCTTCTATTTATACCTTGCCCATATCAATATTTGAAAGCACACAGCCCTACACTGAAGGCTTTCTCCCTGCCCTTTTCCATCCCTGCTGCCTCTTTCCCACCTCTTCTTTCTCCTCCCTGCCTGTTCACAGTTTGCCCCCTCCCAGCTTTAGCCATGCTGATAAAACTCACAGAATGAAGCAGGTTGGGAAAGACCTCTGAGGTCGAGTCCAGCCTTGCACCTTCTCATTAACTAAACCCTGGCACCTCCTGCAGCCTCCTCTTAAACACCTCCAGGGATGGGGACTCCACCACCACCCTGGGCAGCCCATTCCAGTGCCAATCACTCTTATCATAGAATCAAGCAGGCTGGAAGAGAGTTCCAAGCTCAGCCAGCACAACCTAGCACCCAGCCCTGCCCAACCAACCAGACCATGGCACTCAGTGCCCCAGCCAGGATTGGCTTCAACACCTCCAGCCACAGCCACTCCACCACCTCCCTGGGCAGCCCATTCCAATGCCAATCACTCTCTCTGACAGCAACTTCCTAACAACATCCAGCCTAGACCTGCCCTGGCACAGCTTGAGCCTCTGTCCCCTTCTTCTGCTGCTGGCTGCCTGGCAGCAGAGCCCAACCCCACCTGGCTACAGCCTCCCTGCAGGCAGCTGCAGGCAGCAATGAGCTCTGCCCTGAGCCTCCTCTGCTGCAGGCTGCACCCCCCCAGCTCCCTCAGCCTCTCCTCACAGGGCTGTGCTCCAGGCCCCTCCCCAGCCTTGCTGCCCTTCTCCAAACACCTTCCAGCACCTCAACAGCTCTCTGCAATTGGAAATCAACCCTAGCTTGCAGGTTTCTTTGGTGGCCTCTCTCTGATGTTTCCTCTCTCAAAGGAGATCTTACAAACCCTGATCAGGTTTAGCCCTTTCTGTGCATTAGAAGTTAGTTGGAACTCATGACCTGAATCCTCAAGGCAAGCTTCTGGAGGTCTGCTGTCCACCTTGCTTTGGAGAGAGCCACACACCCACTAATTGGCATTGGTGAGGCCACACCTTGAATCCTGGCTTCAGTTTTGGGCTCTTCACTCCAAGAAGGACATTGAGGGGTTGGAGTGTGTCCAGAGAAGGGCAACCAGGCTGGTGAAGGACTTTGAACACAAGTCCTATGGGGACCAGCTGAGGGAACTGGGGTTGTTTGGCCTTCAGAGAAGAGGAGGCTGAGAGGAGATTTCATTGGCCTCTATTCTAGTGGGAGGTGTCTCTGCCTATGGCAGGGGGCTGGAACTGGGTGATCTTTGAGGTCCCTTCCCACCTAAACCATCCTCTGAACCACCTCAAGGGAGCCAGGTGGGGGTTGGTCTTTTCTCAGATGCAACAAGTGACAAGAGAAGAGGAAAGAGCCTCAGGTTGGACATTGGGAAAGACATTTTCTTTCCAGAAAGAGTCTCAGGCTGCCCAGGGAGGTGCTGGAGTCCTCATCCCTGGAGGTGTTTAAAAGCTGCCTGGAGGTGATGCTGAGGGAGGTGGCTCAGTGGCTTAGCAGCAGCAGTTGGGTTGTGAGCTCTGGGTGAGCTGCTTGGCTTGGTGACCTCAAAGGTCTCTTCCAAGCCCAACAGTTCTGAGGTTCTGTGATTCTTCTGCACCTTGTGTTTTAAATCCTGCTTTTTCCAGCAAGAGGAGACTGGGTGAGGCACTTAGTGCCATGCTCTGGTTGGTTGGGCAGGGCTGGGTGCTAGGTTGGGCTGGCTGAGCTTGGAGCTCTCTCCCAACCTGCCTGATTCTATGTTAGGAGCCTGATCCAACAGCCTTTAAAATGGTTGAGAGCCTCCCTTTGCTTCATGTCCTTAGTCTTGGGGCTGCTTGATTCTATGATAGTACTGATAGATAGTAAGCTGAAGATGAGCCAGCAGTGTGCCCAGGTGGCCAAGAGAGCCAATGGCATCCTGGCCTGCATCAGGAGCAGTGTGGCCACCAGGACAAGGGAGGTTCTTCTGCCCCTGTACTCAGCACTGCTCAGGCCACACCTTGAGTACTGTGTCCAGTTCTGGGCCCCTCAATTCAAGAGAGATGTTGAGGTGCTGGAAGGTGTCCAGAGAAAGGCAACAAAGCTGGTGAGGGGCCTGGAACACAAACCCTGTGAGGAGAGGTTGAGGGAGCTGGGGGTGTGCAGCCTGGAGAAGAGGAGGCTCAGAGGTGATCTTATTACTGTCTACAACTACCTGAAGGGGCATTGTAGCCAGGTGGGGTTGGCCTCTTCTCCCAGGCAACCAGCAATAGAACAAGGGGACACAGCCTCAAGTTGTGCCAGGGCAGGTCTAGGCTGGATGTTAGGAAGAAGTTCTTCCCAGAGAGAGTGATTGGCATTGGAATGGGCTGCCCAGGGAGGTGGTGGAGGCACTGTCCCTGGGGGTCTTCAAGAAAAGCCTGGCTGAGGCACTTAGTGCCATGGTCTGGTTGACTGGCTAGGGCTGGGTGCTAGGTTGGACTGGATGAGCTTGGAGGTCTCTTCCAACCTGGTTGGTTCTATGATTCTATGGTGCAGTAGTGTCCTGGGGTTAAAACACATGAAAAGAGGCTGCTGCTTCCCCTCTCCCACAGCTGCATCCAGGGACAGGACTGAGGTTGCCTTTGCTGGGAAAGCTTCAGCAGTGTAAATAGGCACTGAGGGTGTTTTTGCCAAGCACCTGCTTTACCAGGCTGCCTGAGGAGAGCCTGGGCAGGAATGCAGTGAAAGCAAGGAAGGCAAGGCTACCATTTCAGCTAATTAACAGCAAATTAAATTAAACTGACACACACATATATCCTGAGCCCCTGCATCTGAGTGGGAGAGAGAGAGAGAGAGAGCTGCAGAGCTTTCATTATTCACATTTCCCAGCATCTGGATTTCTCCCCCCTCCACCTCAGCACATGCCTACCCAATTACCTGGGGAAAGAAGAAGGGAGAAAGAGAGGAAAGCCAAGAAGATAATTCTCATTTGCATAATCATTTTCTCTGCATTGTGTTTAATAGTCTGTGGGTAAGTGGAGAAGAATATATAGGGCAGGCTTTAAAAGGCTCCAGTGCACTAATTGAAAGTAAATTACATGGAACTCAGGGTCTGTCTGCTGTTCAGGGGGAGATAATATGCAAGTCCCAGCTCTGGGTGTTGTTAGTAATATTGATAGATGAACTCCTGTGCTCACCACTCCCCAGATGTGTTTTCCCCTTCCTTCAGCTGTAGGTGAGCCTAAAACGATGCTTTTACTCCCACTGATGTTCTTCCTTTGCTGCGCCCTCTGCTCTGAGCCTTCAGTGCTTGGGACAGGGACAGATTGCACTGGAAGGAACCCTCAAAGGTCATAGAATCAGGCAGGGTGGAAGAGAGCTCCAGGATCATAGAATCATAATATCAGGCAGGCTGGCAGAGAGCTCCAAGCTCAGCCAGCACAACCTAGCACCCAGCCCTGCCCAACCAACCAGACCATGGCACTAAGTGCCCCAGCCAGGCTTGGCTGCAACACCTCCAGCCACAGCCACTCCACCACCTCCCTGGGCAGCCCATTCCAATGCCAATCACTCTCTCTGACAGCAACTTCCTAACAACATCCAGCCTAGACCTGCCCTGGCACAGCTTGAGGCTGTGTCCCCTTCTTCTGCTGCTGGCTGCCTGGCAGCAGAGCCCAACCCCACCTGGCTACAGCCTCCCTGCAGGCAGCTGCAGGCAGCAATCAGCTCTGCCCTGAGCCTCCTCTGCTGCAGGCTGCACACCCCCAGCTCCCTCAGCCTCTCCTCACAGGGCTCTGCTCCAGCCTCCAAGTGTCAGGAGCTGGAAGGGACCTCCAAAGTTCATCCAGTCCAACCCCCCTGTCAGAGCAGGATCTCCTAGACCAAACCCCACAGGAACACATCCAGGCAGCTCTTGACTGTCTCCAGAGAGGGAAACTCCACAACCCCCCTGGGCAGCCTGCTCCAGGGCTCTGGCACCCTCACAGGGAAAAAAATCCTTCCTCATGTTCACATGGAACCTCCTCTGCCTCAGCTTCCACTATTGTACAAGGGAGGTTGGACTCAATCTCCAGAGGTCCCTTCCAACCCCTACTACTCAGTGATTCCCTGAAGGACCCCCAGAGGCATCACACATCCCCTCTGCTCCTCCCACAGCACAGCCTGGCACAAAGCTGACCTTGATAGCTTCACAGAGCCACAGAATCAGTCAGGGCTGGAAGGGAGCACAAGCATCAGCCAGCTCCAACCCCCCTGCCATGGGCAGGAACACCTCACGTTAAATCAGGTTGTCCAGACCCACATCCAGCCTGGCCTTAAAAACTTCCAGGGATGAGGCTTCCACCACCTCCCTGGGCAACCTGTGCCAGGCTCTCAGCACCCTCATGCTGAAGAACTTCCCAACATCCAGGCTGATTCTACCCATTTCCAGCTTTGTTCCACTCCCCCCAGTCTTGTCTCTACCTGACAGCCTAAAAGTCCCTCTCCAGCTTTCCTGTAGCCCCCTTCAGATCCTGGCAGGTCACAGTAAGGTCACCTGGGAGCCTTGTCCTCTGCAGCCTGCACAGCCCCAACCCCCTCCTCATGGCAGAGGTGCTCCATTATGACCTGGCATTGTCTACCTGGACTTCTCCAAGGCTTTTGACACATCCCCCCACAGCCTCCTGGCAGAGAAGCAGACACTTCATGGCCTAGGCAAGTGGTCTGGGGGGTGGGTGAGGAACTGGCTGGCAGGACCTGACCAGAGGGTGGTGGTCAACAGTTGTTTCTCAACCTGGCAGGCAGTCACTGCCAGTGGAGTCCCCCAGGGATCCATGTTGGGCCAATGGCATCCTGGGCTGGCTCAGGAGCAGTGTGGCCTCCAGGACAAGGGAGGTTCTTCTGCCCACCCCTGTGCTCAGCACTGCTCAGGTCACCCCTTGAGTGCTGTGTCCAGTTCTGGGCTCCTCAGTTCCAGAGAGATGTTGAGGTGCTGGAAGGTTGGGCCAAAGCTGTTTAATATCTTCAGGAGTGATCTGGATGTTGAGCTTGAGAGCACCCTGATGAGGTTTGCAGGGGACACCCAAGTGACTGAGGAGGTTGACACTTCAGAAGGGAGAGTCACTCTCCATCTGGGTTGGATGAAGGCTACAAAGAGCCTTTATGAAGCTCCCTGAGCACAAAGGTAGGGTCTGTGCCTGGGAACAGAGAACCCAGGAGTGCAGCTCAGAATGAGAGCCACCTGGCTGGAGAGCAGCTCTGTGCAAAGGGACCTGGAGGGTCTTGGTGGAGCACAAGCTCAGCATCAGTGAGCAGTGAGCTGCAGGGGCAAAGGAAGCCAAGGGGATGTTGGGCAGCATCAACAAGGGCAGCAGAGCTGAAGAAATCATCACCCTGCACTGGTCAGCCCACACCTGGAGCACTGAGGGCAGTTTTGGCCCTCACTGCACAATAAAAGGTGTGGACAGGCTGGAAAGTGCCCAGAGTGGGGCCAGGAGAGTGACCACAGCACAGGCAGCACTCTGCCATGTGAGGACAGCACAGGAGGTTGCAGCTCAACACAAGGGGCAACTTCTTGCCTGGAAGGGTCCCAGAGCTCTGGCACAGGCTGCCCAGAGAGGTTGTGGAGTCTCCCTGTGTGGAGCCTTTCAAAGCCTGTCTGGATGTGTCCCTGTGTGACCTAAGCTAGACTGTGTGGCCCTGCTCTGGCAGGAGGGTTGGACTTGGGTCCATTCCATCCCCTATTACCCTATGAGAGGCTGAGAGAGCTGGGGTGGGTCAGCCTGGAGAAGAGAAGACTCAGGGCAGACCTTATCATCATGGTCCAGGATGTAAAGTGTGGTTGGCTACCAGGGGATGGAGATTCCCTTCTGACAAAGAGTCCCATGGAAAAGACAAGGGCTGATGGGGACAAGTTGCTGCTGGGGACATTCCCACTGCACTCCAGGTGAAAATCTTTCCCCATGAGCACAGTCAGGCACTGGAATCACTCCCCAGGGAGCAGCAGTGCAGTGCCCTGCTTGACCTTGACCATGCCCTGTTGGCCTGAAGCTGATGAGCTGTGTGGTGCTGCAGTAACTCCTCAGTTGCTGCTGGGGAGTTTCCAGATGGGCTCCGGAAGGAAATGTTCCCCCATGGGCACAGTCAGGCACTGGAATCACTCCCCAGGGGCAGCAGTGCAGTGCCCTGTGCTGGGCAGTTTGACCTTGACCATGCCCTGTTGGCCTGAAGCTGATGAGCTGTGTGGTGCTGCAGTAACTCCTCAGTTGCTGCTGGGGAGTTTCCAGATGAGCTCCAGAAGGAAATGTTCCCCCATGGGCACAGTCAGGCACTGGAATCACTCCCCAGGGGCAGCAGTGCAGTGCCCTGCACTGGGCAGTTGGAAGGCTCAGCTTGGCAGGGTGCTGGGGCAGCTCCTGGCAGCTCTGCTGGCACCTGGAGAGCTTGGAGCTGGTGATCCTTGGAGTCCCTTCCAGCCTGGCACTATGGAATTCTGTGACTCTCTAACCAGGCTGTCATGGCAGCTGCTGGGGAGGAAGGACAACTCCTGCTGGTACCTGCAGGAGCTTCAGGCCACACAGCAGCTTGCTCCTTGCCTTCTCCCTGAGACTGCTAACAAGGGAGCCAATTAGTGCCAGCTGTGATGCAAGCACTGTTCCCACCAGCAGCTGCCTGGATGGAAACCTTCAATTCATTTTGCACAGGCAGAGGAGCACAAAATGTTCAAGCATGGGGGGGGGGAAACCACCCAGAGAGTCTGAGGGTTTAGAGCATCCCCGTGGAATCTTCTCTTTGCCTCAGGCTTGTGCCTTTCATTCCAGCTTTCTTGCCCTTCTGATGACAGAGCTGCTCTCCTTCAGCCAAACCTTCCAGGGCTACTTGTGCTCAAGTGGCCTTTCTGCCTGTGGGGACTCTGGCACCTTGCAATAACAAGTTGCCAGGATTGGACATCAGTCCTCACTGCTGGCCATACCAGAGAGAATCCTGCCAAGCCTCCAGGTGCCTTCCCAGCACACAGCAGAATACCCAAGGAGCTCTGTGCTGCTGCCTTTCAGCTCTTTATGAGCTGGAGTGAAGCAGGTGGGGGATAAAGAATCACAGAATCAATCAGGGTTGGAAGGGACCACAAGGATCAGCCAGTTCCAACCCCCCCTGCCATGGGCAGGGACACCCTACCCTAGAGCAGAGCCCCTCTATTACTTTTTTCAGTGGCCTGAGCTCTCAGAAGGTTCTGCCAAGGAGTGCCTGGTCCTCAATTCCATCACATTCCAGTGTGGGAAGAGCATTGATCTGCTTCTCTGCATCAATGCAGTCTTTTGCCTGGACCTCTGCAGAGATAATCTGTCTCTTCCCCCCCCCACCCCCTCACAGGACTCCTCCAGGACCTGTTCTCTCTCCTCCTCCAGACAGACTCTTGCTCTTAGAGAATGCAGAATGAGGTCTCATGAGACTGTGCAGAGCTGTTCCAGAGGGTGGTTTATGCCAGGCAGCTGCCTCAACCCCACCCAAGGACTCCTCCCAGTGCTCCAGCAGCACTGAGCAGCTCAGAGGAGGATGCAGTGTGCCAAGCACAGGGCTGCAGGGGCTGGCATTTGACAAAGGCCTGAGGGGTAGGGACAGGGCTGGGGATCGTTGCCCAAGAAGGACAATGAGGGGCTGGAGGATGGCCAGAGAAGGGCAAGAAAGCTGGGGAAGGGTCTGGAGAACAGGGCTGGGGAGCAGCAGCTGAGAGAGCTGGAGGCAGTGTGGTGTGGAGAAGAGGAGGCTGAGAGGAGACCTCATTGCTCTCTGCAGCTCCCTAAGAGGAGGCTGGAGCCAGGTGGAAGTTGGTCTCTTTGTCCTAGTATGAAGTAATAGAAATGACCTGAAACTGTGCCAGGGGAGGTTTAGGTTTGAGATGAGGAAAAATTTCTTCACTGAAAGGGTCATTGGGCACTGGAACAGGCTGCCCAGGGAGATGGATGAGTCCTTGAGAGACCTCTCCTAGTGGGAGGGGTCCCTGTCTATGGCAGGGGGTTGGAACTGGCTGAGCTTTGAGCTTCCTTCCAACCTAACCCATTCTGTGATTCTGTGGTGGAGACATCATCCCTGGAGGTGTCTAAAAGCTGTTTGGATGAGGAGGTGAGGGAGGTGGTGGAGTCACCATCCCTGGAGGTGTTCAAGAAGAGGCTGGATGAGACACTCAGTGCCATGGGCTGGGTGACTGGACAGGGCTGGGTGATAGGTTAGAGTCACAGAATCAGTCGGGGTTGGAAGGGTCCACAAGGAGCAGCCAGTCCCAACCCCCCTGCCATGCCCAGGGACACCCTACCCTAGAGCAGGCTGCACACAGCCTCAGCCAGCCTGGCCTCAAACACCTCCAGCCATGGGGCCTCAACCACCTCCCTGGGCAACCCATTCCAGCCTCTCACCACTCTCCTGCTCAACAACTTCCTCCTCACCTCCAGCCTCACTCTCCCCACCTCCACCTTTGATCCATTCCCTCCACTCCTGTCACTCCCTCACACCCTCAAAAGTCCCTCCCCAGCTTTTTTGGAGCCCCTTCAGATCCTGGCAGGCCACAAGAAGGTCCCCTGGGAGCCTCCTCTGCTCCAGCCTGCACAGCCCCAACTCTTTCAGGCTGTGCTCACAGCAGAGCTGCTGCAGCCTCTCAGCATCCTCCTGGCCCTGCTCTGGACACTCTCCAGCATCTCCACAGCCCTCTTGTCCCAGGGGCTCCAGAGCTGGATGCAGGACTCCAGGTGGGGTCTCAGCAGAGCAGACCAGAGGGGGAGAATCCCCTCCCTGGCCCTGCTGGCCACACTGCTGCTGCTGCAGCCCAGCCTCTGCTTGGCTTTCTGGGCTGCAAGTGCACACTGCTGGCTGCTGCTGAGCTTCTCCTCCAGCAGCACCCCCAAGTCCCTCTCCTCAGGGCTGCTCTCCAGCCTGGCACTGCCCAGCCTGGATTGGTGCTTGGCATTGCCTCCACCCAGCTGCAGGACCTTGCCCTTGGTCTCGTTGAACCTCCTGAGCTTGGCTTGTGCCACCTCTGCAGCCTGTGGTGTGGGCAGCAAACTTGCTGAGGCTGCACAGTCAGGGGGTTGGCCTGGATGAGCTTGGAGTTCTCTTCCAACCTGGTTGATTCTATGACCTGATCTAAGAGGTTATGGCTGGACTCAGTGATCACAAGACCTTTCCCAACCAGGTGATTGCATGATTTGAAGAGCTCTGGACCTAGTTTTTATTACTAAGTCCTGCTTTCAAGACTTCAGATCTTCTAGAAGGATGAAGTTTCCTCTCAAAGGAACTGCTCAAGCCTTGCTCACAGACTAAACAGGAGGGTATCAGAGTATCATCAGGGTTGGAAGAGACCTCACAGATCATCAAGTCCAACCCTTTACCACAGAGCTCAAGGCCAGACCATGGCACCAAGTGCCACGTCCAGTCCTGCCTTGAACAGCTCCAGGGACGGCGACTCCACCACCTCCCCGGGCAGCCCATTCCAGTGTCCAATGACTCTCTCAGGGAAGAACTTTCTCCTCACCTCCAGCCTAAATCTCCCCTGGCACAGCCTGAGGCTGTGTCCTCTTGTTCTGGTGCTGGCCACCTGAGAGAAGAGAGCAACCTCCTCCTGGCCACAACCTCCCCTCAGGTATCACTTCCCACCAAGGTAGATGGGAATGGAGGCTCCCCTCTGTGCTTCACATGAGTCATCAGGCAAACCTTCCTGAAAGCCTCCTGTCAAGCAGGCTTCACCCTGAAGGCAGCCTCAGAAAGCACAAAGTGTTTTTCTCAGCCCGTGCCTGGAGTCCTGCAGCTAATTAATCCATGCAGTTACAAAAGGACTGCTTGGGAATACACAGGGAGCAGCTGAGTTCAGGACATGAAAGGAAACATCAGAACAGGAAACCTCCACAGCTCCCCTGGTCCATAACAGATCTCCTTAGCAGCAAATCCCATTTCTTTTTCCACCTTAAGTAAAATCCTCTGTGTCAATCCCTGGGTTCTCTCTCTCTCCCTCCCTCCCTCCCCCCCCTTCCCTCCCTCCCTCCCTCCCTCCCTCCCTCCCTCCCTCCCTCCCTCCCTTCCTTCCTTCCTTCCTTCCTTCCTTCCTTCCTTCCTTCCTTCCTTCCTTCCTTCCTTCCTTCCTTCCTTCCTTCCTTCCTTCCTTCCTTCCTTCCTTCCTTCCTTCCTTCCTTCCTTCCTTCCTTCTTTTTTAACTCAGCCTGATGAACTTGAGAGTGTGAAAGCCCTGAGGAAGGATTCTGGGCTCTGCAGCACTGACTTTAACAGGATTGCACTTGGGAAAGAACATCCCCACCCCCCTCCCAGAGTGCTTCATATGCTTTGGGTTGGAGAGGACCTTAAAGCTCATTCAATTCCAGACCCCCTGCCATGGGCAGGGACACCTCCCACCAGCACAGGTTGCTCAAGGTCTCATCCAACCTGCAGGGGACACCTCCAGGCAGGGAGCATCCACAACCATAGAGTCATAGAATGAAGCAGGTAGGAAGAGAGCTCCAAGCTCCTCCAGTCCAACCTAGCACCCAGCCCTGCCCAACCAACCAGAGCATGGCACTAAGTGCCCCAGCCAGGCTTGGCTGCAACACCTCCAGGGATGGTGACTCCACCACCTCCCTGGGCAGCCTGACTCATTCCTTTTGTCCACCAGTGACATGTGGGATTTAAAAGCTGGCCAGATATGAGGAGACTGAGGAGGATTATGCAGACCCCTGCAGCAGTGGCAGTGTGGCTCCTTCTCTGCCATCAGCTAATGGCACAGCTTCACAGAATCACAGAACCTGAGAGGCTGGCAGGGACCTCCAGAGCTCATCCAGTCCAACCCCCCTGCCAAGCAGCATCACCCAGGGCAGTGCACACAGGAATGCACCCAGGTGGGTTTGGAAAGGCTCCAGAGAAGGAGACTGCACAACCTCTCTGGGCAGCCTGCCCCAGGGCTCTGTCACCCTCACACCAAAGAAGTTTCTCCTCACGTTGAGCTGAAACCTTCTCTGTTCCAGTTTGGATCCATTGCTCCTTGGCTTACTGCTGTGCATCATGGAAAAGGGATTGGCTCCATCCACTTGCCCCCCACCCCTCAGAGATTCACAGACATTGATCTGATCTCCTCTCAGCCTTCCCCTCTCCAGACTAAACAGCCCCAGGGCTCTCTGTCTTCATAGAGGAGATGCTCAAGGCCCATCTCTTACATCTGAACCATGAGGAACACAGATTCAGGCTTAGACCTGGTGAGATCCAGAGAGGAATGAAGTGCCTGACCATCAGGCAGCCTGCAACAGGGCACCTGCCGTGCCAGGGATGGAAACCACCTCTGTGCCACACACACCAGTGCTGCTTGGGAGCATAGGCTGACTGTGGAGCACAATCCTGGCCCTGCCACCTCCTCCTCCACCACTGAGCCTGGGTTTCACTGCAGGCAGCACATGGGCTGGGCAGTGGGAGTGAAAGAATGCCACAGAGTGCTGTGCATGCAGCTAAGGTCTCTCTGAGTGCTTCACCAAATGCCCTCTGCTGCTTTACGTCTCCTACAACCATGGAATGGTTTGGCTTGGAAGGGACCTAATAGGATGAGAGGAAACAGCCTCAAATTGCACCAGGGGAGGTTTAGCTTAGGCACAAGGAACAGTTTCTGCCCCAAAAGCATTGTCAGGTCCTGGCCCAGGCTGTCCAGGGTAGTGGTGGAGTCCCCATCCCTGGAGGGGTTTCAAAGCTGTGTGGGTGTGGAGCTGAGGGCAATGTTTTAGTGGTGACCAATGGTTGGGTTTGATGATCTTAAAGGTCTTTCCCTTTCCTCTCATCTCTTTTCTGATCTTAAAGGTCCAAACCACCTGTGCCCATGCTTACAGGTGCCAGCTCTGAGGGCAGCCATGGGGACACAGCTCCTGCATCACTCAGCCACTCACACACACCTCAGAGCACACAGTGCTGATGGAGCTGCTCTGGTCCAGCCTCTGCCTCTCTGGGCAGGCATGGCCAGTGGGTGTCTGGGGGAAGGGGGAGGAAACCTTACTCTAATAAATACCTCAGGTTCAGCACTGACACAGCTGAGGGTTTCCAGGCTGCTGGATGTCTCTCTTTTTAGCTCCCCAGACACACACCAGACTTGCTTCAGAAACTCTGCCTGCTACCTCCCAGCAGCAGAGTCAATATGGGGGACGTTAATGGGAGGTGATATCACTCAGCTGCTGAATGGCTTTAACAAGGAATTAATGCTGCCCTCTAATTTCTGTGGTCAGCAATGCTCAGTCTACATGAAAGACCTCTGGAGAAGCACAGAAGCTGCTGATCACCAGCAGGGTTCTGCACTGTGGCCACAACAAGCCCAAGCAGCACTACAGGCTGGGGACAGAGGGGCTGAGAGCAGCCAGGCAGAGAGGGAGCTGGGGGTGGTGGGAGAGAGGAGCTGCAGAGGAGGCAGCAGAGTGCCCAGGTGGGCAGCAGAGCCAATGGCATCCTGGGCTGGCTCAGGAGCAGTGTGGGCAGCAGGACAAGGGAGGTTCTTGTGCCCCTGTGCTCAGCACTGCTCAGGACACCCCTGGAGTGCTGTGTCCAGTTCTGGGCTCCTCCATTGCAGAGAGCTGTTGAGGTGCTGGAAGGTGTTTGGAGCAGGGCAGCAAGGCTGGGGAGGGGCCTGGAGCACAGCCCTGTGAGGAGAGGCTGAGGGAGCTGGGGGGGTGCAGCCTGCAGCAGAGGAGGCTCAGGGCAGAGCTCATTGCTGCCTGCAGCTGCCTGCAGGGAGGCTGTAGCCAGGTGGGGTTGGGCTCTGCTGCCAGGCAGCCAGCAGCAGAAGGGGACACAGCCTGAAGCTGTGTCAGGGCAGGTCTAGGCTGGATGTGAGGAGGAAGTTCCTGGCAGAGAGAGTGATTGGCATTGGAATGGGCTGCCCAGGGAGGTGGTGGAGTGGCCGTGGCTGGAGGTGTTGCAGCCAAGCCTGGCTGGGGCACTTAGTGCCATGGTCTGGTTGGTTGGGCAGGGCTGGGTGCTAGGTTGGGCTGGCTGAGCTTGGAGGTCTCTTCCAACCTGCTTGATTCTATGGTTCTAGAATGTTACTAACACTCAAGGCTGTTTTGTCACCTTTGCTGTGCAGTTTAGCCATGCCAGTGTGCACTACAGACAGTTGGTACCAGACAGCAGGCAGCCAGGACCATCCATATGGTGTGAGGGTTGCTAAGACCTGTTAAGTTGCCTCTACATGAGGACCTCAGCAGACATGGAGGCACGGGGATGGCCTAGGTCTCACCTCATGCCACGTAGCCTAATTATTTCATGGTAACATCTTTAATGCATCTTGGAAGCTTGGAAGGGCTCCTCTCAAGCCTAATTGCAAGGCTTTGTGAGAAAGCAATCACTGCTCCCAGGCATTTGCCCAGGGTTGTGCTGCCTTTTGCCTTTGTACCATCAGTCAAGCAAACCACTCTTGAGCAGCCTCTGCAGTCTGGCTCCCTTTTTAACCTCTCCTGTAGAACCTTTGGATGTGATTATCCTTTCCCTATTGGTTCATCCCTGGCGAGCGGCGATGCCTATTTGGAGCTGGCATTAGCGTGCTCAGCAAACAAAGAGGAGACATGAAAGGAGGAAAGGGAGCAGTTAAGTTGAAAGTCTCTCAGATGGGCTTGGAAATTATTTGTTATCCAAGGAGAATCAACCTTTCATCTGCTTTCACCCGGGGTCCCTTCCTGCGGTGAGGAGCAGAGGAGGAGGAGGAGGAGGGCAATCCACCGGCCCCAGCTAAGGAGTCCGCCAAGGGCTCCAGCTGGTGTCAGATGGGAGAAGGCTCCCTCGGGGTGTGAGCCTGAACACTTGATCCCGGGGCTGCAGCACTACAAAGCCTCAGGCTGACCAGAGGCATTTTCACCATGCCAGTCACTCCTCCTGCCTCTCAGGAACAGTAAAGTCAAGTCTAAATCCCCTGCACCCTGCCAGCGGGCAGCTGCCTGCCTGCCCGCCCGGCCTGCCTGGCTGGCATGCTGGGTGCCTACAGCAGCCCCAGCAGCAGCTCTGGGTGCCGTGGCCACTCACCACAGAAGGGCTGAGCCACGTTAAAACAGGGCTGCCCCTCGCTGCCAGTGTGAGGGTGGAGAGAAAGGCAGAGGTGGGTAAGGTGGAGCAGCAAGCGGAGCCTTGCGCGGGCTGCGGGAGATGCTCCGCCAAGGGCATGCTGATCTCCATCCCTCATAGCAGAGTGGCTCCACAGACCTCCTGGGAGTAAACACACAGCAACTGTGACCTTTTGAAGCTATCTTCCACTGAGTACTAGTCCTCTCTCATCACACCACCGTTAATTGTCCTCTAATAAACACATTCCCTCAGCAGTCAGTAGGAGTTGGACACAAGGGCTCCAACCGCTCATGAAGACTGCTCTGCTCCAGCTGTTCCTCTGGTATTGATCCTGGAGATATGCTTTGTGTGGGCTCCAGAGTCAGTTTAAATAGGACTAAAAGGGACAGGGCTGCCACAGCTCATGTTGCTGGTGTCCCAAGGGACATTTATTCCTCTCCCAACCAACCTAATTTGTCTGCATTTTGTCTCCTCAGCGTATTTAGTGCTTACTCCTCAAAGTATTTCGGTGTTGGACTCCTCAAAGCCTTTCAAGAGCTGAGCCAGAAGTATCCAAAGAGCTTCTCTTAAATCCTGACTTGTATATTCAGACCTCTCATCTCTGCAGAGCAAGCTGGACACTATACTCAGTTATCAGAGAAGAACAGAACCTTAGAGGCTGGAAGGGACCTCCAGAGCTCATCCAGTCCAACCTCCCTGCCAGGCAGCATCACCCAGGGCAGTGCACACAGGAATGCATCCAGGTGGGTTTGGAAAGGCTCCAGAGAAGGAGACTGCACAACCTCTCTGGGCAGCCTGCTCCAGGGCTCTGACACCCTCACATGGAAGAAGTTCCTCCTTATGGAATCAGAGAATGGTTTAGGTTGGAAGGGACCTCAAAGCTCAGCCAGTTCCAACCCCCCACCATGGGCAAGGACACCTCCCACTAGAACAGGATCCTCAAGGCCTCATCCAACCTGGTCCTGAACTCCTCCAGGGAGGTTGTGGAGCACAGAAGCACAGAATGTGATCAAAGATGTGCAGTTCTGCAGCCCTCAGCACAAGCAGGACATGGAAGTGTTGAAGCCAGTGCAGAGGAGGCCACCAAGATGCTGAGAGGGCTGCAGCAGCTCTGCTGTGAGCACAGGCTGAGAGAGTTGGGGCTGTGCAGCCTGGAGAGGAGAAGGCTTGGAGGAGAGCTTGGAGTGGCCTTGCAGGATCTGAAGGGGGCTGCAGGAGGGCTGGGGAGGGACTATTGACAAGGTCTGGTAATGAGAGGAGGAGGAGGAATGGGTATGGAGTGGCAGAGGGGAGATTGAAAGTGGATGGTAGGAAAAGGTTGTTTGCAGTGAGGGTGATGAGAGACTGGCACAGGTTGGGGGTGGTGAGACACTGGCACAGGTTGCCCAGTGTCTCTTTGATCCCATTCTGTGCTTCTGTGCTCCACAACCTCCCTGGAGGTGTTCAGGACCAGGCTGAATGAGGCCTTTTAGCAACCTGTTCTAGTGGGAGGTGTCCCTGCCTATGGCAGGGGGATTGGAATTGGATAAGCTTTGAGGGCCCTTCCAGCCTAACCCATTGGATGGATGGAAGCTGCAGCACAGGAGGTTCCAGCTCAACACAAGGGGGAACTTCTTGACTGGAAGGGTCCCAGAGCCCTGGCACAGGCTGCCCAGAGAGGTTGTGGAGTCTCCTTCTCTGGAGCCTTTCCAGGCCTGTCTGGATGTGTTCCTGTGTGCCCTGAGCTAGATTGTGTGGTCCTGCTTTAGCAGGAGGGTTGGACTCAATGATCTCTTTGGGTCACTTCCAACCCCTGACATCCTGTGAGCTGTGATCCTGTGATTCTATGCTTCTGTGATTCTATGCTTCTATGATTCTATGCTTCTATGATTCTGTGTTTCTATGCTTCTGTGATTCTATGCTCCTATGATTCTATGCTTCCATGATTCTGTGATTCTATGATTCTGTGTTTCTATGCTCCTATTATTACTGTCTACAACTACCTGAAGGGGCATTGTAGCCAGGTGGGGGTGGCCTCTTCTCCCAGGCAACCAGCAACAGAACAAGGGGACACAGGCTCAAGTTGTGCCAGGGTAGGTATAGGCTGAATGTTAGGAAGAAGTTCTTCACAGAGAGAGTGATTTCCCATTGGAATGGGCTGCCCAGGGAGGTGGTGGAGGCACCATCCCTGGGGGTCTTCAAGAAGAGACTGGATGAGGCACTTAGTGCCATGGTCTGGTTGATTGGTTAGGGCTGGGTGCTAGGTTGGACTGGATGATCTTGGAGGTCTCTTCCAACCTGGCTGATTCTATGATTCTGTGATTCTGTGATTCTGTTTCTATGATTCTGTGTTTCTATGACTCTATGCTTCTATGTTTTTATGCTTCTACAACAGTCAGCCCCTTTAGATTCCCTTTAGATGTGGTAAACACATACCAGATCTACAGCCCAAGGTGTCTGGGTACTTCTCTGTCACATGCAGCCCACAGCTGGCACCTCTGCTGAAACCTCACACAGAAGATGGGTTGCTGGCAGTCAGGCTCTTAGAATCACAAGCTGAGAAAGCCAAGACTGCTGAGAAGTGTTCTTAGAGAAGTAAACACAAGCCCATGGGGCATCACTGCTTTAGGTTTGATGAGGACCTGTTAATGCTCTTCCCGTCCTCCATCACCACCTAACCAGGTTTCCTGACCATAAGATCACAAACCAGGTCCAGGAGGAGCATCCCTGGAGACAGTCATTACCATCAGGCTGCTGCTCCTCCAAGCTGCTCATTAATTGGGCTTCCCAAGCGCTGCTGCTCTGCCTGGCTGCAGCTCTAAAGCCCAGAGGGAAGAGGTTTTTCTCTGGTGAGGGTTTTTCATTTCTTGTTTCCCTCTTCATTTTAGTTAGGGAAGGTGGCAGATTGTTTGATTTGAGATGTGGTTAGAAAGCAGACCCTGTTAGAAGAAAGATCTGGAGGTGCTGGGATGTGTCCAGAGAAGGGCCACGAGGATGAGCTCCTCTGCTATGTGGGCAGGATGAGAGAGTTGGAGCTGTGCAGGCTGGAGAGGAGAAGGCTCCCAGGAGACCTTACTGAGGCCTTCCAGTATCTGAAGGGGGCTATGAGAAAGCTGAGGAGGAACTTTTTAGGGTGTCAGATAGTGACAGGACTAGGGGAAGGGATCCAAGCTATTAAATTAGATGTTAGGAAGAAGCTCTTCACCATGAGGGTGATGAGACACTGGCACAGGTTGCTCAGGGAGGTGGTGAAAGCCTCATCCCTGGAGGTGTTTAAGGCCAGGCTGGATGTGGCTCTGAGCAATCTGATCTAGTGTGAGGTGTCCCTGCTCATGGCACAGGGGTTGGAACTGGATGATCTTTGAGATCCCTTCCAACCCTGTCAGTTGTGTGATTCTGTGTTTCCTGAGGCTTGCATCTCGTCAGGAATGGTCTCAGTGCCAGCCTCCCAGCTCCACCAGCACTGTGGCACCTAAGGACACTCCAAGGTGCCATGAATGCTACCTTACAGGCTGATGACAGCAGCACCTCTCCAGCCTGTTGATCCTGAGGCAGGAGGAAGGAATTATTGCCCTGCTCTGAGCTTTCAGCCAAGGTCAGCTCTCAGGACCTTTCAGTTATTCAGGAGAAGCTTTCCACATTGGCAAAGCAAACTTGTCTGACATTGCTTTTGTTGGCTGTGTTAGAGTTACTCTGGCACTCCAGGAGCTGAAATAACTCTGGGCAGCAGACATGGACACAAGGGACAGAGCAGGCTGCTGTAATTTGTTAAATCAAAGCCTTCAGTCACGAGGCCAGAAATATTTGCAGGGGGAGGGAGCTCAGAATAGAAGTGGAACATCAAAGAATTTTGGCCACTTGGTGTACCACGAAGATCTCCCAACCCTGGTGTTTTCACAGCTGATTTTAAGAGCCAGGTCTCAGTATCTGTGTTGTAACTCTGTAGTCAAAGCACCATGACCCTGCCTTGGCAGGGAGGTTGGACCTGGTGATCTCTGGAGGTCATTAGAATCATAGAATCATAGAATCAACCAGGCTGGAAGGAATCAATCAGGCTGGAAGAGAGCTCCAAGCTCATCCAGTCCAACCTAGCACCCAGCCCTGCCCAACCAACCAGACCATGGCACTAAGTGCCCCAGCCAGGCTTGGCTGCAACACCTCCAGCCACGGCCACTCCACCACCTCCCTGGGCAGCCCATTCCAATGCCAATCACTCTCTCTGCCAACAACTTCCTCCTAACAGCCAGTCTGAACCTCCCCTGGCACAACTTGAGACAGTGTCCCCTTGTTCTGGGTGCCTGGGAGCAGAGTTCAACCCCACCTGGCTCCAACCTCCCTTCAGGCAGCTGCAGACAGCAGTGAGATCACCCTGAGGTCCCTTCCAACCTCTGAAGCTCTCTGATTCTGCGACACAGACTCACAGACTTTTTGTTTCCCCCTCCAAGTCCATCAAAGGCTTCACCTGGCCCAGCTCCAAGACGGGAGAGCCACCAGACCTGGCAGAGCTGGCTAGGGAGAGTTGAGTAAGAGCTGTGAGAAGCACTCCACTTGTATTGGTGTCATCCTTCACCTTGATGATAACTAAAAATAAAGTGCTGCAACAATCAAGGAGATTGACTAAGACAGATGCTGCTTTTAGCATGTGTACTGTAATTAACTCACACAGGGCTAGAAAGCTCCATCTCAGCCTCTTCCCACAGTGGAGGAAGTTTGGCTTCCTAATAATAGGAGCTGGTAACACATGTTGAATTATAAAGCAATCAAAGTTGGTTTTGGCAGGAACAATCCAGGCTCCTCTTGCCTCCATCAATCCCCAGCCCTTTCAGGCGCTCATCTCCCAGGGGGCAGCCTGCTTTTCTCCCAGCTCCTTCTGGATTCCTTCCCTCTGGCACAAATCCCTGAGGGTGGGAGGGGTGGGTTGCCTCCTCTGGACCTGCTCTCCCATGCCATACGGTCTGCACCCAGGGGCTGGCGAGCGGCCGCGGCGGCTGAGCCGCAGGTGCGTTGGGCATCGCACACCCCCGCACCGAACCTGCCGCAGCTCTCAGCTGCACCTCCCCCCCCCAGAACTGCCCCAAACGGGCCCTTGCCTGAGCAGTGGGGACAAGGAGCTTGGCTGCCCACTGCCACTGTGCAGCCTGCTGCGCGGTGTCCTCCCCTGGCCTCCGTCTGCGGCTCAGCCTCGGTGGTAAACCTCACTTAGCACTCTCCAGCCTGGCGTCTGCCTCACAAATCCTCTCCTAATGCCAGGCTTCAGATCCTGCTCCCAAACAGCCTTAGCACCTTTCCTGCCTGGGGAGCAGCTGATTCACCAGCTGGCTTGGGGAGCTCGCTGGGGGCACCAGTTCTCTCCTGCCTGCCTCAGCTTCTCTCTTACTCTGCAGCCCCTCAGCTGCACTCTCCTTGCTTACTTATTCCCTACGAGGAGAGGCTGAGGGAGCAGGCATCCTGGGCTGGCTTAGGAGCAGTGTGGCCAGCAAGATCAGGGCAGTCCTTCTGCCCCTGCATGCAGCACTGCTCAGGCCACACCTGGAGTGCTGTGTCTAGTTGTGGGCCTCTCAGGTTAAGAAAGATGTTGAGGTGCTGGAAGGTGTTTGGAGAAGGGCAGCAAGGCTGGGGAGGGGCCTGGAGCACAGCCCTGTGAGGAGAGGCTGAGGGAGCTGGGGGGGTGCAGCCTGCAGCAGAGGAGGCTCAGGGCAGAGCAACGAGTTGCGACCTTGGGACTGCCTAACTGGGGACCTGCCTGCCACCGGCAGCCTGACCCTGCCCAACCGAGCCCCGATACAGGCAACGACCTAACAACGAGTTGTGACTTTGGGACTACCTAACTGGGGACCTGCCTGCGACCCTGCCCAACCGAGCCCCGATACAGGCAACGACCCAGTAACGACCTAGGAAGGAGTTGCCACCCTGGGACTGCCTCACTGGGGACCTGCCTTCGACCCTGCCCAACCGAGCCCCGATGCAGGTAACGACCCAGTAACGACCCAGCAACGTGTTGCGACACTGGGACTGCCTAACTGGGGACCTGCCTGCCACCGGCAGCCTGACCCTGCCCGACCGAGCCCCAGTACAGTAACGGCCCAGCAACGACGCAGCGAGTTGCGACCTTGGGACTGCCTAACCGGGGCCTTGCTTACCAGCGGCAGCCTGACCCTGCCCGACCGAGCCCCGATACAGGCAACGACCTAACAACGAGTTGTGACTTTGGGACTGCCTAACTGGGGACCTGCCTGCGACCCTGCCCGACCGAGCCCCAATGCAGGTAAGGACCCAGCAACGACCTGCGACCTTGGGACTGCCTGACTGGGGACCTGCCTGCGGCCGGCAGCCTGACCCTGCCCGACCGAGCCCTGATACAGGCAACGACCTAACAACGAGTTGTGACTTTGGAACTACCTAACCGGGGACCTGCCTGCGACCCTGCCCGACCGAGCCCCAATGCAGGTAAGGACCCAGCAACGACCTAGGAAGGAGCTGCGACCCTGGGACTGCCTGACTGGGGACCTGCCCACCATCGGCAGCTTGACCCTGCCCGATCGAGCCCCGATGCAGGTAACGACCTAGCGATGAGTTGCAACCTTGGGACTGCCTGACTGGGGACCTGCCTACGACCGGCAGCCCTGACCCTGCCCGACCGAGCCCCAGTACAGTAACGACCCAGCAACGAGCTGCAACCCTGGGACTGCCTAACTGGGGCCTTGCTTACCACCGGCAGCCTGACCCAGTCCGACTGAGCCCCAATGCAGGCAACGGCCCAGCAACGAGCTGCGACCTTGGGACTGCCTGACTGGGGACCTGCCCACCATCGGCAGCTTGACCCTGCCCGATCGAGCCCCGATGCAGGTAACGACCTAGCGATGAGTTGCAACCTTGGGACTGCCTGACTGGGGACCTGCCTGCCGCCGGCAGCCTGACCCTGCCCGACCGAGCCCCAGTACAGTAACGACCTAGCAATGGCTGTGACAAATTTCGAGGACAAAAATCTCAAAGTCCAATCAGAATTTATTTAATTACAACGAGCAAGCAGGATAAGAGGCAAGAATCAGCGCTGGACGACAAGGGGGAGTCCCCGCTCCGCCCGCCGCCGCTGCTGACAGGTCCCCTTCGAGGTAAAGAAGCGCTCTGCGCATGTGCGGTGCTGTCGCCGAGGGGTTTCTTCCGACCCCCTGGGGATCGCTTGGCGGGAAACCTCTCAGGCGAGGCAGGCGGGAAAATCCTCTCAGGCAGGGCAGACCTCTGACCTGGGCTTCTGGAACTCAAAACTTATTAAAAGCCTTCTATTACCTTATTTTAGTGAACAAAACATATTGTTCCCTATCACAATGACCTAGCAACGAGTTGTGACTTTGGGACTACCTAACTGGGGACCTGCCTGCCACCGGCAGCCTGACCCTGCCCGACCGAGCCCCGATACAGGCAACGACCTAGCAACGACCTAGCAACGAGTTGCGACACTGGGACTGCCTAACTGGGGACCTGCCTACGACCCTGCCCGACCGAGCCCCAGTGCAGGTAAGGACCCAGCAACGACCTAGGAAGGAGTTGCGACCCCGGGACCTGCCGTGCCGCCGCTCTGGCCCCGCCGCGCCAGCCGAGGGCTGCCTCCTTGCCGTACACAGCGCTCAGTGGGACTGCTCCAGCCCGCAAGCCTGCACCCTGCTGTGCCCAGGCGGCTGCTGACCACCCCATGGCTCCCTGAGAGCCACGGCAGACCTCTCTGGCGTCCGTGGGCCCTCTCGGACGGTGTGCTCCATCTGGGCTGACCAAGCAGCACAGCGCCGCGGCAGCATCACCACCCGAAGGCCACCTCCTGGCTTTCACTGCGTATCTTTTCCTGTTGATGCTTTTGGAGCGCGGATACTGAGACTTCTGGCCGGTGAGTACCCGAACTCTCTTTGCTCAAGTTTGGAAAGGTTTATGCTTGACCTTTCAGCAGCAGTTTGTGCTGCCAGGCTCTCTGGTCAGAAACCTTTCTAAAGGCTTTCCCTGCGTCGTTTAATTTGACTCTATAGATGCATCCTGCAAGGCAGTTTCACCAGCCCCATCATAGAATCTGTCTGTGCTCGTTGGAAAGAAGGTTGGGGAAGTTTTCTTTGCATGATAATTACATTGGCCTCATTACAGTTCACTCCTAACCCAGATTCAACACATCCTCCCCCCCAATAGTATTTGTGTGCTCTTAGTGTGTGCATTGAGGTCTTCAAGAAGAGCCTGGATGAGGCACTCGGTGCCATGGTCTAGTTGACTGGATAGGGCTGGGGGATAGGTTGGGCTGGATGAGCTTGGAGCTCTCTTCCAACATGGTTGATTCTATGATTCTGTGATCTGCACACATCCTCATTCTTGAAGGGACCTCTCCAAAGGAGAAACATGAGGCTGCTCTGACCCAGAGGCACAGGCATGCAGACAGCATTTGGCTGCACCTCCCAAAGCAAAATGAACATCAGCTTCCAGTGCTTGAAGGGGGCTACAGGAGAGCTGGGGAGGGACTTGTCACAAGGGTGATGTGACGTAGTGATGGTAGGACGTAGTGATGGTAGGATGTAGTGACACTATAAGGAACAATGGCTTTGGCTTCTGGGGAGGGATAGAGGGCAGAGACCCCAGCAGGCATGCAGTACCCTGGGTGAACAAGACACAAGTGGTAGTTCCTGACTGCCTGCTCCAGTGAAGAGCCAATAGGTTGAGCCCTGCCTGTGATTGGTGTAAGACCAAACTTTCAGTCTTGGGCACTGCAATACAAGAGAGATGTGGAGGTGCTGGAGTGGGTCCAGAGGAGGGCAAGGAAGGTGGGGAAGGGCCTGGAGAATAAATCTTATGAAGAGAGACTGAGGGAGCTGGGGATGGTTGGTATGAGGAAGAGGAGGTTGAGGGCAGAGTTCATTGCTGTCTACAGCTACCTGAAGGGACATTGTGGAGAGGCTGTTGGTGGGCTCTGCTCACAGGTAGCTGGAGACAGAACAAGGGGGAATGGCCTCAAGTTGAGGCTGGGGAGGTTTAGATTGGACATTAGGGAAAAGTTTTTCATGGAGAGAGTGGTCAGGGACAGCAATGAGCTGCCCAGGGAGGTGGTGGAGTCACCCAGCCTGGCTGTGCTTAAGGGTGGTTTGGATGTGGTGCTTAGGGAGATGTTTTAAGGTGACTCATGTAGAGTAGGGTTCTAGGTTGGCCTTGGTGCTCCTGAGGGGCTTTGCCAGCCTGCATGGTGCTGTGATTGTGTGACCCAGCCTGATGCTTGCCACTGTTCTCTTCGGCTGGTACCCAAGGCAGTGGTTGCTCCCAGCTCAAGCACAGTGCCAAGGGGAGGCAAAGAGGATTGGATGTAAGAAATCAGTGTAGCTTCCCTGCTGCTGTGTTAAACAAGAGGAGGCATGGAGCAGGAGAGCATTCCTGTGTTGGAGGAGAAGGACAGGCACAAAGGAGCAGTAACCATGTGAGCTAAGCAAGCCCTGCAGAGTTTACTGTCCCTTCTGACTTCCACCCCTGTCTGCTGAGCTTCCTAATGAGCACATGTGACTTCACTTCACATCACTTCAGCTGATGCAGATCAGGTCGGCTCCTCTCTGGTTGTGTGTTACCAGCAGCAACAGGGAGGTCACATCCCTGATGCCCTCATTAGAGACAGCAATGGTAGCCCTGGGCAATCTGGGTGCTGCTTTGCTGCACGCAGGCACATCTAAGGAGGGGATGCTCAACAGCAGGTCCTGAGTGTGCCTAAACCCTAGGAGGTCCCAGCAGAAGGTGAAAGGCTTTCAGCTTGCCCTGTAACTTAAGAGCTCCCTTTGCTGCAGCAGCCTGCCTGTGGGGCTAGCATCTGAGGCACTTAGTACCATGGTCTCTTCCAACCTGGTTGATTCCATGATTCTATGATTCTGTGATTGGCTAGGGCTGGGTGCTAGGTTGGACTGGATGGGCTTGGAGGTCTCTTCCAACCTGGTGGATTCTATGAGTCTATCTCAGAGGCAGGCTGCAGCGTGCCAGAGGTGCTCTGCATGGTGGCTGTGCCACACTTGACTTTTCTCCATGAGGGAAAGGCATCGTGGGGAGCCCATCAAAGTTAGAGGACCCTTTGTATCATGATACTGCCACATAGAGTCATAGGATGTCAGGGGCTGGGAGGCTTCCATTGTCATCAGCTTCCTGAGGACCCACCTGACTCTTTGGGTGTGCCCTTGAGCCCATTTCAGGGAGGCAGATACACTTGAGAAGGCTGAGAGACCTCACTGGAAGAAAGAGCACAGAATCAATGTTAGGAGCTGGAAGGGACCTCCAAAGCTCAGCCAGTCCAACCCCCCTGCCAGAGCAGGGTCACCCAGAGCAGATCACACAGAGGATGCATCCAGGCAGGTATTGAACACCTCCGGAGAAGGAGACTCCAAAACTCCCCATGGCAGCCTGTTCCAAGGCTCTATTACCCTCACAGGGAACAAAATCCTCCTCCTGTTTCCATGAAGCTATGCCTCAGCTTCCACCAGTGCCCCTTGTGCTGTCCCTGGGCATCACCCAGCAGAGCCTGGCTCAGCCTCCTGCCGCTCACCTGCACATCTTTAGAACCATGAATGAGGGCAGCCTTCAGGCTCCTTCTCTCCCAACTTTAGCCCCAGTTCCCTCAGGGCTTTACTTACAGCTCTGCCCTTCCCCTCAGAGAAGCATTCTGCACTGCAGCTTTGACTGAGAAAAGGAGCAGCTGCCTCTTGTGGGATGGGTTGGTCCAGCAGCTGGAGAAAAGGGCAGAGCAGGAGGCAAAGGCTGTGCTCACAGCACTGTCAGTACCAGGGAGGATCCAAGTGTTGCATTTCACAGCGTGAGGCTCTGCTCTGAGCCACCTTTCAAACAAAGCAGTGGTGCTTTGCTCCTGCTAGATAAGGAGATTTTGCCAAAGGTCAAGTTTGAGGGCACAGAAGTCACACACCACAGAAAACACAACGTGATGGACATTTGTGGCATCTCTTAGGCATATTTCTGGCATCCCTTAAGGCACTCCCAGGAGCACTAACCCCAGGAAGCAAGGTACCAGGATGTGCTCTCTTGCATCCCTGATTTTCCAAGCCTTCTATCTCACTGGAATTAGAACTTTGCATCTGAACATGCAAAGGCTCCTCAAAACATGTGCAATGGAAATGGAGCTCCCCCAGCTCTCTTCCAGCCCAGAAGAGGTGAGGGACAGCTCAGCTTCCTCAGGCTTGTGCCATTGGACCAAAGGTGAACCAAAAGTGACCTCCAGCCCTTCCAAAGGGAAGTTCAATCCAATCCTTAAAAATTGGGAATTGGAAACATGTGGCAAAGGCTTTGGCTGCTCTAACTTCTGAAGGTTTGCAGGTGGTTGCAGGTAGAAAACACTGCTCTGCATGTCCCAGTGGTTTCCAGCAGAGAAGGGACAGTGGCAAACCCACCACACAATGAATCACAGAGTAGTTTGGGTTGGAAGAACCCTTAAAGATCATCCAGTTCCAACCCCTCTGCTATGGGCAGGGCCACCTCCCACCAGCCCAGGTTGCTCATGGCCTCATCCAACCTGGCCTTGAATACCCCCAGGGAGGGAGCATCCACAGCCTCCCTGGGCAACCTGTGCCAATGTCTCCCCACTCTCACTCTCAAGAACTTCTTCCTCACCCCCAGTCTCAATCTATCCTCTTCCAGCCCAAAGCCTCTCATCCTGTCACTACAAGCCCTTGTCAAAAGTCTCTCCCCTGCTATCCTGTGGGTACTGGAAAGCTGCTCTAAAGTTTCCTCAGAGCCTTCTCTGTCTCTTTTGAACTGAGGAGCCCAAAACTGGACACAGTATTCCAGGGGTGATTTCACCAGGGCAGAGTAGAGGGGAAGGAGAACTTCCCTGGTCCTGCTGGCCACACTCTTTGGTGCAGCTTCCACCCATTGCTCCTTGTCCTATCCCAGGGAGCAAGTCATAGAATCATAGACTCAGTCAGGGTTGGAAGGGACCACAAGGAGCAGCCAGTTCCAACCCCCCTGCCATGCCCAGGGACACCCTACCCTAGAGCCTCATCCAACCTGGCCTTAAACACCTCCAGGGATGGGGCCTCAACCACTTTCCTGAGCAACCCATTCCAGGCTCTCACCACTCTCATGATGAACAGCTTCCTCTTCATGTGCCGTCTGAATCTCCACACTTCCAGCTTTGCAGAGGTGAGCAGAGCCTGTTCCCCCACTCCTGACCCCCAGCCCTCAGTTAGAAACATTGATTGAATCCCCTCTCAGTCTTCTCTTCTCCAGACTAAGCAACCCCAGGGCCCTCAGCCTCTCCTCATCAGGCAGTGCTCCTGTCCCCTCATCATCCTCCCAGCCCTTCACTGGACCCTCTCCAGCAGATCCCTGTCCCTCCTGCACTGGGTAGCCCAAGACTGAATGCAAACCTACAGCTACCTGAAGGGAGTTTGTGGCCAGGTGGAGCTGGTCCCAGGCACCCAGGGACAGAACAAGAGGAAACAGCCTCAAGCTGTGCCAGGGCAGGTTCAGGCTGGATGTTGTGAAGAAGTTGTTGTCAGAGAGAGTGATTGGCATTGGAATGGGCTGCCCAGGGAGGTGGTGGAGTCCCCATCCCTGGAGGTGTTTAAAAGGAGGCTGGAAGAGGCCCTTGGTGCCAGGGTTGAGTTAATTAGCAGGTGTTAGGTGATAGGTTGGACTCAATGATCCTAAAGGTCTTTTCCAACCTGGTTCATTCTGTGATTCTGACTCTGTGACTCTGCCTTAGAGAGACCTTTTCCTGTGCCACCCTGCCCCTACCAGCAGCAGCAGCAGCAAAGCTGTGCCAGCAGCACACTTCCATCCTGGAGCAGCAATGATTGGCATTGGAATGGGTTTCCCAGGGAGGTGGTGGAGTCCCCATCCCTGGAGGTGTTTAAGAGAAGGCTGCATGAGGCTCTTGGTGCCAGGGTTCAGTTAATGAGCAGATGTTGTGTGATAGGTTGGACTTGATGATCTCAAAGGTCTTTTCCAACCTGGTTCATTCTCTGATTCTGTGACTCTGCCTTGGAGAGACCTTTTCCTGTGCCATCCTGCTCCTGCTAGCAGCAGCAATAAAGCTGCTCCAGCAGCACACCTCCATCCTGGCACAGCAATGATTGGCATTGGAATGGGCTGCCCAGGGAGGTGGTGGAGTCCCCATCCCTGGAGGCGTTTAAGAGAAGGCTGGATGAGGCTCTTGGTGCCAGGGTTGAGTTAATGAGCAGGTGTTGGGTGCTAGATTGGACTCAATGATCTCAGAGGTCTTTCCCCACCTGCTTAGCTCCGTGGTTCTGCGCCATGCAGCAGGATTTGGCTGGCTGCTTTTCCTTTGGGCTCCTCAGTTGTCAAAATGCCATCAAAGCCTTTTCCAACCAGTTTCACTTAAAAAAAAGAAAAAGAGAAAAAAAAAGCATCCTAGCAAACCTGAGAGCTTCACAAAACACAACCCACAGAGCATCAAAGGCTCAGTTAGGAGGGTTGGTGAACTTGAGCAGCACCTTTGATGGAAACAGCCTGAGTTTGGAGTGTGTAATGAAACCCCAAACCATTCAAGTTTCACATGGTTGCAAATCTTTCTGCCAGCCCTGATCAAAGGTGTGTTCAGCAGAGGAGAAGCTTTGATTCTGCATCAGAGGGGACGTGCTGAAACTTTCAAAGCCAGGCCCTGGGATTTAGCTGAGCAGCTCTGCCCGTGGAGCCAGGCGGCCAAAGTCAGCAACGCCCAGGGGTGAGGCATGTGGGGATGGCAGCTTGGGATTGACTGCTGGTAGCCCTAACTGCCTTCCCAGGGGCAAGTTTGAGTGGCCCACACTGGTGTTCAGTTCCCCTCCCTCTGTGTTTGCTGCCCTCCCTACATAGCCCTTCCCAATGCTCCTGCCTGGCTTCTGACTGCTGGCTGCAGACACTGCTGCTCTGGAGCTCAGCAGGGCCTTGGGCAAACTGGCAGCACCAAGAGGTTGATGTTTCATCAAATCCCAGAATGGTTTGGGCTGGAAGGGACCCGAAAGATGATCTCAGTGCTTTGGTACTGTCTGCCAGAGCAAACTGGCAGCACCAAGAGGTTGATGTTTCATACAATCCCAGAATGGTTTAGGCTGGGAGAGACCTGAAAGATGATCTCAGTCCTTTGGTACTGTCTGCCAGAGCAAACTGGCAGCACCAAGAGGTTGATGTTTCATAGAATCACAGAATCCCAGAATGGTTTAGGCTGGGAGAGACCTGAAAGATCATCTCAGTCCTTTGGCACTGTCTGCCATAGCAAACTGGCAGCACCAAGAGGTTGATGTTTCATCGAATCCCAGAATGGCTTGGGCTGGGAGGGACCTGAAAGATGATCTCAGTCTTTTGGTACTGTCTGCCAGAGCAAACTGGCAGCACCAAGAGGTTGCTACTTCATAGAAGCACAGAATCCCAGAGTGGTTTAGGCTGGGAGGGACCTGAAAGGTCACCTCAAGTCCTTTGGCACTGTCTGCCAGAGCAAACTGGCAGCACCAAGAGGCTGATGTTTCATCGAATCCCAGAATGGCTTGGGCTGGGAGGGACCTGAAAGATGATCTCAGTCTTTTGGTACTGTCTGCCAGAGCAAACTGGCAGCACCAAGAGGTTGATGTTTCATCGAATCCCAGAATGGTTTAGGCTGGGAGGGACCTGAAAGGTCACCTCAAGTCCTTTGGCACTGTCTGCCATAGCAAACTGGCAGCACCAAGAGGTTGCTACTTCATAGAAGCACAGAATCCCAGAGTGGTTTAGGCTGGGAGAGACCTGAAAGATGATCTCAGTCCTTTGGCACTGTCTGCCATAGCAGACTGCAGCCCATGGCTTGGACAGGGGCACTCTCTGATGGGTTAGGACCTGACTGGGTAGGTGGGCACAGACATTGGCAGTGAATGGAGCCACATCCAGCTGGCAGCTGGCACTAGTGGTGTGCCCCAGGGATCAGCACTGGGCACAGTCCTGCTTCATATCTTCATTGATGATCTGTACCTGGGAATTGAGTCCAGCATCAGTAGGTTTGCAGACAACAGCAAGTTGGGAGCAACTGTGGATGTGTTAGAGGGCAGGAGGGCTGTGCAGAGGGACCTGGGCAGGCTGCATGGGTGGGCAGAGGTCAATGGGATGAGACTGAACAAGGCCAAGGGCAGGGTTCTGCACTTTGGCCACAACAACCCCAAGCACCACTACAGGCTGGGGCCAGAGAGGCTGAGAGCAGCCAGGCAGAGAGGGAGCTGGGGGTGGTGGGAGAGAGGAGCTGCAGAGGAGGCAGCAGTGCCCAGGTGGGCAGCAGAGCCAGTGGCATCCTGGGCTGGCTCAGGAGCAGTGTGGGCAGCAGGACAAGGGAGGTTCTTGTGCCCCTGTGCTCAGCACTGCTCAGGCCACACCTGGAGTGCTGTGTCCAGTTCTGGGCTCCTCCATTGCAGAGAGCTGTTGAGGTGCTGGAAGGTGTTTGGAGCAGGGCAGCAAGGCTGGGGAGGGGCCTGGAGCAGAGCCCTGTGAGGAGAGGCTGAGGGAGCTGGGGGGGTGCAGCCTGCAGCAGAGGAGGCTCAGGGCAGAGCTCATTGCTGCCTGCAGCTGCCTGCAGGGAGGCTGTAGCCAGGTGGGGTTGGGCTCTGCTGCCAGGCAGCCAGCAGCAGAAGAAGGGGACACAGCCTGGAGCTGTGCCAGGGGATGTCTGGGCTGGATGTTGTTAGGAAGTTGCTGTCAGAGAGAGTGATTGGCATTGGAATGGGCTGCCCAGGGAGGTGGTGCAATCCCCATCTCTGGAGGTATTTAAGAGGAGGCTGCATGAGGCATTTAATGCCATGGTCTGGTTAATGAGAAGGGTTAGGTGCTAGGTTGGACTCGATGATCTCAGAGGTCTTTTCCAGCCTGGTTGATTCTGTGACTCTGTGACTCTGTAGCACAGCACTCCAGAGGCCAAGCTGCTGTGTTGTGAGCAGGAGGCATTAGTGCTGCAGGACTGGTTGCTGACCCACATTGCAGCAGACAGGTGTGAAAGGCAAGCAGCACAGCTGGAGGAGGTGGGTGGGTTTCCCTGGCTGCCTGCACAGGTTCTCTCCAGCGGTTTGTGTCTATTTGGCCAGCACCACCTTGGATGGAGCAGGAAAGGAGCTGATATTTTTCCTTGCACTTGGTGATGAGCCCCAAATCCCCCCGGAGCCAGAGGCATATGTAAATGTCTGGGTTTAATACCACTGCCTCGCTGTGAAGTCTTCATTTGTGACAAAGATTTCCATGGCAACAGACTGGGCTCTCCAGCAGGACTCTGGTCCCCTCGGAAGAGCAGGGGGAAGGAGGGACCAGAGAAAGCAAAACGCTGCACAGAGTGCTAGAGAGAAGCAGCTGCAGGTGT
This sequence comes from Pogoniulus pusillus, assembly GCF_015220805.1. Classification (NCBI taxonomy): domain Eukaryota; kingdom Metazoa; phylum Chordata; class Aves; order Piciformes; family Lybiidae; genus Pogoniulus; species Pogoniulus pusillus. Next base: position 2,559,897 of record NC_087292.1, read on the forward strand.
TTATGTAAGCAGAGGTTCAGGCTCCAGCAGATCAAAACTCCCGAAGAGAGGGAATGCGCCTGGAAAGCTCTGCAAAGGATGCTGCTGCTGTGGGCTGGGGGGAGGTGAAGGACTTCTCCACCCCTCGCCTTTCCCGTGCACAGCACCAGAGTCCTTCCCTGCTCTGCTTTGCTGTGCCACTTGGCTGTGCCAAGGGACACGTCCCAGGTGCCTCAGGGGCAGAGCAGCACTTGTGGGCACTGCAGCCTCTGGTGCCTCAGGGGCAGAGCAGCACTTGTGGGCACTGCAGCCTCTGGTGCCTCAGGCAGGGCAGCACTTGTGGGCACTGCAGCCCCTGGTGCCACAGGGGCAGAGCAGCACTTGTGGGCACTGCAGCCCCAGGAGCCTCAGGCAGGGCAGCACTTGTGGGCACTGCAGCCTCTGGTGCCTCAGGGGCAGAGCAGCACTTGTGGGCACTGCAGCCCCTGGTGCCTCAGGGGCAGGGCAGCACTTGTGGGCACTGCAGCCCTCCAGCTCGAGGTGTGCAGAGCAGAGGGCAGATGAGGCTCCAAGCACCAGCAGGTGTAAGCTCCTATCACAGCCCTGCCAGACTTTTGCTCTATCCCCAAGTCACCTCCCTGGCCTGCTTCTGTTCTCCAAAGGCAGAGCAGCAGCAGCAGCTAGCACCTGCCAGACCCCTCCACAATTAGCCACAGGCTAAGCAGTGTTTAGATTGTGCCTTTAAACCCTCTGCTACCTGGCACAGCTTTGTCACGCCGGTGACTGCGACTGGCACAGCACAGGCTCATGGCAGAGGTTGGCTTCTTCTTCTCTGCTGGGGTTTTCTTCTCCTAAGAACACCCCATTTTGCAGGCAGCCTGGCAGGATCCCACCATCCATTCCCACATCCAGATTCCAATCACAGAGGCACAGAATTGATTAGGTTGGAAGAGGCCTCTAGGATCTTCCAGTCCATCCTAGCACCTAACCCTTCTCATTGACTAACCCCTGGCACCAAGTGCCTCATGCAGCCTCCTCTTAAACACCTCCAGCCACGGCCACTCCACCACCTCCCTGGGCAGCCCATTCCAATGCCAATCACTCTCTCTGCCAACAACTTCCTCCTCACATCCAGCGTAGACCTGCCCTGGCACAGCTTGAGGCTGTGTCCCCTTGTTCTGGTGCTGGCTGCCTGGCAGCAGAGCCCAACCCCACCTGGCTACAGCCTCCCTGCAGGCAGCTGCAGGCAGCAATGAGCTCTGCCCTGAGCCTCCTCTGCTGCAGGCTGCACCCCCCCAGCTCCCTCAGCCTCTCTTCACAGGGCTGTGCTCCAGGCCTCTCCCCAGCCTTGCTGCCCTTCTTCAAACACCTTCCAGCACCTCAACAGCTCTCTGCAATGGAGGAGCCCAGAACTGGACACAGCACTCCAGGGGTGTCCTGAGCAGTGCTGAGCACAGGGGCACAAGAACCTCCCTTGTCCTGCTGCCCACACTGCTCCTGAGCCAGCCCAGGATGCCATTGGCTCTGCTGCCCACCTGGGCACTGCTGCCTCCTCTACAGCTCCTCTCTCCCACCACCCCCAGCTCGCTCTCAGCCCCTCTGTCCCCAGCCTGTAGTGCTGCTTGGGGTTGTTGTGGCCAACTGCCCACCCACCCAGGCTTTTATAACAGTAGCCTTCTCTGTGGAGAATAAAAACAACTAAAGAGAGAGTTATACAGAGTGGTGGGAAGGAGGGGGGAGGGGTTAGGGGGAAATGTGCTTTGCCTTTGCAAGTCTTTCTGCATAAATGGCTCCAGACACATTAAAGTGAAATATGCCAGGCAAAGGTGCTGCCTTGGTGGTTAAATTGCCATGATGTGATCTATTTGTCAGCATCACAAGGGGCCACGGAGCCACTTACTGTAATACCTCAGTGAAAGTAACAAAATTATCAAGACCTAAAGCCCATTAGAAAGACAAACTCGGAAGAGTTTTCAGGAAGGAAAAAACAAAGCCCTTGGTGGCCCCAGCCCTTCCTGAACAAACCCTCTTAGAGCCTATCAGGCAGCAGCTGAGGGCTCAGTAATGCATGCAGCTATGAGCTGTACTGGTCTGGGTGAGGGGATTGAGTCCTCCACCAGTGAGTTTGCAGACAACACAGAAACCCAGAGTGGTTTAGGCTGGAAGGGACCTGAAAGATCATCTCAGTCCTTTGGTGCTGTCTGCCATAGCAGACTGCAGCCCATGGCTTGGACAGGGGCACTCTGTGCTGGGTTAGGACCTGACTGGGTAGGTGGGCACAGAGACTGGCAGTGAATGGAGCCACATTCAGCTGGCAGCTGGCACTAGTGGTGTGCCCCAGGATCAGTGCTGGGCACAGTCCTGCTTCATATCTTCACTGATGACCTGAATGAGCAGATTGAGTCCTCCATCAGTGAGTTTGCAGACAACAGTAAGTTGGGAGCAAGTGTGGGTCTGGAGAGCTCTGCAGAGGGACCTGGGCAGGCTGCATGGGTGGACACAGTCCAATGCCAGGAGTTTTAACAAGTCCCAGTGCCAGGTTCTGTACTTTGGCCACAGCAACCCCAGGCAGTGCTACAGGCTCATAGGAGCCAACCCAAGAATTTTAGGAGCTATCCTGAGGATGTTAGGAGCTATCCCAAGAATTTGAGGAGCTAAGCCATGAATCTTAGGAGCTAACCCAAAGATTTTTAGAGCTAACCCAAGCATTTTAGGAGCTAATCCTGAGAATTTTAGGAGCTATCCTGAGAATCTTAGGAGCCAATCCAAGAGTTTCAGGAGCTAATCTGAGACTCTTAGGAGCTATCCCAAGAAATTGAGGAGCTAAGCCATGAATTTTAGGAGCTCTCCTTAGGTTTCTAGGAGCTATCCTGAGAATCTTAGGAGCTATCCCAAGAAATTGAGGAGCTAAGCCATGGATTTTAGGAGCTATCCTGAAGATTTTAGGAGCTATCCTGAGAATCTTTGGAGCTCACACAAGAATCTAAGGAGCTCTCCTGAGAATTTTAGGATCTATCTCAAGAATCTTAGGAGCCAATCCAAGAATCTTAGGAGCTACCCCAAGAATTTGTGGAGCTAAGCCATGGATTTTAGGAGCTCTCCTGAAGATTTTAGGAGCTATCCTGAGAATCTTAGGAGCTATCCCAAGAATTTGAGGAGCTAACCCATGAATTTGAGGAGCTCTCCTGAGAATTTTAGGAGCTCCCCAAGAATCTTAGGAGCTACTCCAAGAGTTTCAGGAGCTAACCTGAGACTCTTAGGAGCTATCCCAAGAAATTGAGGAGCTAAGCCATGAATTTTAGGAGCTCTGCTGAGGATTTTAGGAGCCAATCCAAGAGTTTCAGGAGCTAACCCAAGAATCTTAGGAGCTAACCCATGGATTTCAGGAGCTATCCTGAGAATCTTAGGAGCTATCCCAAGAATTTGAGGAGCTAAATCATGGATTTTAGGAGCTATCCTGAAGGTTTTTGGGAGCTGTCCCAAAAATCTTAGGAGCTATCCCTAGAATTTGAGGAGCTAACCCATGAATTTGAGGAGCTCTCATGAAGGTTTTTGGGAGCTATCCTGAGAATCTTAGGAGCTATCCCAAGAATTTGAGGAGCTAACCCATGAATTTGAGGAGCTCTCCTGAGAATCTTAGAAGCCAATCCAAGAATTTTGGGAGCTAACCCATGAATTTTAGGAGCTAACCCAAGAGTTTGAGGAGCTAATTCAAGAGTTTGAGGAGCAACCCCAAGAGTTTCAGGAGCTAACCTGAGACTCTTAGGAGCTATCCCAAGAAATTGAGGAGCTAAGCCATGAATTTTAGGAGCTCTGCTGAGGATCTTAGGAGCCAATCCAAGAGTTTCAGGAGCTAACTCAAGAATCTTAGGAGCTAACCCATGGACTTCAGGAGCTCTCCTGAGAATCTTAGGAGCCAATCCAAGAATTTCAGGAGCTAACCTGAGAATCTTAGGAGCCAATCCAAGAATTTCATGAGCTAACCTGAGAATCTTAGGGGCCAATCCAAGAATTTGAGGAGCTAAGCCATGAATTTTAGGAGCTCTCCTTAGGTTTCTAGGAGCTATCCTGAGAATCTTTGGAGCTAACACAAGAGTTTTAGGAGCTATCCTGAGGATTTTAGGATCTATCTCAAGAGTCTTAGGAGCTGTCCCAAGAATTTGAGGATCTAACCCAAGAATCTTAGGAGTTAACCTATGGATTTGTAGAAGCTAACCCATGAATTTTAGGAGCTCTCCTGAGAGTCTTAGGAGCCAATCCAAGAGTTTCAGGAGCTAACTCAAGAATCTTAGGAGCTAACCCATGGATTTCAGAAGCTATCCTGAGAATCTTGGGAGCCAATCCAAGAGTTTCAGGAGCTAACTTGAGACTCTTAGGAGCTATCCCAAGAATTTGAGGAGCTAAGCCATGGATTTTAGGAGCTCTCCTTAGGTTTCTAGGAGCTATCCTGAGAATCTTTGGAGCTAACACAAGAGTCTTAGGAGCTATCCTGAGAATTTTAGGAGCTATCCTGAGGATTTTAGGATCTATCTCAAGAATCTTAGGTGCTGTCCCAAGAATCTTAGGAGTTAACCCATGGATTTGTATGAGCTAACCCATGAATTTTAGGAGCTCTCCTGAGAGTCTTAGGAGCCAATCCAAGAGTTTCAGGAGCTAACCTGAGACTCTTAGGAGCTATCCCAAGAAATTGAGGAGCTAAGCCATGAATTTTAGGAGCTCTGCTGAGGATCTTAGGAGCCAATCCAAGAGTTTCAGGAGCTAACCCAAGAATCTTAGGAGCTATCCCAAGAATTTGAGGAGCTCTCCTGAGAATCTTAGAAGCCAATCCAAGAATTTTGGGAGCTAACCCATGAATTTTAGGAGCTAACCCAAGAGTTTGAGGAGCTAATTCAAGAGTTTGAGGAGCAACCCCAAGAGTTTCAGGAGCTAACCTGAGACTCTTAGGAGCTATCCCAAGAAATTGAGGAGCTAAGCCATGAATTTTAGGAGCTCTGCTGAGGATCTTAGGAGCCAATCCAAGAGTTTCAGGAGCTAACTCAAGAATCTTAGGAGCTAACCCATGGACTTCAGGAGCTCTCCTGAGAATCTTAGGAGCCAATCCAAGAATTTCAGGAGCTAACCTGAGAATCTTAGGAGCCAATCCAAGAATTTCATGAGCTAACCTGAGAATCTTAGGGGCCAATCCAAGAATTTGAGGAGCTAAGCCATGAATTTTAGGAGCTCTCCTTAGGTTTCTAGGAGCTATCCTGAGAAACTTTGGAGCTAACACAAGAGTCTTAGGAGCTCTCCTGAGAATTTTAGGAGCCAATCCAAGAGTTTCAGGAGCTAACCCAAGAATCATAGGAGCTAACCCATGGATTTCAGGAGCTATCCTGAGAATCTTAGGAGCTATCCCAAGAATTTGAGGAGCTCTCCTGAGAATCTTAGAAGTCAATCCAAGAATTTTGGGAGCTAACCCATGAATTTTAGGAGCTAACCCAAGAGTTTGAGGAGCTAATTCAAGAGTTTGAGGAGCAACCCCAAGAATTTCAGGAGATAACCTGAGACTCTTAGGAGCTATCCCAAGAAATTGAGGAGCCAACCCAAGAATCTTAGGAGCTAATCCCTGAATTTGAGGAGCCAAGCCCTGAATTTGAGGAGCTAATCCCTGAATTTGAGGAGCTAATCCCTGAATTTGAGGAGCCAAGCCCTGAATTTGAGTAGCTAATCTCTGAATTTGAGTAGCTAATCTCTGAATTTGAGTAGCTAATCTCTGAATTTGAGGAGCTAATCTCTGAATTCGAGGTGCCAAGTCCTGAATTTGAGTAGCTAATCTCTGAATTTGAGGAGCTAATCTCTGAATTTGAGGAGCTAATCTCTGAATTTGAGGAGCTAATCTCTGAATTTGAGGAGCTAATCTCTGAATTCGAGGTGCCAAGTCCTGAATTTGAGGAGCTAATCCCTGAATTTGAGGAGCTAATCCCTGAATTTGAGGAGCCAAGCCCTGAATTTGAGGAGCCAAGCCCTGAATTTGAGGAGCTAATCCCTGAATTTGAGGAGCTAATCCCTGAATTTGAGGAGCTAATCCCTGAATTTGAGGAGCCAAGCCCTGAATTTGAGGAGCCAAGCCCTGAATTTGAGGAGCTAATCCCTGAATTTGAGGAGCTAATCCCTGAATTTGAGGAGCTAATCCCTGAATTTGAGGAGCTAATCCCTGAATTTGAGGTGCCAAGCCCTGAATTTGAGGAGCTAAACCCTGAATTTGAGGAGCTAAACCCTGAATTTGAGGTGCCAAGCCTTGAATTTGAGGTGCCAAGCCCTGAATTTGCGGAGCCAAGCCCTGAATTTGCGGAGCTAATCCCTGAATTTGCGGAGCTAATCCCTGAATTTGAGGAGCTAATCCCTGAATTTGAGGAGCCAAGCCCTGAATTTGAGGAGCCAAGCCCTGAATTTGAGGAGCTAATCCCTGAATTTGAGGAGCCAAGCCCTGAATTTGAGGAGCTAATCCCTGAATTTGAGGAGCCAAGCCCTGAATTTGAGGAGCTAAACCCTGAATTTGAGGTGCCAAGCCCTGAATTTGAGGAGCTAATCCCTGAATTTGAGGAGCCAAGCCCTGAATTTGAGGAGCCAAGCCCTGAATTTGAGGAGCTAATCCCTGAATTTGAGGAGCCAAGCCCTGAATTTGAGGAGCCAAGCCCTGAATTTGAGGAGCCAAGCCCTGAATTTGAGGAGCCAAGCCCTGAATTTGAGGAGCTAACCTGGGAATGATAGGATCTACCCCAAGGATTTGAGGAGCCAACGTTTTAGTCCTGCTGAGGGTTAACCACCCAACTTCCAGCCTGCTTTATGCTGGTTTTTGGGTCTTTCCCCTTCCTCCCTGCAAGGAGCAGTTAATTATTGCCAAGCCTGTTTGTGATGCTCCAGTTTCCATGCAGGCATTTGCATGATTTCTTAAGCCAAGCAGGCATGGAAAGAGAAATCCTGCTGCAGAGAGGGGACACCCTTAAAGGAGACTTGTCCCTGATTTTCAAAGTCCCATCCCCCCCTTCATGGCTTTTCGAGTGGTTTTCAGCCTTCCATCTTTATGGGCAACAAAGAGTCACAGTTAGATCTGTACTGTGGAGGAGCTTCTTCAGCATGGATTGCTTTCTCCTCTGGAGCTTTTGTACAGGCTATGCCTTCTGGCCAGTTGGTGATCACAGAATCACAGAATCATAGTATCCAGCAGGTTGGAAGAGAGCTCCAAGCTCAGCCAGCACAACCTAGCACCCAGCCCTGCCCAACCAACCACACCATGGCACTAAGTGCCCCAGCCAGGCTTGGCTTCAACACCTCCAGCCACGGCCACTCCACCACCTCCCTGGGCAGCCCATTCCAATGCCAATCACTCTCTCTGCCAGCAACTTCCTCCTCACATCCAGCCCAGACCTGCCCTGGTTGACTGGCTAGGGCTGGGTGCTAGGTTGGGCTGGATGAACTTCGAGGTCTCTTCCAACCTGCTTGATTCTATGATTCTATGATTCTATGATTCTATGGACTCGTTTCCTTCTCCCCAGCCGCTGACAGCAGTTGCTGGTCCTTGGGACTGGTCCCCTCTGCCCCGGGGCAGGCTGCAGTTGCTCTGGCTGATGGAGTGGCTGCAGGCTTGGGTGGCTGGGAACAAAGTGAGGCTGAAGGCTCAGGGGTGCAGATGTTGTGGGGGTGGGTTGCAGGTGATGAGGCTGTGGCTGCTGGGGGCTGAGTCAGCTGCCCCTTGCCCAGCTCCTGCTGCTCTTCCCACCACACAGCCCAACATGGGACCTCTGGCACAACCTGGGCCCTGCTCTCCTCCAGGTTTGAAATAGCTGTGCATGATGCCAGGCAGAGCCATCCTGAGAGCTGAGCACTCCTGGGATGAGGAGACAAAGCTGTGACTGAACCTGCTGTGAGCTGCCTGCTGAACCCCCTGAGTGATGGGCCCAGAGTCCCCTGCAGCATTAGAGGACAAAGCTGTGGCATGGCAAAGCCAAAGCTTGCTGAGCAGAGACAGGAATCCCTTCTGGATCACAGCAAGTGCCACACTGGAGTGCTGCCTGCTGCCTCTGCTCCCTGCTTCAGGAATGTTCTCTGAGCAAAAGGAGGAGCAAATCATGAAAGGAGGCAGAAAAGCCACCTCAGGACACAGCCACCTCCTTGCCCTGCCTGCGAGGCTGGGCTCACACTCTGGTGGCCATCAGCAGCAGTAGGAGCTGAGGGAGGGGATTCTGCCCCTCTGCTCCACCTCACCTGCAGCACTGTGCCCACTTCTGGAGCCACTGCTGCAGGAAAGATCTGAAAGTGCTGGAAGGTGTCCAGAGCAGGGCCAGGAGGATGCTCAGAGGGCTGCAGCTGCTCTGCTGTGGGGACAGGCTGAGAGGGTTGGGGTTGTTCAGTCTGGAGAGGAGAAGGCTCTGAGGAGACCTTATTGTGGCCTTGCAGTATCTGAAAGGGCTACAGGAAAGCTGGGGAGGGACTTTTGAGGCTGTCAGGTAGTGATGGACCTGGAGGCAGTGGAGCAAAACTGGCTGAGTGTTTCAAGAGCAAGGACTCCTCCCAGTCCCCAGCAGGTTTCTACACCATGGAAGGGGAGCAGTGGTGTCTGGAGCAGGACTCTTCTCCCTGCCCTCTTCTTCCCCTCTTCCAGCACAGGCAGGGCAAGAAGCAGTGCTGAGAATAAAAGGCAGCAAGGATGTTGTTAGAACTCTTCTGTCTGCCTGGCAAACAAGGATGAACCCCAAAGCAGGACAAAACCACAACTGCATTGGCACTGAGGAGCCACAGAGTCATGGAACCAGAGTCAGAGTCATAGAATGGGCTGGGCTGGAAGAGACCTCCAAAGCTCATCCAGTCCAACCCCTCAGCAGGGAATCATCAACTAGGTCAGGTTGCCCACAGCCCTGCCCAGCCTCACCTTCAGTATCTCCAGAGATAGACCTCAACCACCTCCCTGGGCAACCTGTTGCAGTGTTGCAGCAGCCTCCTGGTGCAGAACTTGTTCCTCACATCCAATCTCAATCTGCTCTGCTCTAGTCTGAAGCCTCTCAGTCTGCTCTGTTCTCATTTCAAACCATTGCCCTCATCCTGTCCCTGCAGGCCTTTGCAAACCATAGCTCTGTAGCCTTCTTGTAGCCCCCCTTCAGGTCCTGGCAGGCTGCTGTTAGGTGTCCCCAGAGCCTTCTCTTCTCCAGGCTGCACACCCCCAGCTCCTTCAGCCTGTCCTCATAGCAGAGCTGCTCCAACTCCCTGATCTGCTCCATTGGGTCCATGTCACAGTCACAGAATCACAGATTTAACCAGGTTGGGAAAGACCTCTAAGATCACCAAGTCCAACCTATCACCTAACACCTTTTAATTACCAAAACCCTGGCACTGAAATATCCTTCTTATATTGAGGGCTCCAGAGCTGGGCACAGCTCTCCAGGTGAGGTCTCAGCAGGGCAGAGTGGCAGAATCACCTCTCTGGACCTGCTGCCAACACTGCTTTGGATGCAGCCCAGGCTGCCCTTGGCCTTCTGTGCTGCAGGCTCACACTGCCTGCTCCTGTCCAGCTTCTCCCCCACCAGCACCACCAGGTCCTTCTCCTCAGGGCTGCTTTCCATCCCCTCCTGCCCCAGCCTGTACTGACAGTGAGGATTGTTCCAGCCTAGGTGCAGGACCCTGTGCTTGCTCTTGTTTAACCTCAAGAGGTTCACCTGGGCACACCTCTCCAGCTTGTCCAAGTCCCTCTGGGTGCCATCCTGTCCCTCTGGCATATGGACAGCATGGAGGGATCTGCTGCAGGATAGTCCATTAGCATTTGACTGGAGCAATGCTAAACCTGAGAGCTCTGCAGCCCAATTACTGCAGCTCTAGCAGGGAAGTAATGGGGAGCCTGGGAGTGGGACTGGTGAGCAGCTTCCTACCAGCCTAATGAGCAGCCTGGCTGCTCTCTATCAAAGGCTTGGTGGAAGCTGGTTCAAGCCCCCTGGGGTGGTACAGGAGGAGAATGTGCAGACTGGGAAATGTCCAAAGAGAGCATTCAAATCCAGCCCAAAGCAAGTGGAAGCTTGTGCTCAGCACAGGGATCAAGCAGCTCCACTGTGAGAGGGGCTTGAGAGCAGCCAGGTGCTCAGAAGGGACTGCCTTGGCATGGCACAGAGCAGCAGGAAGGGATTAAAGGTGTGTTTAGGAGAGGCATTTTGGACAGCTGGAAACAGCTTTTGTGCAAGAGAGCAGAGGGAGCTCCTTTGGCTCATTTCCTAACCCTCAGGAACACAAATTTCTCTCCCAACATTCAGCTTATGCTTTGCCTAAGCCACAAGGTTTTTCCAGGGCCAGGACAAGTCACCTAACCACTGTTAAAGCCAGCAGCTCCAGCAAGGGTTGGGTCTTATCCTAAATACACTCAGGGAGGTTGTGGATCTCCTGTCCCTGGGGGTCATAGAGTCATAGGGTCATAGAATCATAGAACCAGGCAGGGCTGGAAGGGACCACAAGGAGCAGCCAGTTCCAACCCCCCTGCTATGCCCAGGGACACCCTACCCTAGAGCAGGCTGCACACAGCCTCAGCCAGCCTGGCCTCAAACACCTCCAGCCATGGGGCCTCAACCACCTCCCTGGGCAACCCATTCCAGCCTCTCACCACTCTCCTGCTCAACAACTTCCTCCTCACCTCCAGCCTCACTCTCCTCGTCTCCACCTTTGCTCCATTCCCCCCACTCCTGCCACTCCCTCACAGCCTCAGAAGTCCCTCCCCAGCTTTTTTGGAGCCCCCTTCAGATACTGGCAGGCCACAAGTAGGGTGTTCAAGGCCAGGCTGCCTGGGGGCTTAAGCAACCTGGTCTTAGTGGGAGGTGTCCCTGCCCATGGCAGTGGGGTTGGAACTTGATGATTTGGCATTGGAATGGGCTGCCAGGGAGATGGTGGAGTCACCATCCCTGGAGGTGTTGCAGCCAAGCCTGGCTGGGGCACTTAGTGCCATGGTCTGGTTGGTTGGGCAGGGCTGGGTGCTAGGTTGGGCTGGATGCCCCCTCCCTGGAGCGTTTTAAGGCTAGGCTGGATGTAGCTTTGGGCAGCCTGCTCTAGTGTAAGGTGTCCCTGCCCATGACAGGGGGATTGGAGCTGGATGATTGCTGAGGTCCCTTCCAAGCCTGACAATTCTGTGATAAAGGGAAGCTGCAGTGTCTTGATCACAGCTCACAGGCTGTCAGGGGTTGGAAGTGACCCAAGGAGACCATCCAGTCCAAGCCTCCTGCCAGAGCAGGACCACACAATCCAGCTCAGGGCACACAGGAACACATCCAGACAGGGCTGGAAAGGCTCCAGAGAAGGAGACTCCACAACCTCTCTGGGCAGCCTGGGCTCTGGGACCCTTCCAGTCAAGAAGTTCCCCCTTGTGTTGAGCTGCAACCTCCTGTGCTGCAGCTTCCATCCATTGCTGCTTGTCCTGTCCCAGGGAGCAGTGAGCAGAGCCTGTCCCCCACTCCTGACTCCCAGCTCTTAGATATTGATAAACATTGATCAAATCCCCTCTCAGTCTTCTCTTCTCCAGACTAAGCAGCCCCAGGGCCCTCAGCCTCTCCTCACCAGGCAGTGCTCCAGTCCCCTCATCATCCTCATAACCCTCTGCTGGACCCTCTCCAGCAGATCCCTGTCCCTCTGCAACTGGGGAGCCCAAACCTGAAGGCAGTGCTCAAGATGAGGTCTCAGCAGGGCAGAGCAGAGGGGCAGTAGAACCTCCCTGGCTCTGCTGGACACATCCTCCTAACACACCCCAGGATCCCATTGGCAAAACTGTCCCTGGCTGACATACTTCTGCTCCAGCTGCCAGAGGAAGAAGTCATTGCAGTACCAACCCTGAGATGTAATTATTCCTACTGGCATCTCCTCTTGGCTTGCTCCTTGTACAGCATGGCAAGGAAAATGCAGGTGATTTCTGTAAAGAGAGGAAGCTAAAAGCAATTCACAATGAAAGGGATGACTTCTGCAAGTGTGTGTGCCCTGGTAAAGAGAAGTGATGTGTGTGTGTGTGTGTGTGTGTGTGTGTGTGAACTTGCTCCAATCAAAGCAACAGCATGTCCCAGTCAGTTGTTTTCGATCCTTTCTGTCCCTGCCTCCCTCATCAGCATTCATAGAAGTGGATATTGTTTGTGACAACTTCTGTGAGGAAAGGAGCAGATGAATATTCATGGCAAGTGCAAGAAAGGACATGCATCTCTGTGCAAAATGCAGGTCACAGGATCACAGATCACAGGGGGTTAGGGGCTGGAAGGGACCTCTGGAGGTCTTTCAGGCCAACCTCCCTGCCAGAGCAGGAGCAGAGAATCCAGCACAGGTCACACAGGAACAAATCCAGACAGGGCTGGGAAGGCTCCAGAGAAGGAGACTCCACAACCTCTCTGGGCAGCCTGTGTGTGATGGTTTGGGTGTTACCTGCCCCACTCCTCCTCCACTTATGAAATCACAGAACCAAGCAGGCTGGAAGAGAGCTCCAAGCTCAGCCAGCACAACCTAGCACCCAGCCCTGCCCAACCAACCAGAGCTTGGCACTCAGTGCCCCAGCCAGGCTTGGCTGCAACACCTCCAGCCACAGCCACTCCACCACCTCCCTGGGCAGCCCATTCCAATGCCAATCACTCTCTCTGACAGCAACTTCCTCCTAACATCCAGCCTAGACCTGCCCTGGCACAGCTTGAGCCTCTGTCCCCTTCTTCTGCTGCTGGCTGCCTGGCAGCAGAGCCCAACCCCACCTGGCTACAGCCTCCCTGCAGGCAGCTGCAGGCAGCAATGAGCTCTGCCCTGAGCCTCCTCTGCTGCAGGCTGCACCCCCCCAGCTCCCTCAGCCTCTCCTCACAGGGCTGTGCTCCAGGCCCCTCCCCAGCCTTGCTGCCCTTCTCCAAACACCTTCCAGCACCTCAACAGCTCTCTGCAATGGAGGAGCCCAGACCTGGACACAGCACTCCAGGGGTGGCCTGAGCAGTGCTGAGCACAGGGGCACAAGAACCTCCCTTGTCCTGCTGCCCACACTGCTCCTGAGCCAGCCCAGGATGCCATTGGCTCTGCTGCCCACCTGGGCACTGCTGCCTCCTCTGCAGCTCCTCTCTCCCACCACCCCCAGCTCCCTCTCTGCCTGGCTGCTCTCAGCCACTCTGGCCCCAGCCTGGAGTGCTGCTTGGGGTTGTTGTGGCCAAAGTACAGAACCCTGCCCTTGGCCTTGTTCAGTCTCATCCCATTGGCCTCTGCCCACCCATTCAGCCTGACCAGGTCCCTCTGCAGGGCTCTGCTACCTTCCAACAGCTCCACACTGCTCCTAGCTTGGTGTCATCTGCAAACCTACTGATGCTGGACTCAATCCCCTGCTCCAGATCATCAATAAAGATATTGAACAGGACTGTGCCCCACACTGATCCCTGGGGAACACCACTAGTGCCAGCTGCCAACTGGATGTGGCACCATTCACCACCACTCTCTGGGCTCTGCCATCCAGCCAGTTCCTGACCCAGCACAGAGTGAATCTGTCCAAACCATGAGCTGCCAGCTGTGCCAGGAGCTTCTTGTGGTAGACAGTGTCAAAGCTTTGCTGCAGTCCAGGCAGACTCCATCCACAGCCTGCCCCACATTCAGCAGGCAGGAACCTGATCATAAAAGGAGCTCAGGTTGGTGAGACAATTTTACCTGGTATTTTACTAGGGCTCTACAATAGGTAGTGGAGAGAACAGCTACAGACCTTACCAATGTCTGGTTTTCACCTTCAACTCTTGCAGCACAAATTGTCACCAACAGAGAGATTAATTCACTTCTTATTCTTATTGCTCCTCACTCCCAGAAGGATGTTGAGGGGCTGGAGAGGGTCCAGAGAAGGGAAACTAAGCTAGGGAAGGGTCTGGAGGACAGGGCTGGGGAGGAGGAGATGAGGGAGCTGCTGGGGGTTGGTGTGGAGAAGAGGAGGCTGAGGGCAGAGCTCATTGCTCTCTGCAGCTCCCTGAGAGGAGGTTGCAGTGAGCTGGGGTTGAGCTCTGCTGCCTAGGATCAGGTGATAGGAGAGGAGATGGCCTGAAATTGTGCTGGGGGAGGTTTAGCTTAGACACGAGGAAAACTTTCTTTGCTGCAAGAGTGGTCAGGGATTGGCACAGGCTGCCCAGGGAGGTGATGGAGTCCCCAGGCCTGGAGGTGCCCAAGAAACCTGTGGTCAGGGTACTTGTGGACAGGGTTTAGTGGCCATGGTGGTGTTGAGTTGATGGTTGGACTGGATGATCAGAAAGGTCTTTTCCAACCCAAGGAATTCTATGACCAAAGCACTGTGCAGAACTTTATTCCTGGATCTGGGACTGCTGCCCCTTTGAAGCAGAAAATGAGGCAACAACCCACAGGGCAAGGCAATGACTGTGTGAATGGAGATGTAGATATTAATAGAAGTATCAAAATCAGATGCTTAGGATTCAGGCTGGCATTTCTGGATGGCATGAATCCACAGCTGCTGTGCTCTGGCACTGCTTGGTCATAGAACCACAGAATCCCAGAATGGTTTAGGCTGGAAGGGACCTGAAAGATCATCTCAGTCCTTTGGCACTGTCTGCCATAGCAGACTGCAGCCCATGGCTTGGACAGGGGCACTCTGTGCTGGGTTAGGACCTGGCTGGATGGGCACAGAGAGTGGAAGTGAATGGAGCCACATTCAGCTGGCAGCTGGCACTAGTGGTGTGCCCCAGGGATCAGTGCTGGGCACAGTCCTGTTCAGTATCTTTATTGATGATCTGAATGAGCAGATTGAGTCCAGCATCAGTAGGTTTGCAAACAACAGTAAGTTGGGAGGAAGTGTGGGTCTGTTGGAGGGCTCTGCAGAGGGACCTGGGCAGGCTGCACAGATGGGCACAGTCCAATGCCAGGAGTTTTAACAAGTCCCAGTGCCAGGTTCTGTACTTTGACCACAACAACCCCAAGCAGTGCTACAGGCTGGGGCCAGAGTGGCTGAGAGCAGCCAGGCAGAGGGAGCTGGGGATTTGCAGCTGAACATGAGCCAGCAGTGTGCCCAAGAAGGCCACTGGCATCCTGGGCTGGCTCAGGAGCAGTGTGGGCAGCAGGACAAGGGAGGTTCTTCTGGCCCTGTGCCCATCTCTGCTCAAGCCACCCCTTGAGTGCTGTGTCCAGTTCTGGGCTCCTCCATTACAGAGAGCTGTTGAGGTGCTGGAAGGTGTTTGGAGCAGGGCAGCAAGGCTGGGGAGGGGCCTGGAGGAGAGGCTGAGGGAGCTGGGGGAGTGCAGCCTGCAGAAGAGGAGGCTTCTGCTGTCCCCACAGAGCAGCTGTGCAGCAGTGGGCACTGATTTGTGTCAGGGTTCAGCCTTCCCTGGAGAATGCACTGCCAGTTACTGCCTGCCCCATGCCTGCAGGAGTGCTGGGAGCAGCAGGCTGCAGACACCCAGCAGGTGCCTGTGCTTTTTAATGACCACCTTCAGGGTTGGTAATGACAGTAATGTTTTATTAAGTGAGAAATCTCCCCATTTCTTTACTCTGCAGGCTCCACTTTATAACTGGTACTTAAACACTGCTATAATTTTACTTTACAATAGATTCAAGACCTGCTTTTACAACTTCTGAGCAGCACTTCCTCGCTGGAGTATGTTCCTTGCCTTGAAAGGCAACAGCCACATGGGCAAAGATGGAGAATCACACAATCACAGAATGGTTTGGCTTGGAAAAGCCCTCTGAAATCATCAGCTTCTATTAACATCTCTGTCTCCATGCACAGAGTCATTGCTTTGTGCTATTCACTCTGGGTTCGTTTTCTAGTTCAATAGGAGCCAGCAGCAGTGCCCAGGTGGCACAGAAAGCCAATGGCATCCTGGCTGGGATTGGAAATGTTGTGCCCAGCAGGAGCAGGGAGGGGATTGTGCCCTGGTGCTGGGCACTGGAGAGGCCACAGAGAGATGTTGAGGTGCTGGAAGTTGTTTGGAGAAGGGCAGCAAGGCTGGGGAGGGGCCTGGAGCAGAGCCCTGTGAGGAGAGGCTGAGGGAGCTGGGGGGGTGCAGCCTGCAGCAGAGGAGGCTGAGGGCAGAGCTCATTGCTGCCTGCAGCTGCCTGCAGGGAGGCTGTAGCCAGGTGGGGTTGGGCTCTGCTGCCAGGCAGCCAGCAGCAGAAGAAGGGGACAGAGGCTCAAGCTGTGCCAGGGCAGGTCTAGGCTGGATGTTAGGAGGAAGTTGCTGTGAGAGAGAGTGATTGGCATTGGAATGGGCTGCCCAGGGAGGTGGTGGAGTGGCTGTGGCTGGAGGTGTTGCAGCCAAGCCTGGCTGGGGCACTTAGTGTCATGGTCTGGTTGGTTGGGCAGGGCTGGGTGCTAGGTTGTGCTGGCTGAGCTTGGAGCTGTCTTCCAACCTGCCTGATTCCATGCTTCTCCTCTTCTCTTCTCTTCTCTTCTCTTCTCTTCTCTTCTCTTCTCTTCTCTTCTCTTCTCTTCTCTTCTCTTCTCTTCTCTTCTCTTCTCTTCTCTTCTCTTCTCTTCTCTCTTCTCTTCTCTTCTCTTCTCTTCTCTTCTCTTCTCTTCTCTTCTCTTCTCTTCTCTTCTCTTCTCTTCTCTTCTCTGCTCTGCTCTGCTCTGCTCTGCTCTGCTCTGCTCTGCTCTGCTGTTTTATGCTATTCTAACATTGAAATATGTCACCCAGGGGGGTGGTGGAGTCATCATCCCTGAAGATGTTCAAGAAATGTAAGGATCTGGTACATTGGGATGTGGTCCAGTGGGCATGGTGGTGTTAGGTCAATGGTTGGACTTGATAAGGTCTTTTCCAACCAAAACAATTCCATGAAGCTATGGCTCTGTGCTCCTGTGCTCCTGTTGTTATTCCTGTGTGTGTGATGCAGTCAGTGGGAATGAGGAGGAACTTCTTCACCATGAGAGTATTCAGACCCTGGAATGGGTTGCCCAGGGAGGTGGTTAAGGCCCCATGGCTGGAGGTGTTTGAGGCCAGGCTGTGTGAGGCTGTGTGCAGCCTGCTCTAGGGTAGGGTGTCCCTGGGCATGGCAGGGGGTTGGGACTGGCTGCTCCTTGTGGTCCCTTCCAACCCTGACTGATTCTGTGATTCCATGATTCTCTCCCAGGAGTGTTGCCAGTACCTTAGGGAGAGGAAGCCACAAGAGGCAACGCAGCTGATATGCAAAACCACAAGATGTCAAGATCTGACATTCTTCATCCCTTTCTAAGGAGCCATCTAATAACTCATAGGAGAATGTAAATGTCAAATCACTCCTCAAACACTGAGCATTCTCCACCAGGCAGAGTCATGAAGGACTACAAATGTTCCAGTGCACCAAACACCAATGGCACAAAAGTGAAGCATGAAATTCAATTAAAGAAATGAGGCAGATAACAACAACAGCAACCCTGATGCTGTTAACAGTGCTACCACTGCTGCCCCTCACTTTATTGATGCTTATTATAGCTTGGCAGGATCTCAGAGCTCTCCTGGGCAAGATCCTGGCTGTTGGCTGGCTCCAGACCAATCTGACCACACATATATAAACACTCATACATCATTTATAGGTAGCTGTTGGCACAGAGCTGGGTGTTCTTTTCTCATCCTTGGTGGGATTGCAATGAGGCAATTGGTGGGGGTGGGGATGGGAGAGGGGAAGAAGAAGGAAAAGAAATGCTTTCTGAAGGCTGCTTGGCAGTTGTGAGCACTGGGAAAGGAGTGTTGGAAGCAGGAGCCTTTGTAATGGTGGGGGTCCAGGTGCTGAATGCTGGGATGGGATCACAGAATGGTTTGGGTTGGAAGGGACCTTCAGGATCATCCAGTGCCAACCTCCCTGCCATGAGCAGGGACACCTCTCACTAGCACAGGTTGCTCAAGGACTCATCCAGCCTGGTCCTGAACACCTCCAGGGAGGTTGTGGAGCACAGAATCACCCAATGTGATCAAAGATCACATTGGGTGATTCTGTGCTCCACAACCTCCCTGGGCAACCTGTGCCAGTGTCTCACCACCCTCAACCTGTGCCAGTCTCTCACCACCCTCAACCTGTGCCAGTCTCTCACCACCCTCACTGTGCTCCACAGCCTCCCTGGGCAGCTTGTGCCAGTGTCTCAGCACTCTCACCCTAAAGAGTTTCTTCCTCATCTCCAGTCTCAATCTGCCTTCTTCCAACCCAAAGCCATTGTTCCTTGTAGTGCCAGCACATCCTACCCTCACTACAGCACATCACCCTTGTGACAAGGCCCTCCCCAGCTCTCCTGTAGCCCCCTTCAGGCACTGGAAGGCCACTCCAAGATCTTCTCACAGCCTTCATCATCCAGTTCCAACTCCATTGCCATGGGCAGGGTTATCCCACTCATCCAAGTTGCTCTGGGCCTCATCCAGCCTGGCCTTGAGCATCTCCAGGGAGGAAGCAACCACAGCCTCCCTGGGCAGCCTGTGCCAATCCCTGATCTCTCTTGCAGCAAAGAAGTTTGTCCTCATCTCCAACCTAATCCTTCCCTGGAACAACTTCTCTCACTGTCTCCCCATCCTCTCAATAATTTCTTCCTCATCTCCACTCTCACTCTCCCCTCTCCCAGCTCAAAAAGATGTGCAGGTGAGTGGCAGGAGGCTGAGCCAGGCTCTGCTGGGTGATGCCCAGGGGCAGCACAAGGGGCAATGGTGGAAGCTGAGACATAGGAAGCTTCATTTAAACACAGAATCACAATCAGGCAGGTTGGAAGAGAGCTCCAAGCTCAGCCAGCCCAACCTAGCACCCAGCCCTGCCCAACCAACCACACCATGGCACTAAGTGCCCCAGCCAGGCTTGGCTGCAACACCTCCAGCCACAGCCACTCCACCACCTCCCTGGGCAGCCCATTCCAGTGCCAATCACTCTCTCTGCCAACAACTTCCTCCTCACATCCAGCCCAGACCTGCCCTGGCACAGCTTGAGCCTCTGTCCACTTCTTCTGCTGCTGGCTGCCTGGCAGCAGAGCCCAACCCCACCTGGCTACAGCCTCCCTGCAGGCAGCTGCAGGCAGCAATGAGCTCTGCCCTGAGCCTCCTCTTCTCTTAGGAAGAAGTTTTTCAGTGCAAGGGTGAGGAGGAATTTTTTCCCTGTGAGGGTGCCAGAGCCCTGGCACAGGCTGCCCAGGGGGGCTGTGGAGTCTCCCTCTCTGCAGATATTTAAGCCCTGCCTGGATGTGTTCCTGTGTGGTCTGCTCTGGGTGATGCTGCTCTGGCAGGGGGGTTGGACTGGCTGAGCTGTGGAGGACCCTTCCAGCCCCTGACCTTCTGTGGTGCCATCATTCCATGATTCCTTCTTCCTTTTTCTGCCCATTTCTACTTTCCTTTGGTGGTGATGGTGGTGCTGGGGGGGTGGGGTGAGTATCACCCACGTTTGCTGCTGTTATTTGTCACATTGGGGATTAGTTACTCAAATGCTAAGTCCTTGGTTCCTTGCTTGGTTGTTTTCCACCTGATAGCTCTGAAACCTCTTTATCTGCCAAATGCCCTAAGATGCATCTGAACTCTGACAAAGAAGGGTGGGGGGGGAGGGGAGGGCTGTTACAAATGGTTCTTCAGAAGCTTAGATTAAAGGAAATATTTGCTCTGCTCCTTTTCCTGCACTCTTTGTCAGCTCTGCTCCTTTGAAAAGAGGAACAAAGCCAAGTGGTAGTTAGGTTAAAGTGATTTTAGCTCCCATAAAGGCAAATGGAGAGGCTGCACAGGGCCACCGTAAGCACATCCTCTACTGACCTGCTCTGGAATTTGAGCCCCTAACTGCCTGTAAAAACCTTCTCCCTTGCCATACATTGCCACACAGTGAACGTTTCTGCCAGGCAGGGCAGGAGTAAACTGGGCTAAGCTGGCTTCTGGGATGGGAAGGAGGTGATCATTACACATCTGCCAGCAAAACCCATCTCATGCTTTGCACTGACCACAGCCAAGTGGAGGCCAGTGACAAGTGGAGACCCTCAGGGCTCAGTCCTGGCACCAGGCTTGTTACAGACAGGTACCAGCCTTGGGAGGTTAGATCTGGGGTTCCACTCCCAGCCTAGCAACACTGCATGGGAACCACAAGAGCCCTGACAGCAGAGAGGCCAAGGAAGAAATGCCATCACTGGAGCATCTTGGAGGTCTCTTCCAACATGGTTGGTTCTAGGATTCTATGATCCTGTGACCATCAGTGCTGTGCTGGAAGCAAAGGCAGGGCACTGATGTGGCCCTGGGCAGCCTGCTACAGTTGGAGATCATAGAATCACAGAAACACTAAGGCTGGCAAAGCTCCTCAGTCCTGCTCCAAGCTCCTCAGTCCTGCTCCAAGCTCCTCAGTCCTGCTCCAAGCTCCTCAGTCCTGCTCCAAGCCCCTCAGTCCTGCTCCAAGCTCCTCAGTCCTGCTCCAAGCTCCTCAGTCCTGCTCCAAGCTCCTCAGTCCTGCTCCAAGCCCCTCAGTCCTGCTCCAAGCTCCTCAGTCCTGCTCCAAGCTCCTCAGTCCTGCTCCAAGCTCCTCAGTCCTGCTCCAAGCTCCTCAGTCCTGCTCCAAGCCCCTCAGTCCTGCTCAAAGCTCCTCAGTCCTGCTCCAAGCTCCTCAGTCCTGCTCAAAGCCCCTCAGTCCTGCTCCAAGCTCCTCAGTCCTGCTCCAAGCCCCTCAGTCCTGCTCAACATCTTTGTGGGTGCCATGGGCAGAGGCACTGAGTGCAGCCTCAGCAGGTTTGCTGCCCACACCAAGCTGTGTGCTGCAGCAGCCAGGCTGGAGGGCAGGATCCATCCAGAGGCACCTGCACAGGCTGCAGAGCTGGGCACAAGCCATGCTCAGGAGGTTCAACAAGACCAAGAGCAAGGTCCTGCAGCTGGGTGGAGGCAATGCCAAACACAGATCCAGGCTGGGCAGTGCCAGGCTGGAGAGCAGCCCTGAGGAGAGGGACTTGGGGGTGCTGCTGGAGGAGAAGCTCAGCAGCAGCCAGCAGTGTGCACTTGCAGCCCAGAAAGCCAAGCAGAGCCTGGGCTGCAGCAGCAGCAGTGTGGCCAGCAGGGCCAGGGAGGGGATTCTCCCCCTCTGCTCTGCTTCTGCTCTGCTGAGAGCCCACCTGGAGTCCTGCATCCAGCTCTGGAGCCCCTGGGACAAGAGGGATGTGGAGATGCTGGGGAGTGTCCAGAGCAGGGCCAGGAGGATGCTGAGAGGCTGCAGCAGCTCTGCTGTGAGCACAGCCTGAAAGAGTTGGGGCTGTGCAGGCTGGAGCAGAGGAGGCTCCCAGGTGACCTTCTTGTGGCCTGCCAGGATCTGAAGGGGGCTCCAAAACAGCTGGGGAGGGACTTTTGAGGCTGTGAGGGAGTGGCAGGAGTGGGGGGAATGGAGCAAAGGTGGAGGTGGGGAGAGTGAGGCTGGAGGTGAGGAGGAAGTTGCTGAGCAGGAGAGTGGTGAGAGGCTGGAATGGGTTGCCCAGGGAGGTGGTTGAGGCCCCATGGCTGGAGGTGTCTGAGGCCAGACTGACTGAGGCTGTGTGCAGCCTGCTCTAGGGTAGGGTGTCCCTGGGCATGGCAGGGGGGGTTGGCACTGGCTCCTCCTTGTGCTCCCTTCCAGCCCTGCCTGATTCCATGGTTCCATGATTCTAAGTGCTGCTGAAGCCTTGCTGCTAAGGGTCCTTTATTTAGAACAGACCCTCCTGGGCAGAGAGCTTCATTAAGAGAGGAGCAGAGCCCTCACCTGCCATCAGTGCTCGCTGCAGTGGCTCTGGCTGTGCTTTCACATGTGCTTGTGTGCTGGCAGTTGCCATCTGAACAGTGAGTCAGAGCCTGGAAAGGGCAGAAGTGTCCCCAGGTGGCTTTCAGAGCAGGCTCTGCTCGTGGTGTGCTTGCTGCTGAGGTGTGATGGGGTGAATTGGGCAAGTGTGGCCTGGCTCCTGCCCCCTCCCTGGGGCTGTCATGCCCTGGGAAGTGGCAGGGAAGCTCCAGAGGGCATAAATAAACCTGGTGCTTGGATTAGCTTCTCCAACATCTGTTTCCAGCCCTTCAAATTGCCTTTTGCACGAGCACTGTAACCTTTAGCTGCCTCCTTGTCCATGCTCTTCCTCTCCACTCTTCTTTCTCTGTTTCTGTGTCTTTCACTATCAGAAGATTTTCCTTTCTGTCTTACTCTTGCCCTGTGCTGGTTTTCTGGATCACTTCCTCCTTCTTGGCACTTTCCTCCCTCCAGATCCATAGAATCATAGAATCAACCTGCCATGAAACTCTGCCCTAAATTCCTTCTGGAGCCCTCAATACAGGAAAGACCTGGAGCTGATGGAGAGGGTCCAGAGGAGGTCACAAAAGTCATCAGGGGGTTGGAGCAGCTCTGCTGCAAGGACAGGCTGAGGGAGCTGGGGGTGTGCAGCCTGGAGAAGGGAAGGCTCTGGGGAGACCTTAGAGCTGCCTGCCAGTACCTGAAGAGAGTCTGCAAGAGGGCTGCAGAGAGGCTGTCTGCAAAGACCTGCAGGGACAGGACAAGGGTTAGGGTTAGGCTTCAGACTAGAGCAGAGCAGATTGAGACTGGATATGAGGAACAAGTTCTGCACCAGGAGGGCAGTGAATACTGCAGCAGGTTGCCCAGGGGGGTGGTTGAGGTCCCATCCCTGGAGATATTGAAGGAGAGGCTGGACAGGGCTGTGGGCAGCCTGCTCTAGTGGAGGATGTTCCTGCTGAGTGCAGAGGGGGTTGGACTGGATGAGCTGTGGAGCTCCCTTCCAGCCCAGAGTGTTCTGTGGTTCTCTGTTTCTATGACTCTCCTTCAAGAGAGGAGGCTGCAGCCTTCTTTGCACTTTCATATCACAGAACCATAGAATCAGTCAGGGCTGGAAGGGACCACAAGGAGCAGCCAGTCCCAACCCCCTGCCATGCCCAGGGACACCCTACCCTAGAGCAGGCTGCACACAGCCTCAGCCAGCCTGGCCTCAAACACCTCCAGCCATGGGGCCTCAACCACCTCCCTGGGCAACCCATTCCAGCCTCTCCCCACTCTCCTGCTCAACAACTTCCTCCTCACCTCCAGCCTCACTCTCCCCATCTCCAGCTTCACCATTTGGCTACAACCTCTTGCTCCTTGAAGAGACAAAGAGCATTTACTAGGAGCTGCTTGTTCCAAGCTGTTTGGCTCCTTGTCCCAGAGCAGGAGAAGCAGAGGCACAGCTGGTAGGGAGAGGGAATGCATTGTACAGCTCCTAGTGGCAAGCTAAAATCCAGAGAGGAAGTGAAAGGGAAGGGTTGTGGAGATACAAGCAGACAGCAAAAGCCTAAGGCTTTGACTTGTGAGTGTCTTGTGATCATGAGAATCTTATTTTGGGATCCTGACCTGAGCTTTCTTAAGGGAGCAGTGCCTAATTCTGACACCATGTGGTATGGATGCAAGGAGGAAGGTGGGAAGCAGCTTTACAAGCCTGAGCTGTTGTGCTCTGTGCCCTGTGAGGCACACTCTGGGCATCCAGGCTCTGTGCAGCAGTGCTGGGAGCAAGGCTCTGCTTGTGAGTGTGGGAATCTGGGACCAA
This sequence comes from Pogoniulus pusillus, assembly GCF_015220805.1. Classification (NCBI taxonomy): domain Eukaryota; kingdom Metazoa; phylum Chordata; class Aves; order Piciformes; family Lybiidae; genus Pogoniulus; species Pogoniulus pusillus. The sequence goes on from NC_087292.1 coordinate 2,583,319, forward strand.
AAGAGAGGTTTTATTTGGGAACGGCCTCCTGACAAAGGGGCTGTGTCCAGGGGCTCCTGAAACATCTGGACACAGCTCTGCTTTGCTCTGGTGAGACCCCACCTGGAGCACTGTGGCCAGGTCGGGGGTCCCCAGCATAAGAAGGACATGGAACTGCTGGAGAGGGTCCAGGGGAGGCCATAAAGACAATCAGAGGGCTGAAGAACCTCTCCTGTGGGGACAGACTGAGGGAGTTGGGTCTATTCATCCTGGAGAATAGAAGCCAGCAGTGTGCCCAGGTGGGCAGCAGAGCCAATGGCATCCTGGGCTGGCTGAGGAGCAGTGTGGGCAGCAGGACAAGGGAGGTTCTTGTGCCCCTGTGCTCAGCACTGCTCAGGCCACCCCTCAAGTGCTGTGTCCAGTTCTGGGCTCCTCCATTGCAGAGAGCTGTTGAGGTGCTGGAAGGTGTTTGGAGAAGGGCAGCAAGGCTGGGGAGGGGCCTGGAGCACAGCCCTGTGAGGAGAGGCTGAGGGAGCTGGGGGGGTGCAGCCTGCAGCAGAGGAGGCTCAGGGCAGAGCTCATTGCTGCCTGCAGCTGCCTGCAGGGAGGCTGTAGCCAGGTGGGGTTGGGCTCTGCTGCCAGGCAGCCAGCAGCAGAAGAAGGGGACAGAGGCTCAAGCTGTGCCAGGGCAGGTCTAGGCTGGATGTTGTTAGGAAGTTGCTGTCAGAGAGAGTGATTGGCATTGGAATGGGCTGCCCAGGGAGGTGGTGGAGTGGCTGTGGCTGGAGGTGTTGCAGCCAAGCCTGGCTGGGGCACTTAGTGCCATGGTGTGGTTGGTTGGGCAGGGCTGGGTGCTAGGTTGGGCTGGCTGAGCCTGGAGCTCTCTTCCAGCCTGCTTGATCCTGTGATTCTCTGATTCCAAGACCTGTGCAGGTTCAGTGCAAGCTGCACTGCATCCTGCATTCAGACTGATTTATGAGCATGCACACCGAGCTCTGAACCAGCTTCACCAAGGCAATTAAAAACCTGATGTTAGCTTAATTGGCTGGAGGTTTACTACAAGCAAAGCTTAAATGCTGAGCTGCTTCTGCAGAAGCATGGCACAGTGAGCTGCTGGTCTGGGGTTTCAGAGGCACATGTCCACACTGATGTCCTCTGTCCTTGGTGAGCAGATCACTGCAGCTGCTGACACCTATGTGATAACTGAGGGCTCCCCCCCAGGGGGATCAGGCTCTGTAACACTGAATTCCAGCTTTTTCAGGCAAGATCTGTGTGCTCCAGTGGGAAGCAGTTCCCCTAGGACGTGACCCCAAGTGCCTGCCCTTTCTAGCTGGTGGATTAAAACCTCATTAGCTTCTGTAGAATCATAGAACCATAGAATCAAGCAGGTTGGAAGAGACCTCCAAGCTCATCCAGTCCAACCTAGCACCCAGCCCTGGCCAGTCAACCAGACCATGGCACTAAGTGCCTCATCCAGGCTTTTCTTGAAGACCCCCAGGGACAGTGCCTCCACCACCTCCCTGGGCAGCCCATTCCAATGCCAATCACTCTCTCTGACAATAACTTCCCCCTAACATCCAGCCTAGACCTACCCTGGCACAACTTGAGACTGTGTCCCCTTGTTCTATTGCTGGTTGCCTGGGAGAAGAGACCAACCCCCACCTGGCTACAATGCCCCTTCAGGTAGTTGTAGACAGCAATGAGCTCTGCCCTGAGCCTCCTCTTCTCCAGGCTGCACCCCCCCAGCTCCCTCAGCCTCTCCTCATAGGATTTGTGCTCCAGGCCCCTCACCAGCTTTGTTGCTCTTCTCTGGACACCTTCCAGCACCTCAACAGCTCTCTTGAATTGAGGGGCCCAGAACTGGACACAGCACTCCAGGGGTGGCCTGAGCAGTGCTGAGCACAGGGGCACAAGAACCTCCCTTGTCCTACTGGCCACACTGCTCCTGAGCCAGCCCAGGATGCCATTGGCTCTGCTGCCCACCTGGGCACACTGCTGCCTCATCTTCAGCTACTATCTATCAGTACCCCCAGGTCCCTCTCTGCCTGGCTGCTCTCAGCCACTCTGGCCCCAGCCTGTAGTGCTGCTTGGGGTTGCCACCCCTGGAGTGCTGTGTCCAGTTCTGGGCTCCTGAATTGCAGAGAGCTGTTGAGGTGCTGGAAGGTGTTTGGAGAAGGGCAGCAAGGCTGGGGAGGGGCCTGGAGCACAGCCCTGTGAGGAGAGGCTGAGGGAGCTGGGGGGGTGCAGCCTGCAGCAGAGGAGGCTCAGGGCAGAGCTCATTGCTGCCTGCAGCTGCCTGCAGGGAGGCTGTAGCCAGGTGGGGTTGGGCTCTGCTGCCAGGCAGCCAGCAGCAGAAGAAGGGGACACAGCCTGAAGCTGTGCCAGGGGAGGTCTGGGCTGGATGTTAGGAGGAAGTTGCTGTCAGAGAGAGTGATTGGCATTGGAATGGGCTGCCCAGGGAGGTGGTGGAGTGGCTGTGGCTGGAGGTGTTGCAGCCAAGCCTGGCTGGGGCACTTAGTGCCATGGTGTGGTTGGTTGGTTGGGGCTGGGTGCTAGGTTGTGCTGGCTGAGCTTGGAGCTCTCTTCCAACCTGCCTGATTCTGTGATTCTAGTTGGAGGCTATTCCAGATTGGTGTTCCTAGAAGTGCTGGTTTTGATTCATTTCTCCAAAGGGAAAACTTTTCTTTTTGGTGTCTAGAACCAAAAAACTATGGAGCTGTTTGGGTTGGAGAAGGCCTCTCAGGTCATCCAGTCCAACCAGCAACCCAACCCCACCGTGGCCACCAAACCCTGTCCCCAGGTGCCATGGCCACACTTTTTTTGAACACCTCCAGGCATGAGAACTCCACCAACTCCCTGGGCAGCCTGTGCCAGTCCCTGGCCACTCATGCAGCAAAGAAACCTTTCCTCATCTCCAACCTAACCCTTCCCTGGCACAGTTTCAGGCCGTTTTGTGTTGTTCTATCACCTGAGCCTAGGGAGAAGAGCCCAATCCCTATCTGGCTCCAACCTCTTTCCAAGGAGCTGTAGAGAGCAATGAGGTCTCCCCTCCACCTCCTCTTCTGCCAGTTCCCTCAGCTGTTGGTCTTTTTAGAAGGCCTTGAGTTCTTGCAGCAACCCCAGATCTGACAGAGCCACAGGAGGTTTGCATGCTCATGGTGCCAGCCTGGGTGTGTGCTCAGACCACAACCCAGCAGCGCTGGCATGGGGGCATGCTGTAATCCCAGCAACCTGACACGAGGCCCTTGCTAAGTGCTGCTGAACAGGTCCCTGTCCAGCCTGATATCCAAGCTGTGTGCTGCAGCTGACAGGCTGGAGGGCAGGGATCCATCCAGAGGGACCGTGCCAGGCTGGAGTGGTGTGCTCGTGCCAACCTCAGGAGGTTCAACAAGACCAAGGGCAAGGTCCTGTACCCAGGTCAGGGCAATCTCAAGCACTGATATAGGCTGGGCAGTGCTTGGCTTGAGAGCAGCCCTGAGGAGAGAGACTTGGGGGTGCTCATGGAAGAGAAGCTCAACATGAGCCAGCAGTGTGCACTTGCAGCCCAGAGAGCAACCAAAGCCTGGGCTGCAACAAGAGCAGTGTGGGCAGCAGGGTGAGGGAGGGGATTCTCCTCCTCTGCTGTGCTGAGACCTCTCCTGGAGCACTGTGCCCCATTCTGGAGCCACTACTACAGGAAAGATCTGGAGGTGCTGGAAGGTGCCCAAAGCAGGGCCAGGAGGATGCTCGGAGGGCTGCAGCTGCTCTGCTGTGGGGACAGACTTAGAGTTGGGGCTGTGCAGGCTGGAGAGCAGAAGGCTCCAAGGAGACCTTACTGTGACCTTCCAGTGTCTGAAGGGGGCCTACAAAGAAGCTGGGGAGGGACTTTTGAGGCTGTGAGGGAGTGATAGGACTGGGGGGAATGGAGCAAAACTAGAAGTGGGTAGATTCAGATTGGATGTTAGGAAGAAGTTGTCCAGCATGAGGGTGCTGAGACACTGGCACAGGTTGCCCTGGAAGCCTCATCCCTGGAGGTGTTTGAGGCCAGGCTGACTGAGGCTGTGTGCAGCCTGCTCTAGGGTAGGGTGTCCCTGGGCATGGTAGGGAGGTTGGAACTGGCTGCTCCTTGTGGTCCCTTCCAACCCTGACAACTGTGTGATTCTATGATCGTGGGCTCTGGCACCCTGCTCACTGGAGTGACTCCCCAGGCCCAGCCACCTGCTTTTTAAGCCAGTGCTTAGCAAGGAAATGTTGCCCTTGGTCTGGATTTGCTCACCTCGTGTTGCCTGCTGTTACCCCAGCTGAGAGCAGCTCTGCAAGGACACCTCTGCGCTGGAGAGCAGAGGGAATCTGATCAGAACTTGCTTATCCTGCTGTGCCACAGGTTCCCAGAGGTCTCCTGCATACCCTACCTCCCTTTGGTAATGATCCATAGAGCTGAGAGGCAGTTTCCAGGCTCGAGTCCAAGAGCAGAGAGCTTCACACTGCTGTATTAACCTTTCAGCCCAGCTCTCACTCCGCTGCAGAGCTCAGCTCACACTGCTCCTCCTGCAGCAAGAATCATACAATGGGCTGGCTTGGAAGGGAGCTGCAAAGCTCATCCAGTCCAGCCCCTCTGCACTCAGCAGGGACATCCTCCACTAGAGCAGGCTGCCCACAGCCCTGTCCAGCCTCACCTTCAATACCTCCAGAGATGGGACCTCAAGCACCTCCCTGGGTAACCTGTTGCAGTGTTGCAGCAGCCTCCTGGTGCAGAACTTGTTCCTCACATCCAATCTCAGTCTGTTCTGCTCTAGTCTGAAGCCATTGCCCTCACCCTGTCCCTGCAGGCCTTTGCAAACAGCCTCTCTGCAGCCTGCTTGTAGCCCTCTTCAGGTACTGGCAGGCTGCTGTTAGGTGTCCCCAGAGCCTTCTCTTCTCCAGGCTGCACACCCCCAGCTCCCTCAGCCTGTCCTCATAGCAGAGCTGCTCCAACCTCCTGAGCATTTTTGTGGCCTCCTCTGGACCCTCTCCATCAGCTCCAGGTCCTTCCTGTATTGAGGGCTCCAGAGCTGGACACAGTACCCCAGGTGAGGTCTCAGCAGAGCAGAGCAAAGTGGCAGAATCACCTCTCTGGAGAAGCCAACAGACCCTGGGACTCAGCACTGAGTTCAAAGCAGCATCTTCAGATCCACAACCAGGATTTCATAGATGTCTTCATTCTTCACAACTGGGAATGATCTCAGCCAATGTTTTCCACTTTCACAGAGTGTCAGGGGCTGGAAGGGACCTGCAAAGCTCAGCCAGTCCAACCAGCATCACCCAGAGCAGACCCCACAGGAACACATCCAGGCAGCTCTTGACTATCTCCAGAGAGTGAGACTCCACAGCCCCCCTGGGCAGCCTGTGCCAGGGCTCTGGCACCCTTCACAGGGCAAAAAAAAACCCTTCCTCATGTTGCAATGAAACTTCCTATGCCTCAGCTTCCACTTTATCCTTAACAAAAGGATTTGGGATTCTTGGATTAAGCTCCCAAAAGCTGTTTGGTTCTGAACACTTCATCTGGGAGGCAAGTGAAGAGGAGCACTCAGTGCAGATTTTACTTGAAGCCTGCTTCCTCCAGACAAATGTCTTAAGTGTCCAAATCCATGTTCAAAAGGCCACCTTGGCACTCTGTGAAGCAGAGGAGGAACTACAGATCAGGACATGGGTTAGAAAGAGGACCTGCCAAAGTCAGAGGCCCTCAATTCATGACATGCCCCCAAGGGAGGCTTTGTCAGCTCTGGTTTTGCCAAAGCCCACAGTGAAATCCTCTTTCAGAGGTTTTTAAAGTCAGGGTAGTTTATCACAGCCTCCCAACAACATTTGGCCTGCCACTGCTGCTTGCTCCTGGGCACTTGCACTGTGGAGCCCAGAATGCTCTTCTGTGGACAGTCTGGTTCACAGAATTAACAATCCCAGGATGATGGAGAGTGGCTCCCAGGAGGATGGAGGCTGCCTTTTGACAAGGAGGCCCATAGAAAAGACAAGGGAGGTGATGGGGATGAGTTACAGCTGGAGACATTCCCATTGCACCCAGAAGGAAATCTTTCCCCATGGGCACAGCCAGGCACTGGAATCCCCTCCCAGGCACAGCAGTGCAGTGCCCTGTGCTGGGCAGTTGGAAGGCTCAGCTTGGCAGGGTGCTGGGGCAGCTCCTGGCAGCTCTGCTGGCACCTTAAAAGCTTGGAGCAGAGGATCCCTGGTGTCCTTTCCAGCCTGGCACTCTGGCATTCCAGTCTGGCTCTGAGAAGCTCTTTCTTGAGAAGCAATCTTGCACTTCTTGAGTGCCCCCATGGCAGCCCATGGGAGGGAGGAAGCTTCCATGCACTTTGTGCACTGCAGAGTGTGGCCAATGCCACAGCCCAGCACAGGCCAGGAGCACAGCAGGGCAGCCTCTGCCCCAGGGCAGCTGCTGCTGGACACCAACTAGTCAAGAGGTTGACTTGCAAGGAAGAGAAGGATGTGGGCACCTCAAGTACAGCTCCTGGACACACTGCAGCTGGGCTGGCTCCAAACCACAGAGCCAGAGGATCACAGAACTGTCCTGGCTGGCAAAGCCTCCTGAAGCCCAAGAGAGCCAACACTGCTGCCCCAGGAGCCTGCTCAGCAGGCACTTGGGTGTTGCCCAGCACAAAAATGCTGTGAAAGGTCCTGCAGCTTCCACTGCTGAGCTGTAACTTAGCATCATAGAACTGTTTGGCTTGGCCAAGCCTCCTGAGACCACCCAGTCCAAGCATCAGCCCAACCCCACCGTGGCCACTAAAGCACAGCCCAGAGTGCCATGGCCACATCCTTCTTCAACACCTCCAGGGCTGGGGACTCCACCACCTGCCTGGGCAGCCTATGCCAATCCCTGACCACTCTTTTTTAAGTCAAGACCTTCTTCCTAACCCTCCCTCACCCCTCCTTAACACTTCACTTTGCAGCTGAATCCCAGCAGCCTGTCCCCTTTAGTGCCCCCTCTTAAGAGCAGCTTTATGAACACTTTGCATGATCAATACAGTTTTCTCTTTCTTGCCCAGCATCACAGTGAGGAATTGAGGGCAGTGCACAGAGTTCACCACCTAGAAGAGAATTCTTCCTCCTCAGTAAATATTGGTGCAGAGTGACTGCTCTGGCAACCTCGAGGGAAGGAGGGAGCAGGGAATTTACAGCACCTCTTTAATTTGCAGGGTTCTCTGTGTTCCAGTAAGGCTTTTAAACAGGCATCTGCCTGATTCTCTGATTCCATGATTCATTTGCTGCAGGGAATTTGGTGTGGGGCTGTTTGCTGTCAATGTCAATGGTGTTCATAGGATCACAGATGGCTTGGGCTGGAAGGGACCTTGAAGATCACCTAGATTCTATGATTCTATGACTTTGCTGGGAGCCAGGAAAGCCTTTCTGAGGGGACAACAATCAAATGCATTTCATAGACTCATAGAAGGGTTTAGGTTGGAAGGGACCTCAAAGCTCAGCCAGTACCAACCCCACTGCCATAGATAGTGACACTTCTCACTAGCACAGGTTGCTCCAGGACTCATCCAGCCTGGTCCTGAACACCTCCAGGGAGGTTGTGGAGCACAGAAACACCCAATGTGATCTTTGATCACATTGGGTGCTTCTGTGCTCCACAACCTCTCTGGGCAACCTGTGCCAGGGTCTCATCACCCTCAACCTGTGCCAGTGTCTCACCACCCTCAACCTGTGCCAGTGTCTCACCACCCTCAACCTGTGCCAGTGTCTCACCACCTTCACTGCAAAGAATCCTTTCCTAACATCCACTTTCAATCTCCCCTCTGCCACTTCAAACCCATCCCCTGTCATCCTATCATTCCAAGCCCTTGCCAATAGTCCCTCCCCAGCCTCCCTGCAGCCCCCTTCAGGTCCTGGAAGGCTTTCTTTGCTTTACTTGCTCTGCCAACTCTTTCATTTGCAATGATTTAGGGCATTAAGGTGATTTCTGATGCTGGCCAACGAGGAGTTCCCATGAAAGGTTTGTTTCTTAGGTGTAGCTTTGCCAGCAGGGATGAGCAGGGGACTCTGAAACTGCTCCCTGCATGAGGAAGGAGAGGGAACAAGGTCAAGCTGCTGTTGCAAGGCTTCTTCTGGAAAAATGAGGTTGGTTTATTAAAGTCATAATCCATGCTGAGAGCTTTTAGCAGCACAGCTCCTCAGATATAGAATCACAGAAGTGTGTCAGGGTTGGAAGGGACCTCAAGCATCATCCAATTCCAACCTCTCTACCATGAGCAGAGACTCCTCACTCTAGGTCAGGTTGCCCAGAGCCCCCATCCAGCCTGGCCTTAAAGACCTTCAGGGAAGGAGCTTCCACCACCTCCCTGGGCAACCTGTGCCAGTGTCTTATTAGGTGTAGCTTTACCAGCAGGGATAAGAGGGGACTCTGAAACTGCTTCCTGCATGAGGAAGGAGAAGGAACAAGGTCAGGCTGCTGGTTGCAAGGCTTCTTCTGGAAAAATGATGTTGGTTTATTAAAGTCACAATCCATGCTGGGAGCTTCAAGCAGCACAGCTCCTCAGATCCAGCAGCTGCTGCGTGAGAATCGAGTGCCCTTTGCCAGGAATTTCATCTGGTCCTGCACAAACATCAGCATCAGAGCACTTCTGGCTGCTTGGAGGGCAGAGGTGGGAAACCTGCCCCCTGCAAACCTTGTGTTGTTGTTGGCAGTGGGATTTCCAGGCAGGAGAACAGCACAGAGGCATGGGTCTCAGCAGGGCACTGCACTGAAGCAGCACACAGCTGCTGCCTCTTGCCTCTGCTCAGTCCATCCAGGAAACATCTGAAAAGAGACTGGAAGAGAGTCACAGAATGGGTTAGGTTGGAAGGGAGCTCAAAGCTCAGCCAGTTCCAACCCCCTGCCATAGGCAGGGACACCTCCCACTAGAACAGGTTGCTCAAGGGCTCATCCAACCTGGCCTTGAACACCTGCAGGGAGGTTGTGGAGCACAGAAGCACCCAATGTGATCTTTGATCACATTGGGTGCTTCTGTGCTCCACAACCTCCCTGGGCAACCTGTGCCAGTGTCTCACCACCCTCACTGTGCTCCACAACCTCCCTGGGCAACCTGTGCCAGTGTCTCACCACCCTCACTGTGCTCCACAGCCTCCCTGGGCAACCTGTGCCAGTGTCTCACCACCCTCACTGTGCTCCACAGTCTCCCTGGCCAACCTGTGCCAGTGTCTCACCACCCTCACTGTGCTCCACAACCTCCCTGTCCAACCTGTGCCAGTGTCTCACCACCCTCACTGTGCTCCACAGCCTCCCTGGCCAACCTGTGCCAGTGTCTCACCACCCTCACTGTGCTCCACAACCTCCCTGGCCAACCCCCCCAGCTCCCTCAGCCTCTCCTCACAGGGCTGTGCTCCAGGCCCCTCCCCAGCCTTGCTGCCCTTCTCCAAACACCTTCCAGCACCTCAGCATCTCTCTGCAATGGAGGACCCCAGAACTGGACACAGCACTCCAGGGGTGGCCTGAGCAGTGCTGAGCACAGGGGCACAAGAACCTCCCTTGTCCTGCTGCCCACACTGCTCCTGAGCCAGCCCAGGATGTCATTGGCTCTGCTGCCCACCTGGGCACTGCTGCCTCCTCTGCAGCTCCTCTCTCCCACCACCCCCAGCTCCCTCTCTGCCTGGCTGCTCTCAGCCCCTCTGGCCCCAGCCTGTAGTGCTGCTTGGGGTTGTTGTGGCCAAAGTGCAGAACCCTGCCCTTGGCCTTGTTCAGTCTCATCCCATTGGCCTCTGCCCACCCATCCAGCCTGGCAAGGCTTGCCCACCCCCAAAAAAAAAACCCAAACAACCCTCCAGCCACACAAAGCACTGCAGCAGGCTTGCTTCTGGACACACCAGGAATCAAGAGGAAACCATTCCCAGTCTCCCTCTGCAGCTTCCCTGTGGCACTCAACGTAGCTGTGGTGCTGAGGGGTGTGGGTCAGTGGGCACCTGGCAGTGCTGCCTTAACTGTTGGATTTGATGATCTTAGAGGTCCCTTAGATGCAAAATGATGCTGTGACACGGCACATTGCTCCAGCACTGCCCCTTCTGTTGTGCTGGAGCTGCTGCTGCTCCTGAAGGTGGTGTCAGGGGTGAAATCATCTCTTGTAGGGGGTGGGAGAGCAGTTTGGGAGTGGAAGCTGGAAAGGGAAAAGCCAAGCACTGGGCTGTGCAGAGAGCAGCAGTGCTGGAGGGCTCCAGATGAGCCCTGGGTGCTCGAGGGAGCCTCACAGAGAGGATCTGTCTGCAGCAGCTGCCGAGAGGTCCTCCCTCTGCCCCTTCCCTCAAGCTTCCTCAACAGAGAAATTGAGAGCTGCTGCTGCAGCTCTGCTGCTGCTCAGTGCCCCAAAGCATCCCACTCTGGCTCACCTCTGGAAAATGGCCAACGTGGTCCCCATCCACAAGAAGGGTCGGATGGAGGAACCTGGGAACTACAGACCTGTCAGCCTGACCTCAGTGCCAGGGAAACTGATGGAGCAGGTTCTCTTGGGGCCAATAACTGTGCACCTGAGGGATGGCAAAGAGCTCAGGTCCAGCCAGCATGGGTTTAGGAAGGGCAGATCCTGCCTTTCTAACCTGATCTCCTCCTATGCTCAGGTGACTGCTTGGTGGCTGTGGGGAGCCTGTGGATGTGGTCTGTCTGGACTTCAGCAAGGCCTTTGACACTGTCCCCCACAGCAAACTGCTGGCTAAGCTGTCAGCCCATGGCTTGGATGGCAACACTCTGTGCTGGGTTAGGAACTGGCTGGAGGGCTGAGCCCAGAGAGTGGTGGTGAATGGTGCCACATCCAGCTGGCAGCTGGCACTAGTGGTGTCCCTCAGGGATCAGTGCTGGGCCCCATCCTCTGTAACATCTTCATAGATGATCTGGATGAGGGCATGGAGTCAGTCATCAGCAAGTGTGCAGATGACACCAAGCTGGGGGCAGATGTGGCTGGGTTGGAGGGCAGAAGGGCTCTGCAGCAGGACCTTGACCACCTGGACAGATGGGCAGAGTCCAAGGGGATGGCTTCAATAGCTCCAAGTGCTGGTGCTGCACTTTGGCCACAGCAACCCCATGCAGAGATACAGGCTGGGGTTGGAGTGGCTGAGAGCAGCCAGACAGAGAGGGATCTGGGGGTGCTGATTGATACCCACCTGAACATGAGCCAGCAGTGTGCCCAGGTGGCCAAGAGAGCCAGTGGCATCCTGGCCTGCATCAGCAATGGTGTGGCCAGCAGGAGCAGGGAGGTCATTCTGCCCCTGTGCTCTGCACTGGTTAGACCACACCTTGAGTGCTGTGTTCAGTTCTGGGCCCCCCAGTTTAGGAGGGACATTGAAATGCTTGAGCGTGTCCAGAGAAGGGCAACGAGGCTGGGGAGAGGCCTTGAGCACAGCCCTACGAGGAGAGGCTGAGGGAGCTGGGATTGGTTAGCCTGGAGAAGAGGAGGCTCAGGGGTGACCTTATTGCTGTCTGCAACTACCTGAGGGGAGGTTGTGGCCAGGAGGAGGTTGCTCTCTTCTCTCAGGTGGCCAGCACCAGAACAAGAGGACACAGCCTCAGGCTGCACCAGGGGAGATTTAGGCTGGAGGTGAGGAGAAAGTTCTTCCCTGAGAGAGTCATTGGACACTGGAATGGGCTGCCCGGGGAGGTGGTGGAGTCGCCGTCCCTGGGGCAGTTCAAGGCAAGGTTGGATGTGGCACTTGGTGCCATGGTCTGGCCTTGGGCACTGTGGTAAAGGGTTGGACTTGATGATCTGTGAGGTCTCTTCCAACCTTGGTGATACTGTGAGACTGTGATACTGTGATACTGTGTGATACCTCATTTCCCCACACCACAAGTTCCACTCAGGTGTTACTCTCTTCTTCTTCTCAGGTGTGACCAGGTGAGCTTTGCTTTGGGCAGAGCCTTCTGCAGCTTGCCTCTCTTGCCCAAACCCTGCTGCTTTCACCTCAAAGCCTCTTGTCAGCCCAGCTTTGATTCAGTGCTTTTATCCTCATGGGATTTTCTGGTTGGGAAGAGGGAAAACAAAGCTTTCCTCTCTCTGCCACACTCCATTAACTTAAACCTCCCTGCGTGGAGTGTCCCTCTCAGTCCCCTCAGCCCATCCCTGCTTCTCTGACTCCTTGCAGCTTCCCTGGGGAGAGGCAAATGCCTCAGGATTCAGAACAAAGCTGTGATAAGAGAAAGGGGAAAAGGACATTTGTTTGCTCCTGCTGGCCCCTGCAGAGGCTCCACACAGCCAGCCAATGCAACAGGCTTTGCTGGGTGAAACAACCCCAAAGCCCTTGGGTCTCATCCTTACTCCAGTTCTTGTTTTCCTTGGCTTTTAAGGGTTTTGCTCTTAGATTTGCTCAAGGAGAGCAGAGGGAAGAATAAACACAACCACCACAAGCTCTGTGCTGAAAGAGGTCATCAGGTTTTGAACAGCTTGCCCAAGGGGGGTGGTGAAGTACCCATCCATGGAGGTGTTTAAGAACCCTGTGGATGCAGTGCTTAGGGATGTGGTTTAGTTGGGGACTTGTCAGTGTTAGGTGAAGGATTGGAGTCGATTTTAAAGGGCTTTTCCTATCTAGGCAGTTCTTAATAGTTGAGGCTGTTCAGCCTGGAGGAGGGAAGGTTCCAGGAGAGCTTACAGCAGCATTCCAGTACCTGAAGGGACTACAGGAGAGCTGGGGAGGGTCTTTTGACAAGGGCTGGGAATGACAGGATGAGGAAAAATGGCTTTGAGATGGAAGAGAGGAGACTGAGACTGGAGATGTGGAAGAAATGCTTTAGAGTGGGTGGAGAGGCACTGGCACAGGTTGCCCAGGGAGGTTGTGGATGCCTTCTCCCTGGGAGGTGTTCAAGGGCAGCTTGGGTGAGGCCTTGAGCAAGCTGTGCTGGTGGGAGGTGCAAGGTCCTGCAGCTGGGTGGAGGCAATGCCAAGCACAGATCCAGGCTGGGCAGTGAGTGGCTGGAGAGCAGCCCTGAGGAGAGGGACTTGGGGGTGCTGCTGGAGGAGAAGCTCAGCAGCAGCCAGCAGTGTGCACTTGCAGCCCAGAAAGCCAAGCAGAGCCTGGGCTGCAGCAGCAGCAGTGTGGCCAGCAGGGCCAGGGAGGGGATTCTGCCCCTCTGCTGTGCTCTGCTGAGACCCCACCTGGAGTCCTGCATCCAGCTCTGGAGCCCCTGGGCCAAGAGGGCTGTGGAGATGCTGGAGAGTGTCGAGAGCAGGGCCAGGAGGATGCTGAGAGGCTGCAGCAGCTCTGCTGTGAGCACAGCCTGAAAGAGTTGGGGCTGTGCAGGCTGGAGCAGAGGAGGCTCCCAGGGGACCTTCTTGTGGCCTGCCAGGGTCTTAAGGGGGCTCCAAAAAAGCTGGGGAGGGACTTTTGAGGGAATGTCAGGAGTGGGGGGAATGGAGCAAAGGTGGAGGTGGGGAGAGTGAGGCTGGAGGTGAGGAGGAAGTTGTTGAGCAGGAGAGTGGTGAGAGGCTGGAATGGGTTGCCCAGGGAGGTGGTTGAGGCCCCATGGCTGGAGGTGTTTGAGGCCAGGCTGGCTGAGGCTGTGTGCAGCCTGCTCTAGGGTAGGGTGTCCCTGGGCATGGCAGGGGGGTTGGAACTGGCTGCTCCTTGTGGTCCCTTCCAACCCTGCCTGATTCTGTGATTCCATGATTCTATGGTTGGTTGGGCAGGGCTGGGTGCTAGGTTGAGCTGGATGAGCTTGGAGCTCTCTTCCAACCTGCTTGATTCTGTGATTCTCTATAGGGAAGAAGTATGGGGATGGGGAAATCCTCTCCTGGAAAGCTGTAGGAACTTCACAGAGCAGGATTCTCTGTCCCTAGCTGCCCAGCAGTGAGGAATCTCAGTGCCTGCAGCCCTGCACTCTCTAGTTTTGCAGGTGCATTATTTGCCAAGAGCTCTTTTTTTGGGTGTGTATTTATCCCAGCTACACAAATGATGACTGTGGAAGAGGACACTGAGTACACAGCAATCTTGCATTCACTGAGGCCCTCAGTGCTGCAGTTCCTACAGCTGTGAGGCAGCTGCAGTGTCTTCTTAGTCCTTGTGATGCTGGATGATGGGATCAGACAGTGATCATTTAACAGTGCAGCCAAGCTTGGCTGTGCTGGTGTGGGAAGCAGCATCCATCTGTGCTGGAGAGCACAGCCTGGGTTGCTGTAGCTAACACAAGAAGCACCAAAGGGTTGCCATGAAGTGGGGATGGGTCTGGAGAGCAGGGCTGGGGAGGAGCAGCTGAAGGATCTGGGGTTGCTTAGGCTGGAGAAAAGGAGGCTGAGGGGAGACCTCATTGCTCTCTACAGCTCCCTGACAGGAGGTTGCACAGAGGCTGGGGTTGGTCTTTTGTCCCAAGTGACCAGAGATAGGGCAAGAGGCAATGGCCTGAAATTGTGCCAGGGGAGGTCATGTTAGAGATGAGGAAAAGTTTCTTTGCTGCAAGAGGAGTCAGGGATTGGAAAAGGCTGCCCAGGGAGGAGATGGAGTTTCCATCCCTGGAGGTGTTCCAGAACTCTGTGGCCATGGCACTTCGGGACATGGCTTAGTGGCCATGGTGGTGCTGGGTTGGTGGTGGGACTGCATGACCTTAGAGATCACAGGATCACAGCTCACAGGATGTCAGGTTTTGGAAAGAAGCCAAAGAGATCATCCAGTCCAACCCCCCTGCCATAGCAAGACCACACAATCCAGCTCAGGGCACACAGGAACACATCCAGACAGGCCTGGAAAGGCTCCAGAGAAGGAGACTCCACAACCTCTCTGGGCAGCCTGTGCCAGGGCTCTGGGACCCTTCCAGCCAAGAAGTTCCCCCTTGTGTTGAGCTGCAACCTCCTGTGCTGCAGCTTCCATCCATTGCTGCTTGTCCTATGCCAGGGAGCAGTGAGCAGAGCCTGTCCCCCCCTCCTGACCCACAGCCCTCAGATAGTTATAGACATTTATTTCCAACTTGAGCAGTCCTATGGTTCTGTGATTCTATAAATAAACTAAGAAACCAGCTAGGAGCAGTGTGGAGCTGTTGGAGGGGAGGAGAGCCCTGCAGAGGGACCTGGCCAGGCTGCATGGGTGGGCAGAGGCCAATGGGATGAGACTGAACAAGGCCAAGGGCAGGGTTCTGCACTTTGGCCACAACAACCCCAAGCAGCACTACAGGCTGGGGACTGAGTGGCTGAGAGCAGCCAGGCAGAGAGGGAGCTGGGGGTGGTGGGAGAGAGGAGCTGCAGAGGAGGCAGCAGTGCCCAGGTGGGCAGCAGAGCCAATGGCATCCTGGGCTGGCTCAGGAGCAGTGTGGGCAGCAGGACAAGGGAGGTTCTTGTGCCCCTGTGCTCAGCACTGCTCAGGCCACCCCTTGAGTGCTGTGTCCAGTTCTGGGCTCCTCCATTGCAGAGAGCTGTTGAGGTGCTGGAAGGTGTTTGGAGCAGGGCAGCAAGGCTGGGGAGTGGCCTGGAGCACAGCCCTGTGAGGAGAGGCTGAGGGAGCTGGGGGGGTGCAGCCTGCAGCAGAAGAGGCTCAGGGCAGAGCTCATTGCTGCCTGCAGCTGCCTGCAGGGAGGCTGTAGCCAGGTGGGGTTGGGCTCTGCTGCCAGGCAGCCAGCACCAGAAGAAGGGGACACAGCCTGGAGCTGTGCCAGGGCAGATCTGGGCTGGATGTTGTTAGGAAGTTGCTGGCAGAGAGAGTGATTGGCATTGGAATGGGCTGCCCAGGGAGGTGGTGGAGTGGTCGTGGCTGGAGGTGTTGCAGCCAAGCCTGGCTGGGGCACTTAGTGCCATGGTCTGGTTGGTTGGGCAGGGCTGGGTGCTAGGTTGGGCTGGCTGAGCTTGGAGCTCTCTTCCAACCTGCCTTATTCTATGATTCTATGAACTGGGCTGTGCAAAGAGCCCATGTGTGAGTGGCTGTGCACAGAGCCCATGTGTGAGTGGCTGTGCACAGAGCCCATGTGTGAGTGGCTGTGCACAGAGCCCATGTGTGAGTGGCTGTGCACAGAGCCCATGTGTGAGTGGCTGTGCACAGAGCCCATGTGTCAGTGGCTGTGCACAGAGCCCATGTGTGAGTGGCTGTGCACAGAGCCCATGTGTCAGTGGCTGTGCACAAAGCCCATGTGTGAGTGGCTGTGCACAGAGCCCATGTGTCAGTGGCTGTGCACAGAGCCCATGTGTGAGTGGCTGTGCACAGAGCCCATGTGTCAGTGGCTGTGCACAGAGCCCATGTGTGAGTGGCTGTGCACAGAGCCCATGTGTCAGTGGCTGTGCAGCTCAGTCTCTGTACCACTCTTTGTAACTTGCTTGTGTAGGTGATCCTGGAGCAAGCTTCCTCTAAGCACTCACGCTAGGGAGGACAGGCAGGGTAACCAAAACCCTCTGAGTCAGATGCTTTGATGAAGGGATGCTGCCTTGAGCATTGATTTGGGTGTTGGTACATAGTGAGCATCCTGGAGGTGGCAGATGAGAGACTGGAGGATCTGCCAGCTTTCCTCAGTTGGATTTTGGGTGGGAGCTGGTGAGTAAGGCTGAGCTGGAGGAGGGTGCCAGCCTCTTCAGCTGTGGTAGCCAGCAGAGGCAGGAATGGGGAGGCAGACAAGAA